>NC_080069.1:97641307-97943330 GCF_949987535.1 Balaenoptera acutorostrata
TGTGCCACAACTACTGAGCCCATGGGCCACAACTACTGAAGCCCGCATGCCTAGAGCCCCTGCTCCGCAACAAGAGAAGCCACCACAATGAGAAGCCCGTGCACTGCAGCGAAGAATATCCCCCGCTCACCTCAACTAGAGAAAGCCTGCATGCCGCAACAAAGACCGAATACAGCCAAAAATAAAATAAATAAAATAAATAAATTTATTAAAAATAATCATCATCATCATCATCATCTCCGGGCCAAGAGGGTCAGTCTTGCCCACTTGCTCTGTTTCATCACTAGTGTTCTTTAGTTCTCTCTCAGCCCCTTTCTGCCTCTATCAACAAGCTCAAGTTTCATCAAGAAACAATCTCAGGAGGTATAGTACGAACCCCTAATTCTAAGACACAGCATGTGTGTATATCTGTATGTACGATGTGTACGTGTGTCTGTATGTATGGGGTATGTAGCTGTATATCTCTGTGTGTGTATACTGTATGTGTGCTGTGTGTTTTGTGTGTGTCTATACACATGTGTGTATCTGTATGTGTGTATATCTGCATGTGTGCTTTGTGTGTACATGCTGTGTTTGTATGTATATTAAGTGTACGTGTGTGTTCTTCGTATCTGTATTATGTTTTGTGTGTGTACCTCTCTGTTGTGTGCATGTATGTATGTATGATAGGTGTATGTGCTTGTGCACACATCCAGCTTCACCAGCTTGGGATTCATACAATTTCCCTCCACAAGAACACCTAAAATACAACAGATGCTTGCTTTTGATAAGTGTACCATAGTTGTGTAAGATGTTGGCATTAGGTGAAGCTGGATAAAGGGTATGCAGGGTATACAGGAATGTTTCTGTAAATCTAAAACGTTTAGAAGCTATTGCCTGGATTAGCAGGAAATTTAATCCTCCCCTCTTCCTTAGGTCTAAAACTTCCCAGGGGCACTTATCTTTTGTCCAAGGCACCGACCTGGTTGTGACATCCTCACCAGTGGAGTAGAGTCAGGCCTGATGTCTACACAACCACAGCCCAGACCAACAACTCTCTAACTTGCCAAATTGTCATTCCTACTTGCTACGCCTGCAGAGTGATCACCAACAATCTAGATTCCCTTCCAGACGTGTATACTAAAACGTTTAAAAGGTAAAAATAGGGACTTCCCTTGTGGTCCAGTGGTTAAGAATCTGCCTTCCAATACAGGGGACACGGGTTCCATCCCTGGTTAGGGAACTAAGATCCCACATGCCGTGGGGCAACTAAGCCTGTGTGCTGCAATGAAGAGCCCATGTGCCACAATGAAAGATGCCACAACTAAGACCTGATGCAGCCAAAAATAAATAAATATATTTTCTTTAAAAAATAAAAAATTCTTAGAAAAAGACAGAGGAATGAAGCACAAATTGAAGGGCAAGAGGCTAATTTAGGGCAGAACTGCATTTTTAAGGAACCAGGGGAGAAAATGGGTCTTTTGCCTGACTTTGATTGTCCAAATCTAGGCTGGGTAAAGGTGAGGGCCCAGAGGAGGAGCAGAAAGCTGCTTGCTTAGTGGACTTGGGCCTTAGCTATTCAAATCCTCCCTAAAGCTGTGTGTGTTGCCATGGGCTCAACATTTTACAGATGGCTGTTTGGGGTTTAAATATTCTTCCTCCTACCCCCGCCCCACAAGTCAATTAAGATTTCTTCGGAGAATAGTGGGTCTGCCTTGCCCTGCCCTGCCCTTCCCTGCTAGGCTGGAAACAAAGTGCTCAGCTCCTGGGAGGAATGTGGTCCGTCCTTGCTCTCAGCTCACTAAGCAACCTGTTGACGAGCTTATAATTACCAGAACTGTGTGCTGCACAATGAATGCTCTTGGGGATTTTAATGATCGAAGTGAATGAACATGCTTCAACGTTTGGAAATGTGCTTGAGAAGAATAATTGCTTTAAAGTGTTTCATAAATTGTTGCTAGGAAACCATATCAAGATGGGCCTTTTCACTTTCAAGCTGAAGTTCAACTGGCAGGAAATTCTTCCATTCAAAATACAGGTAAGCAAACAGAACAATACAAGAAAGAAAGAAAGACAGAGATCTACTAGCTGTCAGAGAAAATCTTTCACCTGAAACAAAATGGAGAACAAGAGGCAGGACAATATTGATGGCAGTGATGGACTTGCATCTCAGTTCATACTAGTTATATGATCTTGGGCAATTCTTTTTTGTTGTTTGTTTGTTTGTTTTTTTTGGCCTTGCTGCGGGGCTTGCAGGATTTTACTTCCCCGACCAGGAATCAAACCTGGGGCCCCTGGCAGTGAGAAAACTGAGTCCTAACCACTGGACCGCCAGGGAATTCCCTTCGGCAATTCTTTTAATGATTTATTCTCAGTTTCATCTACTGAAAAATGGGGCTATCGATAACTAAAAGGATTGGAGATAAGGAACATATGAAGCTACTCAGCACAGAATTCTCCATATTTTATTTATTTATTTGTACTCACTTTTTCCAGAAGATTTTAAGGTAGCTTACACATTTATTCCCTGTCTTAGCTTCTGTTCCCCCAAAAGCAGCCTTTTACACAAGAAATTGGGAAGAGGTGGCTTATTTGGGAAGTAATCCCAGGAAGTTCAAGTGAAACAGTGAAGAATGTAAGACTGGAGAGGGAGAAAAGTCAGTAAAAGGTGCACCAATGAGCAGCAAAGCCCACTATGGATCAATATTGCTGGGAACCCTCTAAAGGACCATGTAGAACGCATCTCAAAATTCTCCCGCTGAGGGTGAGGGGGAAGTCGAGGTATTTATCCATTGACTTTCATGTTTCAGTGGTTGAGGGTTGCTCCTGGGAGCCTTAAATAACCAGCACCTCCTCAATGCCCTGAGCAGTCTGGTAATTTCTGGTGGAACGAGAAAAAACCTTCAGGAAGAGAAGCAGGGGGCTGCAGGCAAGTGAGGTAGGAACTAGCCAGTTCCTAGAACAACCCCCTTCCAGCTGCATATGAACTCAGGTGGAGCATCGACAGAATCTGCTACACTTAGGGTTCAACAAGGTAAGATTAACTGATGAAGAAATTGAGGTAAAATAAAAACAGATACTCTGTAAATATTGCTAAATCTAACGAAAGATTATTTTGCAGAAAGGCTGGCTGTGATAACTGATAACACTTTTTTCTTTTTTCTAGACACAAAATAGCCTGGAACTTGGGCAAGGGTTCCATATTCATGTGGGCAATAAATGGTTGAGCAAATCCTTTATATACGGCAGTCCTTTGTTGACCAAGGTCTAGGGGATCTGGAACATTCTTATGGGGTTCAACTATGGCTGGACTTCAGGCTTCAAACATTAAATTTGAACTTCGGGCACCAAGTTATATTTGGAAATTATATTCCTACTCTGCATGGGTCAGGGAGAAAGTACTGCAATTACTTCCCTACCTCTAGCAGTCCATCCCCTGACTGACAGCGGTTTGCCATCTGGATCATTAGCAAGTCAAGCAGGGCTCAAATTTGGCACTCCCTAACGTGGAAGAACAAAAGAAGTTCAATGTCATCCTCCGAAGTTTTCTCAGCATGTTTCTTCCCCACCCAGACCTGAGAATATCTTCAGCAGCACCATGATGTCCCGCAGGAATGGAAAGCCATGTTGGCAGCATTGACAGAAAGCAAGGGGATAAGGCAGGGCAATGCCCCAGGTGGGGACAGAAAGGCTGGCAATCCCCTCCCCTAGACCCCCAACCTCCAGGTCCATTGCCAGGAAGCAGCAAGATGAGATATGGAAAGGAAAGAAGGAAGGAAGTCAAGAAGGAGGGAAAAACAAGCAGGAGAGAGACAACCGGACATTATATGCCTCCTGGTGGAAGAATACAACCCCACTTACGAAGTAGTCTGGCTAAAAAATTGAGCCTGGGTTTGATCAAGACCCTAGTTTTAACCACCAATGTACAAGAAAGGCATAAGACGGAGCAACATGGTAAATGCCACCACAGGGTTGAATGCAAAATCCAGACTGTGAGAAACTCTATAGAACAAACAACCAGGCTTCAACAAATAAAGAGAAACCTATAGATTAAAAGAAACTTGAAAGATATACAGGTGACCCTTGACCAATGTGAGAGTTACAGGTTAGGGGCGCTGACCCTTACAGAGTCAAAAATCCACAGTCGGCCCTCCTTGTACGAGTTTCTTCTGTATCTGCTGCTCTCCATCCGCAGATTCAACAAACCTAGGATGATGTAGCATTATAGTACTTACTATTGAAAATATCGGCCTAAAAGTGGCCCTGCACACTTCAAACCCATCTTTTCAAGGGTCAACTGTATTAATTAATTGCAATGTGCAAATCATATTTAAATAATAAGGATGATTTTAATCTTCATTCAAACAAACTATTTTAAAAGTTATGAGGTTGGGCTTCCCTGGTGGCGCAGTGGTTGAGAATCTGCCTGCTAATGCAGGGGACACGGGTTCGAGCCCTGGTCTGGGAAGATCCCACATGCCACGGAGCAGCT
Source organism: Balaenoptera acutorostrata (assembly GCF_949987535.1). Taxonomy (NCBI): domain Eukaryota; kingdom Metazoa; phylum Chordata; class Mammalia; order Artiodactyla; family Balaenopteridae; genus Balaenoptera; species Balaenoptera acutorostrata. The sequence continues at coordinate 97,645,779 of NC_080069.1, forward strand.
GGGCCCGTGAGCCACAATTGCTGAGCCTGCGCGTCTGGAGCCTGTGCCCCGCAACGGGAGGGGCCGCGATGGAGAGAGGCCCGCGCACTGCGATGAAGAGTGGTCCCCACACCGCAATGAAGAGTGGTCCCCGCTTGCCGCAACTGGAGAAAGCCCTCGCACGAACCGAAGACCCAACACAGCAAAAATAAATAAATAAATAAAGGATAGTCTTCTAATTAAAAAAAAAAAAAAAAAAAAGAATACATCATATTTAAAAAAAAAAAAAGTTATGAGGTTATGAGAAAGGAAATTTGAATATTGACTGAATATTATGATATTATGAGTAATATTATATTGTTAATTACTTAAGTCATGTAATAATGGTATTATAAATTTTAAAACTTCTCATCTTTGAAAGATACATAATCAAACATTAATGGTGAAATTATATAAGGTCTGGAATATTCTTTAAAAATATTGAGAGGGCTTCCCTGGTGGCGCAGTGGTTGAGAATCTGCCTGCCAATGCAGGGGACACGGGTTCGAGCCCTGGTCTGGGAAGATCCCACATGCCGCGGAGCGACTAAGCCCGTGAGCCACAATTGCTGAGCCTGCGCGTCTGGAGCCTGTGCTCCGCAACGGGAGAGGCCACGATAGTGAGAGGCCTGCGCACCGCGATGAAGAGTGGCCCCCACTTGCCGCAACTAGAGAAAGCCCTCACACAGAAATGAAGACCCAACACAGCCATAAATAAATAAATAAATAAATAAATAAATAAAATTAAAAAAAAAAAAAAAAAAAAGAATTGGAGGCCTCAAAGAGCCCTTCACCAAGTTTTAAAAAAAAAAAAAAAAAAAAAAAAAATATTGAGAGGATATGTATAAAATAGATAACTTATAAGAACCTGCTGTATAAAAACTAAATAAATAAAATTAAATTTTAGAAAAGAATTGAGAGGGATTGAGAGTGGATGGGCGGGCTTGGTCATGAGTTGATGATGGACACCTGGGGCTTTTAAGCTATTTTTGTCTACCTCTGGGTACGTTTGAGATTCTCCACAATAAAATGGTAAAAATATAAAACAAAACAACAACAAAACCCAGCAGGGAAGTAGGGTTCCTTCAGGCATGACCAGGAGACACATGAAATCTGTTTCGGCAGGAAGTGTATTTTAGATCTGGGCATGTGTTCTGCTTGTGAGGAAGCTTTGGTTTTTCAGCTCGGAAAAGGATCAGGGTGAGGTCCAGAGTGAAGGGACGATGCAACTTCTCAGATTGACACGTGATCTTAGGGGATCCAGGTGACTTAGGGGATCCAGCCCCCTGCCAGGTGGCCTTCTGAGGAGACCTTCCTGGGGTTTTTCATTAAAATTAGTTTTCTACCCCAGATATGTGAGAGTGTCAGGAGTTACTCCTGCAGGCCTGACTACATTCTTTTTTTTTTTTTGCCGTGCTGGGCAGCTTGTGGGATCTCAGTTCCCCGAGCAGGGACTGAACATGGGCCACAGCAGTGAAAGCCTGAGATCCTAAGCACTAGGCCACCAGGGAACTCCCCTGACTACATTCTTGATCATGACTTTAAAGAGGAATTCACGAAACAATTTAGAGCCATTTAAGTTTCATTACAGTAGCACTACATCATGAAGCTAAAAAAATTCCCAAGAAACTAATATTATAATAATAACCAAAATAATAATGGCAGCTAGCATTTACTGAGAGCTGACTTCAGGCTAGGCACTGAGCTAAACACATTATATGTATCATTTATCATGACATAGCTCTGATGACTATCTTCATTTCACAGGTAAAGAAAGTGAGACAGAGAGATTATGTAACTCACCCAAGTTTGCATAGCTGAAATGCAGCTGAGCCAGAATTCAAACCTGCTATATTAGTTTGCTAGAGCTGCCATAACAAAGTGTCACAGACTCAGTGACTTAAACAACAGAAATTAATTTTCTCACCGTTCTGGAGGCTAGAAGTCTGAAAGCAAGGTGTCAGCAGCATGGATTCTTTCCAAGGGCCATGAGGGGAGGGTCTGTTCCAGGCTTCTCTCTTTTCCAGGCAAAGCCTTTCTGATCTTGGAGAACCTCACCTCCTGCCTCAGTCCCCCTGACTCTCAGGCCTCTGCCCTTTGCACAGGCCAGCCTCTCTGCCTGGAAGACCTTTCCTCACACATCTGCCTAACTCTCCTATTTATCTTCCAAAGCTGACAGCAAGAACCACCTCCTTGTGGAAGGCTTCCCTACCCTGCCAGATTCTTCTGAGCTTCCTAATGCTGTAGTTTTGCTACTGGACCTAAAGGTCTCTCATCTGGAGAAAGGGGGCAGTGTCTCCATCCTTGTGGAATCTCTAACACTGGGCCTGGGATATCACCGTGCTGAGGAAATGTTTGACCATTTGATCCTCAGCCACATTCAAATCCCACAGCACCGGCAGACCCCCGAGTGGTGATTATTTGCCTGGATTTTGAAAAATCTCTGTGGCCTTGACCCCTAGCCTTTATAAGTCGTTGATTGCTATTGTCTAATCATCCTCTGACTTGGGGCTGCCCAAGCCCTGGGCACCATGCCCATTTCTCCAAGCCCACTCATACCCTCAGCCTGTCATGTTACAGTATGATAGAATAATCCTCCTTTTACCTGCCTCTACCCAGTGTTCCTTCTCTATCACCATGGGGAAGGGTAGGACAGTGTGTGTGTATGCTCGTGTGTGTGTGTGTGTGTGTGTGTCTGTGAGTGAGAGAGAGAGAGATAGACAGAGAGAACCAGACTGGCTTAAGCAAAAGAAAAGGAATATCTGGGTTTATGAAACTAAAAAACCCAGAGGTAGTGTTCAGCATCAGTCCAGATGCCAAACTCAACCTCTTCACCAATCTCCACAAGATAATCGCACATGCTAAACATCTCATTCGTTTAGCATGTTTGACCAAGGATCTGTGTATCCCCACAAAGGGTTCCAGCGTGCAGCAGACACCTCCGCTGTTACATTGTAGCTGCACACCCTTCCCTCCACCTCCCTGGCCTCCCCCTTCTCTGCCCTACCCGTTCTCTGCCGTCTCTTAGGAGCAACACAATCCGTCTCCTTGTGTCATGCAAAGCAGTTTAGCAGACATCTTTCCTTGATGGACAAGGCCCTTGGGACTTCACCTTCCACCCCAAATGTCATTGCAAAGTATTTCTTCTAATCAAACGGAGAGCTCTCCCTAAGAGGGTTCTGGTGACCAACATTTTCTCTACCTCATTACTCACCAGTCCTCACAGTTCTGCCATTGGCTGTGGATAAAGCTTGTATCTCAGGCCCCAAACCCGACGAGTGCATGATTAATAGAGCAGAGGGCTTACTTATAGGAAAGCATCCCTTGGGCAGGGAGCCTGTCCAATTTATCCCACTGAGTCGCCACAGAGCCCAGAACACGCAGAATGGATATCTGATACTGTTTGTGGAATGGAGAGTAGTTTGAGTGATTAACTAGCAACTCTTATGAGGCAGGGAAAAGATGATTCACAGCGCTTGGAGAAAGGCAGGGCCTAGGAGGGCCAGAGTTCAGGCAAGATGTACACAAAGGGAGTCATTTACATTTCCTCCCTTGGGTAGAAGGTGATTTCCTGAACCTAAAATAACGTGTCCATTTCTCTGCATTTGGTGCCTTCTGTAACTACATATTTCCTTTAAATCCTTGTTGTTTATTTCGTTATCTGTATTATAATTATATATATATCCTTGTTTTTTATTTCATTTGTTTTGGAAATATAAACCCATGGGAACTATTTTAGGAGAAAATCAAAATGTTCTGAACTGACCCAAACTAATTTGGCCAGTCAGCAACTGCCAGGCTCTTGGGGTAAATGTCAGTAGCGCTAGTGCACACAGGTGGGCTGTGGCATACATCCTCTACCTTACAACTTCCACACCAGGTGAGAGCTCAGACCTAATTCTGCCAAAACTGCAAATGTTTACTAGCCAGCAGGTACAAGAACAATCCTGTGACTGGTTCTTGAGGCTTTGGGGGTCCGTTTACCACAAGCAGCAGGCACTACAGGCAATGCAAGCACAATCACTTCTCAGGTAGAGTCTGTCCCCTGAGCTTGCTGGAGCTGTACACTCAGCCCTGCAAGAGCAGTGGGGCTTCTATTTCCTAGTCAACCAAATGCCTTGTTCCAGCACTCATTTTACCTGTTCAAAAATATTTCTAACATTCCTTATAGGAATTAAAAACCAAGTGAGATTTTGATAAAAGTATTTGAAGTGTTCCGTAGCCACCTCTGGGGTGTTAATTCCTGGTAAGAGAACTTCAAAAGCTAACTGCCTGTCCCAAGGGTATATATCAGAGTTCACTTGTGCACATATGTATTACAACATGTGTAAAAAGTATTTGTAGAGTAAATGACCATGCAGAAGATAACATTAAAAAATAGTGTCTATTCCATGATGGGACAGGAGTTGTAGGGTTATAAGGAGAATGTAAAAGGCCCCTTTTGGTAGGGGCAGTAGCAGGAATCCAAGTGGGAGGACCTCAGGGAAAGGGGAAGATGCACAGATGGGCCTGGAATCTGGCTGAAGGTTGGTTGATGATCTAGAATTTTCCTCTGTTTAAACATTAAATGACTTGTGTTTGTTTTCATGTTGGAGGCTGTTCCATCCTCCCTGAACTTGAAAGAGCTAATTTCAGCCCTCCTTTTACAACTCCCCTTTTTAGAAGGGGCAGTTTATTCTCCTGCTGTCAGCACAAATGTAAAAATTAGAAACACATCTGATTGCACCTGTAGTTACTCACTTGCAGCCACAATTAGCCATAAGCAGGCTCCAAAAATGGCAAAAGCAGTTTAAGCATGCCTGCGATTAAGTAATCCTGGGTATCATTAGTTGCATCTTTACTCACATGAGTAACTTTCATGGTCTCCATGGCTACCTTCTGATACTAAATTATCCACCCAACAAGGGAGCACTTGGGCTGAAATCTGACCACACCCCCTCCCATTTTGTGAAAAGTGTGTGCTCTTTTTCTAGTTACTTCATACAAGTGAATGGGGAATGTTTGCAAATACACACTATTCATGTCAAACCAAAAAGAAATGGTCATCCTGGGTCCTGTGTGTTATCTGTTCATCATTTTTTTTTCCGTTTGACAGACAACAAAGCCAAACTAGCTTTTTTTTTCCCGTGGAAGAATAACTCACTGGTGGTATCTAGGTGACAATACAATCGTTCATTTGAATATTCTGTCCAATAAAGAAGGTTTATTTTATGCCGTAGTTACCATTTCCCAACTTGAATATCTGCTACAAATTTTCAGTTGGAGAGCCTTACTGCTTGTTTGAATGGAAATGATTAGATCTTTTTTCCCAGAGGGTTTTAATATGAAAGGGAAATGGACCCAGACCTAGGAAGAGAGTTCCTGCTTGGAGAATGATGATCTGTGGAAATGTCATTGAGAAATGTATTCTTAATGAATTACCAGCTTGAGAATGAAATATCATGTTCTTCAAACTCCCAAGAAACGTATAATCACATACTAGATCAGAGCAGGGTAGAGAGATGTATGTTTTTGTTTTTGTTTTTTAATTAATGTATTTTATTTTTGGCTGCATTAGGTCTTCGTTGCTGCGCGAGGACTTTCTCTAGTTACGGTGAGTGGGGGCTACTCTTCGTTGCGGTGCGCGGGCTTCTCATTGCGGTGGCTTCTCTTGTTGCGGAGCACAGGCTCTAGGTGCACAGGTTTCAGTAGTTGTGGCTCGTGGGTTCTAGAGCGCAGGCTCAGTAGTTGTGGTGCACGGGCTTAGTTGCTCCGTGGCATGTGGGATCTTCCCGGACCAGGGCTTGAACCCGTGTCCCCTGCATTGGCAGGCGGATTCTTAACCACTGTGCCACCAGGGAAGCCCGAGATACATGTTTTAATTTATATTTATTTATATAATTTCAAAATGCTTGATATAACAACAGATTAATCATCCCTTACTAAGTAGCATGTTTCAGATTTACCCATCCCAGAGGTGAGGGGCTAGGACCTATTCATCCCATCTAAGTGTTTAAAAAGTATGGAATAGATGACTGAACAGCTCATATTTCATCATCTGTCTGTTAGCCTCGTTTGCCATTTGAAGAGTAGAAAGATTCTATCAGGGATTCTGACTCCAGCAACTTTGGCTAAAGAAGGAAATCTGGCTCTAGAGCAATGCTGTCCGTCAGAACTTTCTGTGGTGACATAAATATACTTTATCTGTATTGTCCAATCTGGCGGTCACTACCCATATGTGGCTAGTGTGTGCTTGGAATGAGACTAGAATGACTGAGGAACTGATTTTAAATTTTATTTATTTTCAATTAATTTGAATTTAAGTAGCTACATAAGGCTAGCACCTACCATATTGTACAGTGCAGCTCTAAAGTGTATGGCTACAGCCAGAAAAGGGAATCAACAATGGCTCCTAATATGATTTTTTTTAATGTGATAAGTGGACAGCAAAGTATTTGAATCCAAAATCCCAGGCCCATGGTTTTGGCTTCACCACCTCTTAGCTAAATGATCTCCGATAAAACACTTGTTTCCTAGCACAAGTTACCTTTTAAAGGTAGCGTGCTGATGGTAGGGTGGAAATTGGAGAGAAATCAGAGAAGATCACGGTGAACCAGCTTGTTTTCCTGTTGCTGGATGTGTACGGTCTGTACTAGAGAAGACTGTTGAGGAGAGAACACTGAAGAAGTGAGACAGGAACTGTTCTTACACAAATTAGGAGCCTCTTGACTACAAGTGGCAGAAAAACCCAACCTAACCTACCTTAAGCAAAAAGGGATACTATGGGTCCACATCTTTACCGAGAAATCCAGACCTAGGGCTGGCTTCAGGTAAGTGGATTCAGGTTTCAATTGAAATCATCTAGATTTAGTTTCTCTCCAATCTCTTGACTCTGCCTTCCGCTATCTGGTTTCAGCCTTGGGCTTTATATGGTAGCAATATGGCAGCAGCAGGCCAACTCCCTATAAACTCTCAAATCTACCTTCAGTGTAAAGAGTGAGAGTCTCTGTCTTATGTGTCTTATAAAAATCCTTCATTATGGCTCATTGACTTTGCAACAACTAACTAGCCATGTCTGAAGTCCATGGTCCCCTCTGGAGCTTGGCATTGGCTTAACCTTGCCCAAGCCACAGGGGCTGAGAATGGAGGAGGGGGTAGGGGTAAAGGAGAGTACTTCTAGAGGGAGGGTGAATTGATGCACTATGGCAGAAAACAATAGATGTCCTCTAGAGTCTTGTTCCCAGGACCTTGAAAGACAAAAACTCTGACCCCTTGAGTAATCACAGAAGAAGTCAATCCAATTCAATTAAATTTGACTCATTTCAACAAACACACCCTAAGACTACCTGGGAGCCCTCTGCTTCTAAACCCATGCCTGTGGTAGCCATGAAAATGTATTTCAGCCATTTTGGAAATGTATCTGGTCTTCCATCTTTATACATGATATTGCTTATACAACAGATCAGAGTTAGTATTTTCTACTGGCTGTGTTCTAGGATTTTGTATCCTTTAGGGATTGTGCTAAGAATGGACAGTAGTTCTTCAGAAATTCAATTTCCACTTGATTGAATTATTTGAGTGGCAGGGATCCCAAAGGTCATTCATTCATGTTGATACTACTTCTTGGAAACCCCAAACACATTCTGCCAATTTGCTTTCTTTACTCCCTGCTATACTAGGGAGAAAAGGAAGAATCAGGGAGTAGAGTAGCTGTTATTGGTTTATTTATTCATCGTATTTATTATGACACTACTATGTGCTAGGAATGGTACTTGGTGCTGAAAGAGCCATTAAAAAGTCAAATATTACAAGAGAGAGTTGCCGGTGAAGAAAGCACTAGCCTTCAAGTCAGAAGACCTCAGTTAAAGTTCTGACTTTGCTAGCAATTATCACTGTGATTTGGAGACAAAGGCTTCACTTAAGAGACTTTGGAAAATCCCTTGAGCTGGAAAACTCTCAGAGGCCATGAAAGGTTAGATCTCCATTAACATGACTAAGGCTTGCTGCCTGACCTTTGAGAGCTAAAAGAAAAACACTCCCTTCACCCTCAGAATTCAGCGCACACACCTCCGCTGGGATTCAAGCTAAGAAGATCAAATTAAAGTAGGAGACACAAAAGGAGCTTTTCATTAACTCTTAGAAATTGTTTCTCTCCTTGGGACCAGCTCATTACAAAAGAATCCCTAGGAGCCAGGGCACAACCCTCCTGCAAAGTGGGGTTCAGAGAAAGTAGGGTCTTGCAGGAGGAGCAGGAATTTGACAGGTGGAGAGGCATGGTGAAGGACACTCCAGGCCTTTGACAGTCCAGTGGGGCAAGGCAGAACTGGAGCCAGAGGCTGACAGCAGCAGTAGTGATCATTTGTCCCTCTGGAGCTCAGGCCTGGGAGTGAAGGAGGACTGGTTCCCAGAGGTGACCACACTTTCCCAGGTTGGTTTTGTGTATTTACAGTCTCAAGTTCTCTGAGTTCCAGAATCCTATATCCAACTGCTTACCTAAGATTTCTGCAAAACCTCCACCCTGCAAGCAAGCCGGAGAAAGAGTTATCGGGTCTCCAGTGTTCTTGGCCTGCCATGCCTTGGCTAGAGACTCCACCTATACATGGGTTTTGGTGAAACTGAGCGGGGCCCTGTGGGGCTCCTGGGCGTGGAGGCCTTTTTGTCCCGTTTCTTCTAAGCAAGACTAGAGCCTCCATGACCTTCCCTGAGTTGCAAAGGGCAGATTCAAACTGTTCCTAGTCAAGGGAGGACCAGCCAAGAAACCAACTGAGGCAAGACTAAAGGGAACAAGGAAGCTCATCAAGATTAGGAGACCACCTGAGACAAGACAAGGGAGTGCAAGCCCTGCACACACCCTAATCTTGTCAGCAACCCTACCCTTGAACTATTACTATGAATCTCTTCATCAAATCCTCCCGGCTTGGCACAAGTAGTTTTAGTTTTCTCGAGGGCAGGAGCCTACTGTGTCCCCCTTTGCCTGGCAAAGCAATAAAGCTATTCTTTTCTACTTCACTCAAAACTCTTGTCTCCGAGATTCAAGATTTGATTCGGCACCAGTGCAGAGCTTTGGGCATCACTGGGTGGAGGAAGGAAGCCCCTCACCTCTCAGCCACACTCCCCAGAGCTGCGCATGAGAGATGCTGGTGGCCTGCTCCTCCACATCCCTTGACTGGGAGCTGAGAGGAGAAGGAGCTTCATTTTTCTCGGTGATACCTTCCCAGATCTGAGCTTCTATCATCAAGCTGTGATGGGAAGCAGGGAAGGAGCAGCTTGTGCCACAGACTGTTGCCGTTTTTACCAAGATCTACTAATAGAATTTTTTAATAAAGGTTTCTTCATTTTGAGACAGGACAGAAAGGGGCAGGACACAAATGCTAGATAATGGAGAAGGGGCTCAACTGTTGGGATGTGATAAAGACTGGCTGGAACTGGCTGAAACCATGGTGGCTTTGAGAATAGTCCAGTCATTGACATTTAACTCATTATACCTTCATTGTAATAGTAAAAATCACTCCCCCTTACGCCTTGGCAGTTCCAAGGCAGACCATAAAAGGCCAAAAAGTGGGCAGTGGCCCAATCCCCACCCTTCCCCAAAACAGCAAGATTATTCCTCCCACTTGTTAGCCTATGAACTTACTTAACCCATAAAAACCTACTCCCCCATGCCTGGGGGCAGCTCTCACTTTCTGAGATGACCCCATGCCCTGGGGCCACTCACATTCTGAGCCTTCTGAGACTGAACCACCTTCGGCCTACGGAATGTGTTTCTCTAAATAAACTTGCTTTCCCTTTGCTAAGGCTCGCTCTTCAATGTTTTCCTACACAAAGCCAAGGACCCTCACTTGGTGGTCCGTCCTAAGGACTCCTGTGGGTCCCAGGACATGACATCTCCCTCTCCTGCAACACTTTACTACATGGTCTTAGGACAATCTCCAGAGATTTTAATGGTTGGTTTATGTATACATATATATAATAAAAAGGTCACTAGTTATGGTTGTTTCTGAGGAGTGGGTCACTGTTCCATAAGTGGAGCTCCTACAGGTTTTAAAGAGGAGTTTTAAGCATTATCAAAACGTTACCAAGGCTGTTGCCCCAGGATCATGCCCCTTTCCCTCCCTCAAATGGAAACCAATTGCTCTTATCTGAGTTTCAGGAGGAAGCTGCAAAGAGAAAAACAAGAACTGGTTAGAACCAACTAGGTCCAAGATGGCAGAAGATTTGACTTCTAGTGGACCTTGAGCCTCATTATATGCTTATTGTAATACATTAGCATGCTAAATGACACACCCATCAGCGCCATGACAGTTGACAGTTGCCATGACAACAAACTGAAAAGCCCATACAAGGACTGAAAAGGAGTGTTGCCTCAGTTCCAGGTCTGAAGCACACCCCTGTTCTTGGATAAGTCAGGAATATTCCTCCCACTCTCTTCATTTCCCTCCTTTTTACCTCCATCCCCCTATATATGTGGTGTCTCCACCAGAATCAAGTTAAGAAGTTAATTTGCAAACAAGTTCCTGCTTCTCCATTCTTTGGCCATTATAATGCTTGCGCCATTTCAGTCTCAGCATCACTCTCATTATTGGCTATGCAAATCTGAGCAGAAAAAGAACCTCCCTGGCCAAGACAAGGGGTCTCGGCCCAGGCTAGGACCCAGGCACAGATTCCAGGTGGCCAAATTAGTAACAGAAAGGTTCTTCTGCCTGGATCAAAGGGAGATCAGAGTGTAAGCAGACACGTCAATGAGGAGATAAACAGAGTTGCCCAAAAGAGACATGTGGTGATGTGGAGATGGTGAAATGGACAGGGACCATAACTATCTTTTGTTCATCATTGTAACCCAAGCACCTAGTATACTAGCACATACTCAGTAAATATTTGTTAAATGAGAGAATGAATGAGTACTCCCAATTTACAGCTTTAGAATTAAATTTATACATTTTCAAACTTGCCGCCCCTGACTTCTCTTTTACTCTGATTCTGGAATATGGCAAGACTTGTTTTGTAAAAACGGTTGAAAAGTTAAAGTAGCAATTCTGGTCTATCACGAAACCTTTGTTTATACTCACGAGACAAGAAGGGGGCAGGGCACAACCTTTAAAAGAATAACAGCCATTGAGGACATGACATAAACTGGTTAAAACCAACTAGGTCAAAGATGGCAGATGATTGACTTCCACTTGACCTTGAGCCTCAGTATACGCTCAATGTAATACATCAGCAAGCTAAATGCACACCCCCAGGCACCACGAGAGTTCCGAGGTCATTCCATAAAAGGTCAAAAAGTGGGTGGTGGCCCAATTCCTGGAAATCCCTTCCCATTACACAAAATAGTTGGAATAATGCTCCCACTCAGAGGGCAGACAACAGAAGAAAGGAGAACTACAATCCTAAAGCCTGTGGGACAAAAACCACATTCACAGAAAGACAGACAAGATGAAAAGGCACAGGGCTATGTACCAGATGAAGAAACAAGATAAAACTCCAGAAAAACAACTAAATGAAGTGGAGATAGGCAACCTTCCAGAAAAAGAATTCAGAATAATGATAGTGAAGATGATCCACGACCTCGGAAAAAGAATGGAGGAAAAGATCGAGAAGATGCAAGAAATGTTTAACAAAGATCTAGAAGAATGAAAGAATAAATAAACAGAGATGAACAATACAATAACTGAAATGAAAAATACACTAGAAGGAATCAATAGCAGAATAACTGAGGCAGAAGAACGGATAAGTGACCTGGAAGACAGAATGGTGGAATTCACTGCTGTGGAACAGAATAAAGAAAAAAGAATGAAAAGAAATGAAGACAGCCTAAGAGACCTCTGGGACAACATTAAGCGCAACGACATTCACATCATAGGTGTCCCAGAAGGAGAAAAGAGAGAGAAAGAACCCAAGAAAATATTTGAAGACATTATAGTCGAAAACTTCCCTAACATGGGAAAGGAAATAGCCACCCAAGTCCAGGAAGCACAGAGAGTCCCATACATGATAAACCCAAGGAGAAACATGCCAAGACACATAGTAATCAAAGTGGCAAAAATTAAAGACAAAGAAAAATTATTGAAACCAGCAAGGGAAAAATGACAAATAACATACAAGGGAACTCCCATAAGGTTAACAGCTGATTTCTCAGCAGAAACTCTACAAGCCTGAAGGGAGTGGTATGATATACTTAAAGTGATGAAAGGGAAGAACCTACAACCAAGATTACTCTACACGGCAAGGATCTCATTCAGATTCGATGGAGAAATCAAAAGCTTTACAGACCAGCAAAAGCTAAGAGAATTCAGCACCACCAAACCAGCTCTACAACAAATGCTAAGGGAACTTCTCTAAGTGGGAAACACAAGAGAAGAAAAGGACCTACAAAAACAAACCCAAAACAATCAAGAAAATAGTAATAGGAACATACATATTGATAATTATCTTAAACATGAATAGATTAAATGCTCCAACCAAAAGACACAGGCTTGCTGAATGGATACAAAAACAAGACCCATATATATGCTGTCTACAAGAGACCCATCCAAACAGAAAATTAATAAGGAAACACAAGCCTTAAATGACACAATAGCAGATCGAGTTAATTGATATTTATAGGACATTCCATCCAAAAACAGCAGATTACACTTTCTTCTCAAGTGCGCATGGAACATTCTCCAGGATAGATCACATCTTGGGTCACAAATCAAGCCTCAGTAAATTTTAAAAAATTGAAATCATATCAAGCATCTTTTCTGACCACAATGCTATGAGATTAGAAATGAATTATGGGGAAAAAAACGTAAAAAACGCAAACACATGGAGGCTAAACAATACGTTACTAAATAACCAAGAGATCACTGAAGAAATCAAAGAGGAAATCAAAAACTACCTAGAGACAAATGACAATGAAAACACGATCCAAAACTTATGGGATGCAGCAAAAGCAGTTCTAAGAGGGAAGTTTATAGCTATACAAGCCTACCTCAAAAAAAAAGAAAAATCTCAAATAAGCAATCTAACCTTACACCTAAAGGAACTAGAGAAAGAAGAACAAACAAAACCCAAAGTTAGCAGAAGGAAAGAAATCATAATGAGCAGAGCAGAAATAAATGAAATAGCAACAAAGAAAACAATAGCAAAGATCAATAAAACTAAAAGCTGGTTCTATGAGAAGATAAACAAAATAGATAAACCATTAGCCAGACTCATCAATAAAAAGAGGGAGAGGACTCAAATCAATAAAATTAGAAATGAAAAAGGAGAAGTTACAACAGACACCGCAGAAATACAAAACATCCTAAGAGACTACTACAAGCAACTTTTTGCCAATAAAATGGACAACCTGGAAGAAATGGACAAATTCTTAGAAAGGTATAACCTTCCAAGACTGAACCAGGAAGAAATAGAAAATATGAACAGACCAATCACAAGCAATGAAATTGAAACTGTGATTAAAAACCTTCCAACAAACAAAAGTCCAGGACCAGATGGCTTCACAGGTGAATTCCATCAAACATTTAGAGAAGAGCTAACACCCATGCTTCTCAAACTCTTCCAAAAAACTGCAGAGGAAGGAACACTCCCAAACTCATTCTATGAGGCCACCATCACCCTGATACCAAAACCAGACAAAGATACTATAAAAAAAGAAAATTACAGACCAATATCACTAATGAATATAGATGCAAAAATCCTCAAAATACTAGCAAACAGAATCCAACAACACATTAAAAGGATCATACACCATGATCAAGTGGGATTTATCCCAGGGATGCAAGGATTTTTCAATATATGCAAATCAATCAATGTGATACACCATATTAACAAACTGAAGAATAAAATCCATATGATCATCTCAGTAGATGCAGAAAAAGCTTTTGACAAAATTCAACACCCATTTATGATAAAAACTGTCCAGAACGTGATCATAGAGGGAACCTACCTCAACATAATAAAGGCCATATACGACAAACCCACAGCAAATATCATTCTCAATGGTGAAAAACGGAAAGCATTTCCTCTAAGATCAGGAACGAGACAAGGATGTCCACTCTCACCACTATTATTCAACATAGTTTTGGAAGTCCTAGCCATGGCAATCAGAGAAGAAAAAGAAATAAAAGGAATACAAATTTGAATAGAAGAAATAAAACTGTCACTGTTTGCAGATGACATAATACTACGCATAGAGAATCCTAAAGATGTCACCAGAAAACTACTAGAGCTAATCAATGAATTTGGTAAAGTTGTAGGTTATAAAATTACTGCACAGAAATCTCTTGCATTCCTATACACTAAGGATGAAAAATCTGAAAGAGAAATAAAGGAAACACTCCCATTTACCATTGCAACAAAAAGAAAAAAATACCTAGGAATAAACCTACTTAGGGAGACAAAAGACCTGTATGCAGAAAACTATAAGACACTGATGAAAGAAATTAAAGATGGGGCTTCCCTGGTGGTGCAGTGGTTGAGAACCTGCCTGCCAATGCAGGGGACATGGGTTCAATCCCTGGTCCGGGAAGATCCCACATGCTGCGGAGCAACTAAGACCGTGCACCACAACTGCTGAGCCTGCGCTCTAGAGCCCGCGAGCCACAACTACTGAGCCCACGCACTGCAACTACTGAAGCCCACGCACCTAGAGCCCATGCTCCACAACGAGAGAAGCCACCACAATAAGAAGCCCGCACACCACAACGAAGAGTAGCTCCCGCTCACCGGAACTAGAGAAAGCCACGTGTGCAGCAACAAAGACCCAACACAGCCAAAAATAAATAAATAAAATAAATAAATTTATTAAAAAAAGAAAGAAAGAAATTAAAGATGATACCAACAGATGGAGAGATATACCATGTTCTTGGATTGGAAGAATCAATATTGTGAAAATGACTCTACTACCCGAAGCAATCTACAGATTCAATGCAATTCCTATCAAATTACCAATGGCATTTTTTACAGAACTAGAACAAAAAATCTTAAAATTTGTATGGAGACACAAAAGACCCTGAATAGCCAAAGCAGTCTTGAGGGAAAAAAATGGAGCTGGAGGAATCAGACTCCCTGACTTCAGACTATACTACAAAGCTACAGTAATCAAGACAATATGGTACTGGCACAAAAACAGAAATACAGATCAATGGAACAAGATAGAAAGCCCAGAGATAAACCCACACACCTATGGTCAACTAATCTATGACAAAGGAAGCAAGGATATACAATGGAGAAAAGACAGCCTCTTCAATAAGTGGTGCTGGGCAAACTGGACAGCTACATGTAAAAGAATGAAATTAGAACAGTCCCTAACACCATACACAAAAATGAACTCAAAAATGGATTAGAGACCTAAATGTAAGACCAGACACTATAAAACTCTTAAAGGAAAACACAGGAAGAACACTCTGACATAAATCACAGCAAGTTCTTTTTTGATCCACCTCCTAGAATAATGGAAATAAAAACAAAAATAAACAAATGGGACCTAATGAAACTTAAAATCTTTTGCACGGCAAAGGAAACCATAAATAAGATGAAAAGACAACCCTCAGAATGGGAGAAAATATTTGCAAATGAATCAACAGACAAAGGATTAATCTCCAAAATATATAAACAGCTCATGCAGCTCAATATTAAAAAAACAAACAAGCCAATCAAAAAGTGGGCAGAAGACCTAAATAGACATTTCTGCAGTGAAGACATACAGATGGCCAATAGGCACATGAAAAGATGCTCAACATCACTAATTATTAGAGAAATGTAAATCAAAACTACAATGAGGTATCACCTCACACCAGTTAGAATGGGCATCATCAGAAAATCTACAAACAAGAAATGCTGGAGAGGGTGTGGAGAAAAGGGACCCCTCTTGCACTGTTGGTGGGAATGTAAATTGATACAGCCACTATGGAGAACAGTATGGAGGTTCCTTAAAAAACTAAAAATAGAATTACCATATGACCCAGCAATCCCAGTACTGGGCATATACCCTGAGAAAACCATAATTCAAAAAGATACATGCACCCCAATGTTCATTGCAGCACTATTTACAATAGCCAGGTCATGGAAGCAACCTAAATGCCCACCGACAGATGAATGGATAAAGAAGATGTGGTACATATATACAATGGAATATTACTCAGCCATAAAAAGGAAGGAAATTGGGTCATTTGTAGAGATGTGGATGCATCCAGAGACTGTCATACAGAGTGAAGTAAGTCCGAAAGAGAAAAACAAATATCGTATATTAACACATGTATGTGGAACCTAGAAAATGGTACAGATGAACCGGTTTGCAAGGCAGAAATTGAGACACAGATGTAGAGAAAAAACATATGGACACCAAGGGGGGAAAGAGGGGGGTGGGTGTGGTGGTGTGATGAATTGGGAGATTGGGATTGACATGTATCCACTGATGTGTATAAAACTGATGACTAATAAGAACCTGCTGTATAAAAAAAAAGTAAAATTCAAAAATTCAAAAAAAAATAATAAAATAAGTAAATAAATAAATAAATAAAATGGATAACCAACAAGGACCTACTGTATAGCACAGGGAACTCTGATCAATATTACGTAACAGCCTAAATGGGAAAAGAATTTGAAAAAGAATGTATATGTATAACTGGATCAGGTTGCTGTACACCTGAAACTAACATAACATTGTTAATCAATTATACTCCAATTAAAAAAAAATCCACTCATTAGCCTATGAAATTACCCTCCCCTATTAAAGCTGACAACCTCGTACCCTGGCGCCTCTTGCCTTCTGAGATGGCCCACACTCTGTCTGTGGAGTGTGTATCTCCCTGAATAAACCTTCTTTCACTTTACTATGACTCTCTCTTGAATTCTTTCCTGCGTGAAGCCAAGAATCCACGCTTGGTGGCTGTCCCAGGGACTTGCCTGTGTCCTGGGACGTGACCATCCTCTCCAGCCCCACTTTCTTTCCTGCAACACTCAGATGGCTCATCTCACCTGAGGCTGCAAAACTTCACAGAAGAGAGGACATTTGATCAGGGCCTTGAAGAGTAACACTGGCAATGCTATAGAGGGAAGGGGGGAAATCTCAGACTCTGCTGACTACTTTTTTTTTTAGAGGAAGGAATCTTTTTTTTTTTTAAAGATTGATTGATTGATTGATTGATTGCTATGTTGGGTCTTCGTTTCTGTTCTAGGGCTTTCTCTAGTTGCAGCAAGCGGGGGCCACTCTTCATCGCAGTGCGCGGGCCTCTCACTGTCGTGGCCTCTCTTGTTGCGGAGCACAGGCTCCAGACGCGCAGGCTCAATAGTTGTGGCTCACGGGTCTAGTTGCTCCGCGGCATGTGGGATCTTCCCAGACCAGGGCTCGAACCCGTGTCCCCTGCATTAGCAGGCAGAATCTCAACCACTGCGCCACCAGGGAAGCCCAGGAATCATTTTAATTAGCAGAAAGCCTCTGGACTATTGGAGCACAAAGGCTCTAGAATTTATAATCCTAGTAAACTTATCTTTGTCATTTCCTCACTGTCCTTAAATGTGAATTAAGGGGGTAAGTGATCTGATCTGCACAGATCCAGCCAGTTCTAACATTCTAAGAGTCTATACGCACCCATGAATGGAAATCTGCGAGGAATAAATTATGAAGGGAAAAAAATGCTCTTCCTACCAGATACTAAACTTGAACTAGGACCAATGCATTTATTTGGAATATACATATGTTGTTTCCCTCTTACCCTTGAACTTCACACACGTGGAACTTTAGTATAGAAGAGAACAGGGAAAATATGGTTTTATTGAGCAAATCATCATTATTTTGGTCATTGGCAGGGATTTAAAAAATTCAGCAACATCTAAATGAATAAACACTAGACAGATCTGCTGCCCTCTTCCTGTACTTGTTAACTTTCTAATAATAAGTTGCGCTTTCAATTGCTTTTTTTAAAAAAATAAATTTATTTATTTTATTTATTTATTTTTGGCTGCTTTGGGTCTTCATTGCTCCACGCGGGCTTTCTCTAGTTGTGGCGAGCGGGGGCTACTCTTTGTTGCGGTGCACGGGCTTCTCTGTGGTGGCTTCTCTTGTTGCAGAGCATGTACTCTAGGCATGCGGGCTCAGTAGTTGTGGCGCACAGGCTTAGTTGCTCCACGGCATGTGGGATCTTCCCGGACCAGGGCTCGAACCTGTGTCCCCTGCATTGGCAGGTGGATTCTTAACCACTGCGTCACCAGGAAAGCCCTCAATTGCTTTTTAAACATGTTTTTGAAGTCAATGAATCCTTTGAAAATCTTATGAAATTTGTGGGCACCCTCTGACACACACATAGCAAAATGCACTTATCTACAAAGTAATGAATGCAACTTGAGAAGGTTACCCAAACCTTAAGGGCCCAGGTTTCCTGAGTAAGATTATGTTGTGACTTGCAATTGATGAGGTACAGGGCAGGCTGTCCCAAGATATACCACTCTGGCACACAGAGCTGAAATCAAGCAGGACCCAAAAGACTCAGGAAGAACCTTTGAACTCCCCCCTAACTGCCTAAAAGAATTTAAGACAGAAAACCTGTTCCTGGAAGGAGCTAGCACCATAGGTAACTATAATAAAGTATGAACTAGGTGTGGCCGACAGGGAGGAACCTAGCAAGGCCTGGTGATCAAAGTCCTCTCTGTCCCATTGTCTCTACGTGGCCCAGCAAACATTTATTTATCAAATATTATTTTCATCTTCCTGTGAATTACCTTATTTCCCTTTGAAGTAAGGAAAGGGAAGACCCCTACCTCATTCTCCTTAGTCCAGAATGACATACATACCTAATCTTACCTTACTGTCTTTGGAATTCATGTTTATGTGAATTCCCCTTTACGTATGTGATAAGTTTGATTTTCCCCTGTTAATCTGCCTTATGTCATTTTCATTGCCATCAGAAAGAACTTAGAGGGTAAAGAGGGGAATATTCCCCTCCCCACAGTTTGCATAGCCGGCAGGATTCAGCTTTACTGGATCCTATTCACCTCAAGACAGCTGCCACTAAGAGATCCTGAGAAAACTGACAAAAGCCAGCAGAAGATAAGAATTCTTACCATGTTAGTGGGTCTCCCAGATCTCTGCCCTCAGGGTCTGTTGGAATCAAGCGTGGTAAGAATCCTTTCTCTTGTTTCTAAAATTAGATAAGCAGGAGAAAATATTTGTGCAGCAAGTTCCTTGGATTTAAGCAACTCTTGGCAAATTTGATAAACTTTTATTTGATTTTTTCTCCTGTTAATCGTCTCATGTCAATTTAATTCTTAGACCAGCCAGAACTTAGATGGGTAGAGGAAAATTTCTTCCTCCTAACACAATTTACAAAAGGCATTTTAAAATCCTGTTTATCACTTATAACTCTGTGAGTGAAGCAGTCTCAGCCCCATCTTAAATATAAAGAAATTAGACCTTAGAGGAGTTGACTACTCATCTTTTTCCAGGAAGGTAAGAGAAAACACTGAGGCTGCTTTTTTCCCCAGAGTGTTGACGGCAAGGGCGGGGGAAATCAAAGCCCAGGTCCTGTCCAAGATGGACTCTAAGGAGAAGCCTCTTCATCTCAAAGAAAATGGGGCCTCAAAGTGTCACACCTCTCCCCGACTTCAGGGGCTGTAAGAAAATTGTGTTGTTGCTGAACCCCAGGTCAGGGAGGGAAAGACGGAAAAGTTGTAACAAGTTACCTCAGATTTGCAGCCTACATTCACATCACTGAATTTGGTTGGTCCAAAAATTTGCAACTTCTGGATTCATTTTATTTTATTTTTAAAATTAATTTATTTATTGAATTATAGTTGATTTACAATGCTGTGTTACTTTCAGGTATACAGCAAAGTGACTCAGTTTTATATATATTCATACACATATATCTATTCTTTTTCAGATTCTTTTCCCATATAGGTTATTACAAAATATTGGGTTCAGTTCACTGTGCTATACAGTAGGTCCTTGTTGTTTATCTATTTACATATAGTAGTGCATCTATGTTAATCCCAAGTTCCTAATTTATCCCTCCCCCCCCCACCCCCGAATTTATTTTTAAATGGTTCCAAATTGTCAATGCCTTTGAGCACCTGGCAAAATCAAATATATATTCTCCCTAGAGGAAAATACCTCGATCCTAGACCACAAGGGATCCCACATATAATTTTTCAAATGGTGAGCAGCACACAGTCAAATATAATCAAGCACACAAACAAGGCACCATGAGCAAGAATCTTTTAAAACAATAGAACAAATAGACAACATAAAAGGACTCTCACAGATTTCTGATGTCTGAATTATGAGACCCAGGCTATAAAACAATTATGCCTACTATATTGTTGTTGTTTTAATACCTAAAACAACAACAGAGGTATTAAAAAAAAAATTCCTGGAGAAAACTCACTCCTTTTTTTTTTTTTTAATTTACTTATTTAATTTATTTGTTTTTGGCTATGTTGGGTCTTTGTTGCTGCACGCAGGCTTTCTCTAGTTGTGGTAAGCGGGGACTACTCTTCGTTGTGGTACGTGGGCTTTTCATTGCGGTGGCTTCTCTTGTTGCGGAACACGGGCTCTAGGCATGTGGGCTTCAGTAGTTGTGGCTCTCAGGCTCTAGAGCACAGGCTCAGTACTTGTGGTGCACGGGCTTAGTTGCTCCACGGCATGTGGGATCTTCCCGGATCAGGGCTTGAACCCGTGTCCCCTGCATTGGCAGGCGGATTCTTAACCACTGTGCCATCAGGGAAGCCTGAGAAAGCTCACTTCTGATTGGAGAAAAAAAAAGGGACAGGAAACTATAAAAAGGCACCTAATATATTTGAAGAAAAAACAAAAAGAATGTCTATGAATAAAAATTGCAATAACCAAAATTAAGTACTCAGTAACAAATTAAATAAAATTGAATACACATAAATGAACTAGAAATAAGCCAGAAGAAATTACCCAGAATGTCACATGAAAGGTAAAAATATGAAAAATATGAGCATTAAGAGACATGGAGAATATAAATAAAAGTTCTGATGCATGTTCTATTGAAGCTCCAGAAGAGACAGAATGGTTGATATGCCTCTTATATCTCTTTATTTTTTATTAGAAAATTATTTAAACATACATGAAAGAAAGAAAATAGAGGGAATAATACTATAAACCCCATATGCCCATCATCCAGATTCCACAATTACCAAGATCTTAACACATTTCTTCATTTTCCTTCTTTCTCTTTATGTCTCTCTTTGTTGGTACATTTTAAGGCAATTTCCAGAGTTCATATAATTTTACCCCTACAGGCAATATTTGAATACTGAGTGGCTGAGAATTTTCCAAAACCAATAAAAGATACCATCCACACAGATTCAAAAATTTCTACCATTCCGAAGCAGGATAAACAAAAAGAAATCCACATCTGAACACTTTGTACAGAAGTCACAGAAGATAAAGACAAAGACAAACTCTGAAAAGCAACCCAGGGATTACATAACTCTCTCAAAGCCATATAGCCTCCTTTAGTTCTAAATTCAGCATCTTTCCTCAATACTACCTTAAGCTTCTATACTCTAAGCCCCTTGCTCAGTCACCATTCAGAGAGCTGATACGTTACATCCTCCTTCAGCACTGGGACCAGAAGAACTAATACCCAGTCTTTACTGGTCTGTTTTTATTTAAGGATTAAGACTAGGCAGAGATTTTAGAGCTCAATGACTTTCTGTCTTCATTTATAGATGAGAAAAGTGAGTCTACAGTGAAGAAATACACTGAGGATCCCACAGCTAACATATTATGCCTGGATATCCAGGAAGCTTATGCTTGTAATGAAAACTGCTAACCATGTCCAAAATTTCTGGAGAGAGCTTAGCTATGAGGAAGAAATTTTTAAAAGATGGGAAAAAAATATTCCATCTGTTTGGAGAAAGTTAGGCTGTGTAAATATTTCTTTCTTTAATTTCTTAATGAGAGAAAGGAATTGGATGTCTTTTTTAAAAAACAGTTGACACTGTAGAAAAAAAAAAGGAACAAGCTTGATTTGATGCAAAAGCCATGAGATAACTGGCCCAAAGAAAGTGTGGAGGAAAGAGAAATCCTGGGAATTAGAAAGTAAATGGGTAACTGGGTGCTTTTCGGGGTGGAGTGGGTGTGAAACTATGTACCTCAGATTGGGACTTGAACCCACATGCTGGGACTCAAACCCAGCCAAAACCCTGATTGGGACTTGAACCCACGAGGCTGGGACTCAAACCCGGCCAAAACCCACAGTCTTCCAACTGAGATCACACACCTGGTTTCAGGACTTAATGAAGCTCACGTTCTTGATGTCTCATGAAGAAAGAATTCAGTGAGAGACAAAGTGATAGGTAAGAAGTGGATTTATTTAGTGACAAAAACACTCCACAAACAGAGTGTGGGCCATCTCAGAAGGTGAGAAAGGCACGAGAGTATGGGGTTGTCAGTTTTTATAGGGGTGTGTAATTTCATAGGCTAATGAGTGGGAGGAGTATTCCAGCTATTTCAGGAAGGGGTGGGGATTTCCAGGAATTAGGCCACCGCCCACTTTTTGATCCTTATGGTCGGTCTTAGAACTGTCATGGCACCTGTGGGTGTGTCATTTAGCTTGCTGATGTGTTACATTGAGCATACTGAGTCTCAAGGTCTAGTGGAAGTTGACTTGTCCACCATCTTGGACCCGTTTGGTTCTAATCAGTTTATGTCATGTCCTTGGGCTATGTCATTCTTCCAAAGGTTGTGCCCTGCCCCCTTCCCGCCTGTTTCATTGGTGGGCACATATTACTTAAATGAGGATTACTATGTATGAAGAAAGCATTTTAGAAAGCATAAATCATTATTTAGCCTTGCAGTAAATAAATAAAATTATAAAAAAATAAAAAGCAGTCACAGAAGTAAATGAATGCCATCCCCCTGGGAAGGTTAGGAGCAATAAAGAATTGGTAGAATAAAAGCCACTAACAGCTGAGGATTAAAGGAAATATGAGGGAAGACAACAAAGTGACAGTTAATTCCAGCCTAGTACAGGTGTTGTTGGAAAGTGTGAGCTGTACAGAACATGTTAATCAAACTTGGTATAAAAGATCAGCATTCAATGATTGATCAGTTGAAGATTCACCAAAAATTTATCAGCATTTTCTAAAGCAACATTTTTTCAACTTTTTGGAAGTTACACATTCTTATTATAGAAATTCCAGAAAATATTGAAATATATGTACAATAAAATAAGAATCACCAATAGTTCAGTAACAAAGAATTAACCATTGGTGACATATTATTGTTCCCTTCTCATCTTTCTCCCATGTACATAAATATGTGTTTTTACAGCTATCACTCTGATAAATGTCCTCATTCATAAATCTTTGAAAACAATTTTGTTCATTTCCTTTGAATGAATCCCTAGAAGAGAGGTTATAAAGGTATAAAATAACAGAGTTGTTAAGAGATTGGGCTTTTAGTCAAACAGAACTGTATTTGAATCCCAGTTTTGCCACTTATGAGCTTGGGCTTGTAACCTTGGGCTACTTATATAACTTCACTTCTCTAGGTCTCAACTATCGCTTCTGTTAAAAAAAAAGAAAAAGAAAAAGAAAGAAAAGAAAAGAAAGAAAGAAATTTGAAAAAAAAAAAGTGAAAAATGAATCTACTGCCTAAATTCATAGTAAGGATTAGAATAGTGGAATGAATGTACAGCTCCTGGGATACAGTAAGGGAATCAATAAATGTTTGTTATTGGTGTATAACATGACTACAGGGGATTTTATTGCTTTTTGTGTTCTTTAAAAAATACTTTTGTGGGCTTCCCTGGTGGCGCAGTGGTTGAGAGTCTGCCTGCCAATGCAGGGGACGCGGGTTCGAGCCCTGGACCGGGAAGATCCCACATGCTGCGGAGCAACTGGGCCCGTGAGCCACACCTACTGAGCCTGTGCGTCTGGAGCCTGTGCTCCGCAACAAGGGAGGCCGCGACAGTGAGAGGCCTGCGCACCGCGATGAAGAGTGGCCCCCGCTTGCCACAACTAGAGAAAGCCCTCGCACAGAAACGAAGACCCAACACAGCCAAAAATAAATAAATAAAATAAATTTTAAAAACTTTTGTATATTTTCTAAATTAAAATGCATCTATTGCTGTTATTACAGAAGAACATTACTCTTTTTAAAAGATAGTGCTACTTCTTTAAGTCATATTTCCATGTCTTTGTTTTTCTCTCTCTGCAACACAAAAGTAAGACCCTAGAAATCTTTCTGATTTCAAAAGACTTGCATGCTGGGACTTCCCTGGTGGCACAGTGGTTAAGAATCTGCCTGCCAGCGCAGAGGACACGGGTTCAATTCCTGGTCCGGGAAGATCCCTCAAGCCGCGGAGCAACTAAGCCCATGCGCCACAACTACTGAGCCCGAGCTCTAGGGCCCACGAGCCACAACTACTGAGCCCGCATGCCGCAACTGCTGAAGCCCGTGCGCCTAGAGCCCGTGCTCTGCAACAAGAGAAGCCGCCACAATGAGAAGCCTGCACACCGCAACGAAGAGTGGCCCCTGCTCGCCGCAACTATAGAAAGTCCGCGTGCAGCAACGAAGACCCAACGCAGCCCAAAAATAAATAAATAAATAAAAATTTTTTTAAAGTACAATATTGTAAAAAGACTTCTGTGCCAAGTATACACTGGAAACTGTGCAGTGGTGTGCCAAGGGTGGGGCAGGGGCAGTGGCTGGCCCTGTTGCAACAATAGAGCATGCACTGTCTGGAGAGAATTTTAAAAACCACTCAAGCCTAGCCTGTCTGCTTTTTATTATCATCATGTGCTCACAATTTTAAACAATGTTGGTGATAAAATGCTCTTCCCTAAAACATCTTTGGTTGGTCTATCTTCTAAACTGCTGAGTTTTAACAATATGTACATATATAATATGTATATATGTGTATGTATAATAAACATATACTTATAAATTTATTATATAATATGTGTATATAATACTTATTATAGAATATGTATATGTGTATATGTATGTAAACTTCAAATTCTTTCTTTTTTTTTTTAGACATGAGTAGTTTCTATTTGTATAACCAATATTAGTATCTTGAAGCACTACCATGTAGTTTTGTTTATGTTCTATGAATCAAACCATTCATTTATTCATTCATCATTCAAATTGTCTCTTAATCCGTACTGTACTCTACGTGGAAGATACTTCAGAGAACCCCCAGTTACACAGGCCACCCTGACACATGTGGACACAGCTTCATGGGTTTGCTTCGAGAGTAAGTTCATCATAGCTAGGAATTGTTCAAGCTCACTTAGGGCACTGTTCATGTCTCCAAGCCCTGTGGTACAATATATCCCTACATTTAAACAGTAAATATGAATAAACAATGATAGCACACTGGTTCTAAAGACAAAGAAACAAAACTGGATTAATTTAATTCAATCATTCCACTGACAATTTGATTTTTT
Organism: Balaenoptera acutorostrata; assembly: GCF_949987535.1. Taxonomy (NCBI): domain Eukaryota; kingdom Metazoa; phylum Chordata; class Mammalia; order Artiodactyla; family Balaenopteridae; genus Balaenoptera; species Balaenoptera acutorostrata. Next base: position 97,671,182 of record NC_080069.1, read on the forward strand.
AATTAAAGTTTAAAACTTTAAACAGTAGAATGGTGAGCTGCAAAGTGTAATACCTTGTTTAGTAACTGTATTTTAGTTCACACAAAACATACATTTTAGTTCTTAAAAATTAAATTTGTTCTTTTTAATTGTAAATTGTTTTGAAACTAAGGAATAAATTAAGAAAATGATTATTACTGATAATAATTTTCGCATCTACAGGAGTGAGTTAAAAATGATCTGTTGCCGGTGTTAAACATGCCAGGTATACCACTGTAAACTTGCAAAGTTAGATTTTCCTCATTTAATAATCACAATGCTATGTCACAGACGAGGACACGGGCTCTCAGAGAGCTTATGTAACTTGCACAAGTTTCCATAGCTAGTAGTATGCTGTGCTGCTTATCAAATCCATATTTGTCTTGACTACAGAGCCCAATATGGCAAGCAGTGTGTCAGGATGTTTGAGTTGCTAACAAGAAAGGGAAAGTAAGAAATAAAAGTTGTTATGCTTCAGGCTCCTTTTGAAAAAGAAACTTGCTTTGGGAAGTTCATTACTTTTGCCATGAACCTTGGAACCAAAAGTTATTAATTATCTCTACCAATACTCTCCTAAACAATCATCCAGGGGCCTGAAAGAGTTAATGCGCCTTTCCGTAGCAAACAATTTACTTTCCTTTCCCAGGAGGAAAGGGCCCAGTAGGTTTCTAAAAAGACATTTTTCCTAACACCTGGTTGCTTTAATAGATGTTTAATTCTTTTTTCTAAGTAACATTAAAATAATATAGAGGACCTATTTTCAGAGTTTAGGAGAGGCTACAATGGTGAACCAAATGGGTTTTCTCAGTAGGTTAATACCTGAAGGCATTGGTGCTCACTCTACATTAATACGACTTGACATTTACTTCCTAGAGAGGCTCCAACATTTCCATTGTTTTTAAATGTGAAACTGCTCTCAAGCCACAACTTTTAATTTTACTGTGACATTATCTTTTCCTTTTACCTGAAGTCATGAATGAGTTGCGCTTGGCAACACATGAAGGAAATCGCCGATGTCAGGAAAAGGACTTGTAATAGAATCAGAACTTTAATGCTGGAAGTGTTTGAGATCAGGTTACTGAAGGCTTTCCTCTGGCAAAATTTCAACTACAACTTTCAGCAAAAGCTCTTACTATGGAAGGACTTACATCCTAGGAAGGCACCCGCGTGACAGAAAGAGGGACAAGAAGACCATTCGTTGAGAGAGTGTTACAGGTCACGAAGGTCTCATGCTTTTAACTTCACAGTGATTTAATGAGTTTTAGTAACTTCTATTTTATAGATGGGAAACCTGCTCTTAGCAGAGAGGCTAAGGGGCTTGCCCAAGACCTCACAACTAGGAAGTGGCAAAATGGTTAGGCAGACCCACCTGTCACAAGTCCAGGTATCTTTCTACTATGCTATATTTGTTTCCTATGCAATGGCTACTTCTATCCCCAAAATGGCATTATGAAGTGATGAAAATACAATGGTTGAGACTCCCCTGGTGGTCCAGTGGGTAAGACTCCACACTCCCAGTGGAGGGGGCCCAGGTTCAATCCCTGGTCGGGGAACTAGATCCTGCATGCATGCTGCAACTAAGAGTCCACATGTCACAACGAAGATCCTACATGCAGCAACTAAGACCTGGTGTGCCCTAAATAAATAAATATTAAAAAAAAAAAAGAAAAGAAAATACAATGGTTAAGAGCATGGGCTTTGGGGTCAGGCAGCTTAGATCTGGATGACAATCCTGCCATCTAATAGCTATGGGATGGTGGACAAATTATTACCTTATAAAGCAGTGACAGTAGCGCTTACCAAATATTCCATTTCTTCTCCAGTTCCTCCCTCTTACTGTTATGTGAGACATATGACTAGTACTAGTTAATGAAATGCACGCAATGCAATGTATGCCATTTCTGGGCAGAAGCAGTGAAACATCCATGGATAATTATCCAGTTCTTTCTTATCTCTGAGAGATTGAAAGACTTCAAGTTAAACAGGTTGCAGTTACAATATCTTGGAGCCTCTATACGCCTGGGTACCTGAATGACTGTATGGAATAGACGCTACCACTCATCTCTCTCCAGCCAGGCCAATTGTTGTGCCATACAAACTGTGAAGGAGAAATAAACCCTTGTTCTATGAAACCACTTAGATTTGAGGGTAAATTTAATGTAGCAGCATAACCCAGTCTATCAAGACTGGTTTTTTCGTACCTCATTTTCCTGAACTCTAAAATAGTGATAACAGTTTTGACTTAATAGAATTATTGTGAGGATGAAACGAGACTTTTCAGGCTACACCTGAATACATTGTAAAACTAGCAAGAGGCAGGAGGAAAGAATGGGATGTGTGGCAGTCTTGGTGAATCACTGTCTCTCTGTTTTTTCCAAAAGTAAAGGAAAATAGACTGCATGATCTCCAGACTTTCCTTGCCACCAACTAGGATGTTCTGCTATTTCTCACATCTAAATTTCTCTCTGACCTCAGAATTCAGTCATTCAATTGTTTGACCCAAATTTGTTGGTGACTATTCTGTTGTCAAATGCTGTGCTAGGAGCTGGCCTCAGGAACAGATCTTGAGAAGGGGCAATGTGGATTTTCTCTAAATCCAAACTGAGGACAGGGCATACACTTTCCGGAGGTGGTCTGGAGAACCTTAGCAGAGTCTCTCTTTCCTACTTATGAAAAAGCCATAAATGAAACGCTCCAGAAGTGAGCCTGGGGAGACTGTGATAGCTGTAAGACGGCGGCCCTTCAGGAGGGGAACTGCATGTCATTTTTGCTTTAGTACTCTCTTTAAATGTCTTTCTACATCCCTGCAACTAGCTGAGGGGGAGTAAGAGAGCAAAGCTGTCAGACCAGCAGCATCTTAATTATGGAGATTAGAAATATTTTATGCAATTGACACAGCCTCTTCTAAATTACATAGTATTAGGGGAAATGACTCTGTCTAATGCCAATGAGAAAGGAAGAAAGGAGCTCTGAGAAAAAGAACAGGTGGATTTTGACAGTTTGTCCAATAAAATAATAATAGTTGGGGGGAAAAAACCTTTAAAAACCAGACTAATGCCACAATTTTCATTGCCTGACAGAAATCTCTTAAGAGGACTTGAGGGAAGCTGAGAATGATGGTAGGTGAGCTTCCAATTGCTAGTCCAGCCAGACCTCACAGCCTGTCCCCTCCCCTTTTCCTTCGTTTTGTTCTTCAGCACCACACTAGGAGACAAACTATTGGAACACTTGGGAAGTGAGCGAGTCGGTAGTCAAATCAGGCTTCATTCCCAGGTAGTATATGTCCTTTGCTCAGTGGGAGAAATACCAGTTAGTATCCCCGTAGTGGTACCTTGGTATTCTCAAAAAGTTCAATTACTTCCCATGGCCTAGTTATTTCCTGCCAGGCATAGGAGTATCTGGTTCTATAAGAATTGAGGCCCATTGAGAGCATCCTGAAGACTGAAGGCTTTGGTAAGGATATGGAGGACTCCTGTCAATCATACTTAGGCATCATTTTGCTGAATTGAGCAGGGGAGCTGATGAGTAGGGGCAACAGCTTTAGCACCCACTGTTTTTATTATTTAATCTCTCCTTCCTCTAGACCTCCTTGTAAGATATCATCATAGTGATCTTTTTAAAGCAAAAAGCTCCCTTTATTACCTTTTTGCTCCAAATTCCCTGCTCCTTTTGTCTGTAGGAAGTACAAACTCCAAGGCTTATGGATGCCAGTGGGTAATGTAGATGGAAGAAGCTGACTCCTGTCAAAAAAGACTTGAGAGAGTGTTGGGAACCGTAGTAAATTGGAGAGCTCCTGGCACGGCTTCCCAACTTCCCATCCCACATGCTCTCTTTACAACGTGACATTGATATTTCTTCAGTTGGGGGTAGGGTGGTGGTGGCATCTATAGTTTCTTCCCTTGAATCTGAATGGACCTGTGACTACAGCAAAAGTCATGCTATCTGCTGTCTGAGGTTAGGTTATAAAACATAATGCAGGGGCTTCCCTGGTGGCGCAGTGGTTGAGAATCTGCCTGCTAATGCAGGGGACACGGGTTCGAGCCCTGGCCTGGGAAGATCCCACATGCCGCGGAGCGGCTGGGCCCGTGAGCCACAATTGCTGAGCCTGCGCGTCTGGAGCCTGTGCCCCGCGACGGGAGGGGCCGCGATAGAGAAAGGCCCGCGCACCGCGATGAAGAGCGGTCCCCGCACCGCGATGAAGAGTGGCCCCCGCTTGCCGCAACTGGAGAAAGCCCTCGCACGAACCGAGGACCCAACACAGCCAAAAATAAATAAATAAATAAATAAATAAATAAGAAAAATCCTTAAAAAAAAAAAAAAAACATAATGCAGTGTCAGCCTGGTTCTCTTGGGATGCTCACCCTTGGAACCCAGCCACATGCTGCGAGGCAGCCCAGGTCACACGGTAAGTGTTCTGGCTGACAGCAACAGCCAGCATCAGCTATACCAGACATGTGAGAGAGAAGACTTTGCAATGACTCCTGCCCTGTCCACTGTCTGACTGCAACCACGAGAGCTGCCCAAGAGAGAACTGCCTAGCTGAGCCTACTCAGTCCCCAGAACTATGAGAGGTGATCATAAATAATTGTTGTTTTGAGTCACCAAGTTTTAGTTTGGTTTGTGATGCAACAATGGATAGCTGGGGGCTTCCCTGGTGGCGCAGTGGTTGAGAGTCTGCCTGCCAATGCAGGGGACGCAGGTTCGAGCCCTGGTCTGGGAAGATCCCACATGCTGCGGAGCAATTAATCCCGTGAGCCACAACTACTGAGCCTGCGCGTCTGGAGCCTGTGCTCCACAACAAGAGAGGCCGCGATGGTGAGAGGCCCGCGCACCGCGATGAAGAGTGGCCCCCACTTGCCGCAACTAGAGAAAGCCCTCACACAGAAACGAAGACCCAACACAGCCAAAAATAAATAAATTAATAAAAAAAAAAAAAAAAAAAAAAAAAAAAACAATGGATAGCTGGAACAGCCAACGGATCTTACTCATTTATTTATTTATTTTTTGGCCATGCCATGCGACTTGTGGCATTTTAGTTCCCCGACCAGGGATCAAACCCAGACCCTCAGCAGTGACAGCTCAGAGTCCTAACCACTGGACCACCAGGGAATTCCCAGATCTTATTTCTAAACCTGCACTTTCGCTTAAGTCATTTTGTGCCTTTGAACCTACCTACTGTTCAAGGACCAGCTCAATACCTTTCCTAAACATTGATTAATAGTGATCTGTTCTTTCTCCATATTTTCTCCATGATTAATATGTCATTTGTGAGGACCCTATCCCCCTGCAGTTATTTTATTAAAATATTCTAATATAGTTTAAAAAACAATACCTGCTTTTGTCAAAACTACAAACAATACAGAAAACAATAATCCAGAAAGTTATTCTGTCTTGCTCTATCTCACTCCAGTTTACCCCCATCCCCTCTCCAAAGGTAACAGCTTTAACAGAGTGGTACATATTCCTCACAACCTCTTCTGCAAACACATACACACACACGTACAAACTATTCACATAAACAGGATTCCATCACAATACTGTTTTATAAACTGCTTTTTCAGTTGATGGCATATTTTAGTTATCTTTCTGTCAGTAAATACCAATCTATCTCATGCTTTTAAACAGCTGTATAGTATTTCCTATTATTTAACCAATTGTTTTTTTTTTTTTAAAGGCTCTGCTTTTTTTTTTTTTTTTTTTAATTTATTTATTTATGGCTGTGTTGGGTCTTCGTTTCTGTGCGAGGACTTTCTCTAGTTGCGGCAAGCGGGGGCCACTCTTCATCGCGGTGCGTGGGCCTCTCACTATCGTGGCCTCTCTTGTTGCAGAGCACAGGCTCCAGACGCGCAGGCTCAGTAATTGTGGCTCACGGGCCTAGTTGCTCCGCGGCATGTGGGATCTTCCCAGACCAGGGTTTGAACCCGTGTCCCCTGCATTGGCAGGCAGATTCTCAACCACTGCGCCACCAGGGAAGCCCTATTTAACCAATTGTTTAACTAATATTCTCTTTGTAGAAATTTAGGTTTTCCCCAACTTTTCCATATTAAAAACAAGAGTATATTGCTGTTGGATACATTCCTGGGAGAAGAATTGTTGAGATTTTTTTTTAAAAAGCCCCTTTTAAGTTTGGTATAAATTCTTAAATTCTTCTTCAGAAAGAGGTAACTATATTCCCATGAAGAGTATATGAGAGTACTGTGACTTTCTCTGACACTGGGTATTATCAAGCTTTTAAATCTTTGCCAGTGTTTTAGGTAAGGAATAATAGCTCCTAAGTTTTTTAACTTACAGTTTTATTATTGGTGAAGTTGAGCAGCATTTCACATTTTATTAGTCCCTGTATTTCTTTCATTGTAGATTTTGTCTGCTATGCCCTTTGCCCATTTTCTTTTTTTTTTTTTTGTAGGAGTTTTTTTAGTATTATGGATAATAAATGTCTTAATCCATTCAGGCTGCTCTAACAAAATACCATAGACTGGGTGGCTTATAAAAAATTTCTGTGAGAAACAGAAATTTGTTTCTCACAGTTCTGGAGTTTGCAAGTGCAAAATGAGGGTGCTGGCATATCAAGTTTTGGTGAAGGTTCTCTTCTGGGTTACAGATCATAACCGTGTCCTCACATGGTAGAGAGCTTTCTGGAACCTCTTTTATAAGGCACTAATTCCATTAATGAGGGTTCCATCCTCATGAACCCAAGCACATCCCAAAGGCTTATACCTCCTACTATCATCTTTGGGGTTAGGATTTCAACACATGAATTTTGGGGGACACATTCAGACCACAGCAGTAAACCATTTACATATTGCTTTGCAAGTATTACTTATCTGTTTGTTGGTTGTGTTTATTTACAGAACCTTTTGCATCTAGGAGTTTTAAAAGGGTTATGTAATTGATCCTATCTATCTTTTACTAAGGTGTTAGGTTAAAGTGTCTTCCAAAGAAAGACACTTTCATACTTCTAGTGTTATATAAGTAAATATTTTTTATTCCAATTGCTTTATAGAAAAAAAAAAGCCAGTAATTGTTTAATGTTTCAGATAACCTTTTCTTTGAGACATTCTAGTAGGCATTTAATTTACAAATCTAAATTTCCAGGAACTCATACTGAGAAAATTCATTCATTCATTGAAGAGATACTTATGACACATTCCTGGGTACCAAGCTCTTTTCTAGGCTTATGGTACCCAGTGGGAACTTGTCTAGTGGAGGTAAGAAAAAAAGGGGAACGGGAAAGAACATAATGCAGCAATTTTTTTTTTTACAAACAAAATAATCTGTGGCTTCTGAGCTTATATAGCATGTGGACTCATTCTTCTCATTATATTTAAACATAACATACTCTCATTCTTGGCTTAAATGTCTTTCCACCTCACTAAAATGTAAAACGACTTAAGGGTGAGAAATGTCCTTCATTCATCTTTGAATCCTTGGCATCGAGCTAGTATCTGGCTCATTATAATGGCTCAAGAACTATATTGTTAAATAAATGGATTTCCCTATTTTACAAATTGCCTCTTTCCTTCTCAAATGAATATTCATAATCCTGCCTTCCTTCCCCTCCTTCCTCCCCCATCACCCCAAAATAAAAACGAACACTAGTTTTATGTTAGGTCAGATCCCTGGGACTCATGTTTGCATACATGATACTTAAACATGCTTAGCTCATAAGAGGGACTCAATAAAAACAAATTGAATAAATGAATAACTACAGATTTAAAAGAAATGTCTTTCAGAAAAGTCATAGGGAAGTGCCACACCCCTGTGAACACAAGTTCACAGCAAGTATTTTTAGAGAACTTATATGTTGTCTGATCTTGCAAAGGAAATCCAAGTGAAAATAAATAAAAGCCAGAGTTATTAATTAACACTGGAGAAACATCAACTTACAAGTGTGGGCAGGAGCAAAGTTGCACAGCTAAGGAATTATGATTCTCACTGGAGTCTTGCTGGGAACAATGTTGTCTTTTTCTGCCACATGCCTGAGTTCAGGGAAGCTCTTTTCAGGGGTTTCTAACTTCAGGGTTTAACTAGGACGCTGGGATACATTTCAGTCTTCTCAAATAGCGACCTGCTCTTGCATCTCTGGTAATGAATGAACAGTTACAGCCCTTGGTTACAATTAGTTTTCACTTTTGGAGCATTTCCCAGGGGGGATATGCGAATAGCTTGAAGGAGGAGGTTGTGAGGCGGACATGGAAGCTAGGGCTCTGCCGAGGCAAATGTGCTCATGTGGGATGCGGCTGTGAACACAGTATGCGCTAAAATGTAAATAACACAGCCAAAGCAGCAAATGCCATGCTTTAAAAAAATTGTTTTTAATAGAGGACTCTTCTGAGCGATGAGTCGGGCTTTATTAAAATCTCCGGAAAGACCATTAGTTCAGTGTTTTCCCTCGGTGAGTGACCAGCACCAAACCCTCCATTTGAAGCTGGAAACCCTGGAATTCACACGGCCAATTATGCAATACTAGACCACTGGGAAGCATTTCTGGCTGGCTCAGCTGGTGATCTGATTTTACCCTGCAGCATCAAGATTGATAGACCTTGTAATTTTATCCTGGTTAGCGCAGATGCTGTTCTTACATAAGTTTTTTTTTTTTAACACCCCCTTTTCTTAAAAGAAAAAGAAAAACAAACCCAAGTCTTTCCCAAGTGGTTTGCCTTGATGACACCTCATGGTGGTTAAGATCAGTACCCTGATCACTAGCTAGCGGAAAAAAAATCCCTCTCAGGATTTCTGAATTTGCTGTAATTTAATTTCATTGAATGCTGTGTGTGCTTGTTTATGAGAAAGAATGAAAAGAAGCAGTAATTTGCCCCCCTCTAAATCATTCCTTTTATGAGGCTTCTTTGGGTAGGGGGAGGGGTGGGAAAGAGACTCATTCTTAGAAGGTACAGAACATCAATTTGGGAGCTGTTAGTTTCTTTCATGCTAATGACAAGGTATAACTTAAAAATATAACATTCATATGCATATATGGTGCATATATACATAATTAGTATATTGACAAAGCACCTAGCAGAACCTTAGAACTCTTAGTTCCATTAACCCTTAAAGGGAAAACTGGAATTCAGATCAGTCAAGCACAGTGGAATGCGCTCCCTTTCAATTATATTCACCCATCATCCTTGTCGAGGAAAGAGACCTCCCAAAAAAGTGAAATGCATTTTTTTTTTTCTGAAGCACTGTCACAGTCTGTTACGTGTTTATCAGTTTTTGCAGTTCTAATTACAAAATAAGCACTAGCTACTACATAGAATAACTACACTAGCCAAAAAGACTTTTATAATCTGAGAGAAATGCTCCCATATTGACTCTGCTAAGAGAAACAACTGCCCTTTCCTTGATTATAAAGAAGGAAGACAGATGGCTTCTTGTTCAAGACTGTAATTTTACTTTCAGCCTCCTCCCTCAGTTAAAAACAAGATGTACTTTGAGGCTTTGAGGGAAAATCTCAAGGGAAAGTTTTTTATTCCTGGCTGCATTGAATAATTCAACAAACATTTGAGAGAGCTGAGAAAGATACAAAGGAGAAAATGCTTTCCCTTGTTCTCAGGGAGTTTACAATCTAATTGTGGAGTTTACAGTCAGAATTGGGACCAGAGCCATTAAAGTTTTATTTTTTTCACTTCTATTTAATGGCCTAATGGTTACTGGTAACACACTTAGGATTCACCAGCCCAGTGGTATGGTGGACCCTCTGATCAAATTTGAAGGGAACATAAGGAGAATGCAGAGGAAGAATAATCTCAAGCAGTACTTACTAAATCCTTACCGTCCTACTAGCTACTTTCAGGTAGTATTTAATCTTGACAACAACCCTTCCTGGTCATCCTTATTACCCATTTTTCACAGACCAGGGGAAAGAGGCAGAAGTGATGCATCCCTGGTCACAGACCTAGGAAATGGTATTGAAACACACCAACTGGGAATTCTTCTTTGGCCTTTTCTTTGGCTGTCCCTAGGTTCCCATCTTGACTTTCCTTTGCTTAGATTCCCTTTCAAGGCACGTGAAGTTAATTTACTTCTGTGCTATTTTTTTCCTCTTAGTCTTTAAAACTTGCTGTCTTTCATTTGGCAAGTCAGGCCTTCTAGAGTCTCCTTTGCAAATACTCTTTCTTTTTTTCTTCTTTTCTAACTGATTTTGTCTTTAAGACATTCTTTGACAGGATGAAAGGAAACATAAAAAGGTGCCTCATAAGTGGTTCTCTTAATATTAAGCAGGATCTTTAGTTTTATTCCTGCCACATTTTAACTGTTCTCATCTCACACGATTTCTCAAGGACTTGGGCTGTAGACTTCTTGAAGGTGGTGACCGCACCTACTGTAACTTCTTGATACTGCATAGCGTATTCATGTATCAACAGGGACTTGTAAGAGAGCAGAAACTTTGGTTCTTTTGTTCACCTCTTTGTTCCCAGTGCCTGTAAATTACTGGAACTTAGTGTGCCCTCAGTATACATATGTTTTAACATGATGAATTAATACTCGCTTATTGTTTTTTGTGTACTATTCTGTATAAAAAGTTTCGTTTAGATCCAATATGGCTCTGAATTGACAGCCCTGTAGAATTTTTTGCCTTTTCCCTATTTTCGGCCCTTTATAACAATTTCGACCTTGGGTGCGTTCCATTAAGCTCTTGGTGCCCTTCAAGGCTCAGTTTCCACATCAGCAAAATGGGGCGAGTAGCAACAGTTGCTTGTTTCTCCTTGTCTTCAATCAACTACTACTTCTCCAGGGGTTTATTGCGTACGCTTTCCCCTGGATAAAATCAGCCACCTGAGAGGTAAGAAACCAGCGGGGTCCTCGGGTTGCGCGCCTACTGGGGATAGCAAGCAGCTCCGCAAGCCTCGCCCGTGCCTCCCAGGTCCGGAAGCAACCCGACCCCATTTCGGCTGCGAGCCTGTCCAGCCCTCCGGCGCCCCAGCCTCAGGCGCCCTCTCGCACCGAGGTAGCGCTCTGCCTCGGTGCCACCGCTAAATGGGCTCGGCACCGCGCAGGTTCCGACGAGCGCCGAAGGGCCCGGCCTCGTTTTGGCCGCAGCCGCCCGGCCGCCCGCGCGGCGCTGCACTGGGGGCGGGGAGTCTGATGGGAGACGCGCGTGGCGCTGAGAAGGCGGCGGCCCGGGAGAGGGAGCGGGAGAGGGACTGGGCGCGGGAGGCCGGAGGCGGGGGACAGGGGGAGGCGCCGCCGCCGCCGCCCGCCCCTTTCCGCTGGGGAACAGCTGCAGCAGCAGGAGCGGAGCAGGAGCCGCGCAGCCACTACCGCCGCCGCTGGGGGATGTGGTCGGCGCCCGCCCCGAGCCGCGCCGCCTCCTGAGTACCCGCCGCCGCCCGAGCCGCCGCCGCCGCCGCCGCCGCCGCCGAGCCGTGCGGAGCCAGGCCGCGCCCTCCCCGGGCGCCCGCCGGCTCGCATGCCGAGGGGCTCCGGGGCGTAGCTGCGCGCCCGGCGCCGCCTCCGGGCTCCTTCGGCCCCGCCATGGGCTGCTGCAGCTCCGCCTCCTCAGCCGCGCAGGTGAGGGGCTCCCGCCTCCCGGCCGCCCGCCCGGATGCCTCCCCGCGCCGTGCCGCGGGCGCCCGCAGCCTCCCACTACCTGCGAGCGTCCCCTCAACCCGCCGTGCACTCCAGAGACCCCCACTCCCGTCTCCCTCTCCCGCCTCCCCCTGTCCCGAAGATGCCCCCGCGCTGGCTCCCAGGGCCGCCGATTCGCAGGCGCCTCTGCGCGGCCCCCAGGGCGCCCCTAGCTCTGCCCAGCCCCTTGCCGACTTGGCCGCCTCCTCCCAGTCACACCTGAGCGGCCCGTCCCTCCAGCCCGCAGGTAGAGGCAATAAGGGCGTCTGCTCTCCACCCCTGGTGGCACCCTCTTCCCTCGTCTTCCGGGCCTGGCTCCTCTCTTCCTACCTCCTTGGAGTCTTCCCCCTCCCCATCCACAGACTATTTTCTGTGCTCCCTGAAGGAGTACCCCCAGTATGGGCTGTTCACCCCTCTCCCACCTTATTACAGTTTCTGCTCTTAGATATTCTGTCCCTTTTCTCTCGCCCGCCGCCCCCCGTCCGGGTTCAAGTGTTTAAGCGGATCCCGGAGCCCTTCTACGACCCGCTTCCCCGATTCTAGCCGCTCGCCTCCCACCCCATCCCATCCCCCCTTTGTGCCTTGACCCCGGGCACCGCGGCCTCTTCGCACCCCGAGGCCCCTGCGGGAGCGCGGGGATTGGGCTGAGAAGGAGATTGGGCACCTGGTGGGTGACGGGATCGTTACGGAGACTCCCTCTTTGTTGCTAGTGTAACAGGAGGAAGAGGTGCCGAATTTAGTTTTTCTGTGTGCACTGGCTGAGTGTTGTCGCTGAGGGCTGAGATGCAGAGATTTCTCCCAGCTTCTACCCTGCCCCCATCCAGATTTCGCTAACCTTCTCTTTTGCCGATCCCAGCCCTTAACCTGGATAGAAATGTTTAGACAACTGTATAAGGATCAAACGTAATAGGACTTGACTGCTGGCCACTAATAACTAAGAGGACCTGTTTGTAAATTACCTAATTTAGTGGATTAGTGAGTGTATTTACAAATACGATAAAAAGCAATCAGGAATACTGCATCAAACTGTCTGGTGGTGGTGTATGAAAAATAGGCTCTGACAACGCCTGGGATGTAATCTCACAGTTTCATTAGTGTAGAATGTAACTGTGGTCTTTGATTTGTTTGTTTTGGGGGGATACAAGGGCTCTTGTTTTTAGAAATAAAGGCTGGTCCGTTCTTGGTGAAGAAAAACGCTAGTTTGGAAAAAAAAATTCCTTCAGAGATCTAGCATCTGTGATAATGCCAGAAGTGTTTTGCTGCTTCTAAATGACTATATATAACTCAGTTTTAAATAACCTGCATACTTGTTCTGAAAATCTGAGATCTGTTAGAGAGAAAATGACTAGAATTGCAGATGAATGGAGGACATTTATGTTTTATTAAGTATCCATCCTATTTGTCCACTTCTTTTTTGGGTGTTTGCTTACTCTTTTTTTGATTTTTTTTTTCTTTTCCTATTAGGATCATAGTCAGGCTGACTGGTTTAGTTAGTTAAACCTTCCTGTTCAGTTAGAATAACAGAGAAAAACTATATGTAGTGGTGTTAGGAAGGAGAGGTCGATAGACCACAGTTTTCATATTAACAGATAAAGGTGTGGAATCACACAGTACCTTTCAACTGGTTAGAGATTTTTGGGGAGAGGGAGGAATCTAGTTGGATGCTATTAGTCTGATATTTACTTAAATATTATTTTCACCAAAAAGGTATCTTTCCTGTTGCCTTTCTTTTAAGAATTGGGTTATTTTGTATCCTCTTTTGGAGATGAAATGCCTTTAAGACAGGAAAGTATTGGATAGTTTATGGATGGCTTGTTCAGTGTTTAATCGATTAAATTTGGAAGGGATGGATGCTGGACCAAAACTCTGCTTAACAGGTCTTGCATTTGACTAGCTCCACATCTTACTTTTCAGAATGCTGTCCCATATATTTTCCTTGCCTCTTCCTCCTCTTGCAGCCACTGTTTCCTTCATGCTGTGCTCTACAGACAAGATGCATGTCATGCACTCCGAAGGGTGCATTTTTTTTTCTGTGGATTCCTATAACCAATCAACAGCTGTCACATGCCTTTAAGTTCAGCTTTAGGGACTTGTAGTGTAAATGGAGCATTGAGGTTTCGTGCCAAAGAGCTGGTCATCATTTTTTTTTTTTTCCTTATTTGAGATTTTGGCATCATTCTTCATTTGTGAAATGTTACCAATCTGCTGCATTTTAATGCTCCTTTCAGGAGCATCACCAGTTAGGATCATATAGTATCTGTATGAGTTGTGTTGAAACAAAATAGGGATGCAGCTGCACATCTTCTCTAAATGTGAACCTTCACATCACTTTGAACTTCTCTTAGAGGCCTCGATTGTATTTTCAGGCAGAATGTTTCTTTCATCCCATCTACTGAATTGTAAACTTCTTGAGTATAGGAATTGTTTTTATTTTCCACATGTTTGTATCCATTGCAGTGCCTCACTATACCTTGTACATAATAGTTGCTCAGCAGTAGTCAATGAACAGAACATAGATACACAGATTGGAACATTTGAACATTTGGCTGGCGAGTAACATTTAATATGAATCCAGCCCCGAATTATGTGCTGTTTTACTTCCATGAGCTGGTTGAGTAATGCCACCACGCCACCCTCTTCAAAGCTCAAATTTGAACTAAGTTAAAATTCACCTGCTTTTCCCACATTCCTTCCTATTCTGTCAATGGTACCGTCAGTTTGCAAAACTGAGCAGGTTCTTTCTTTTCTCCTGGTGCTCTGCTCAGTGCTTATATTTTAGTTGGAGCAGTGGCTATAACATCTTAAAAGAGCTTGTCTGCAAACTCTAATGATAACCTGCACAGCACATCAAAACAATGCGCTTTGAGGTAATCTGCAGTTCAGCTTAGCTTTTCTCAGTGGTATCGTCAGCAACTTTAAAGCCCTGGCAGGTTTTATCAATGTAAATATCGTGTGTTTCCTCTTTGTAGTAGGAATTCACTTTTGAAATACATATAATTTATTTTCCCTCATAGTCTCTTGCTATGTTGTAGACTCTCATAAAAGAGTTTATTGACTTCCAAACTGCTTCATCTCTTGTAGTCTGTTCTGGTATTATTTTCATTTTCTTGGCAGTGTCTGGTTATCATAATTTGCCATCAAAATAATTATCCTGTTTTTGGATTTAGATAAAAGAAAAGCATCACATTCTATACTTACTTGTACTTTACTGTTGAAGGAGGAAATTATTGGCAAAATTATTTGTGCTGTATCAGATATGTGTTTCTAAGAATCTTAAGAACTCTTAGATATATTTATAGAACTCTTATAGAACTCTTAATTATTTTTTTATCTGTGGCCACTACAAGTTACTTGCGAATATTAGTAATTGCTCAACACAAGCCAATACATGATAGCCTTTGCCTAAAAATCTCTTTGAAGAGAACATAAAAGTGAGATAGTCATGAGTTTCTTTTTACAGCACTCATCCTCCCTAAGATTCTTAAAATTTATTCCCAACTCTCCATAATTCGTTTGTTCTGTTATAACCTGACATAATTTCTATTCTTGTAATGTTAAACTTCAAAGTTCAGTTGTAAATCTTCAGATTTATGAAATGTTCTTTCCCATTGACAAACCAGTTTGAATGAAGGAGGCTTTTGAAAGATTACTTAGCAAATTGCCAAAAGTCTTTGTCGTTAATGGCTAGATCATCATTTCTCACAGCAGCGCTTTGGAGGCCAGGAGATTTCACAAGTGCTGTGAAGTTCTGTGTCCTTTGGTTCTAACCTTAGAAATTGTGAGAGGGATGGAGGAGAATCTTTCTGGTTGAACAAACTGCCCCTCATATCTCTCTGACTTTAGGAGAGATTGGTCTTGTCTCTGGTCTTGTCCCATGTCTTCAAATTGAGAGCTAAGTATTTAACTGTGTTTTTCTAGCTCTCATATCTTGTCTCAGGAGTAATGAAAAACAAGTGGTTCACAAATACTGGTTAACTTTTGAGAATGTTAACTGTTCTTTAACAGAATTTTATTAGTACTGTAGTCTCCTTCTGCTTTGTGAACTTTGAAGTCAGAGGGTAAAAATGAAATTTGAAGAGTGTCCAGCAAAGTAGACCTGCTCTAACTGGAATAAAAAAAAACACAGCATGAAGACTATTTTTTTCTTCTTCTTCTGAATACTATGCTATTAGCATAGAAGATCCATTCCTCCAAATATGTAAATCAAAGTTAATACTAAAATTGGCTGGAAAATAATGTAAAAATGGTGAGAATTTTTGTATACCTATTTTTCACAGCCATTTTCATGTTTTAATTTCTCTAGTAACTCCGAAGTTGACTTTACTTCCATTTTACAGGGGAGGCAGTTGAGACTTGGACATTAGTTGAGACTTGGCTGAAGTCTCAGAGCTACTAAGGGATCAATCCAAACTTTACCCCAGGTCTTTTGAATGTGAGTCCTGTGCTTTACTTTCTATGTTCACATACATGCTTCCCATATCATAAATTGCAGTTCATTTCATCTTTAGAAAAGGTCCACTCAATAACATTTTGAATTAAGGAATGTCCAAGTTAAAGTCATGCCTTTTTGAACTTGCTGCAGTTACTAGCTGGAGAATGACATAATATAATACAGCAAAACTAGTCCAGTTAGAAAGTTCCCAGGCTTAACATATACTACCAAATACTATTTGATGTGTTAATCCTATCATTTAGAAATGTTATTGGCTTGGAGGATATTTATTTATAGAAATATATTCTCTGTTCTATTACTGGTAATTGGTTAGTAGCTATTTTACTGTCTCCTTCCTCCCCAAACCCCCCCCCCCAAAAGAAGTAAATATTTCAATTTCATAATTTGGCTCAGATTTGGGGGGCTCTAGTTTATCTCTATTAGAGATAAACTAGGCCTACTATCTCTCTTTTATATTGAGCTAAACTAGAATGTAGAGATAAGAAGTAGTCTAAGGTCAGAGAGATACATTATGAGGTAGCTAGGACTAGAAACCTACTTAGTCGCTTAATCTCTTGAGCTTTCTATAGTTAGTGTTAATTCTTAATGTCTTAAGTCTTCTTATCTTTGCGACCTTGGCTCCACATAGGAAACACTTAGAGAACTTGAAAAAACACGGATTCCTGGGTCCTCCTTTCAGAGGTTCTGATGTCATTGGTCCAGGGGTATTTTTTAAAGTTCCCCTGGTGATTTTCATGTTCTGCCAAGGTTAAAACCCACTCTTACACACCCTTTCTTTAGATAATTCCATCTCCTTCTATGGTTTCAGTTACAATCCATATGCTGACAATTCCCAAACTGACTACTGAACTGAAACCAATTTTTTCCTGGCTTCTGAGCTATATATCCCCTGATTACTTAGCACTTCCACTAGAATGTCTTGTAGGCAACTCAAGCTCAGCATGTCAAAACTGAACTCAAAATTTGGAGGCACATACACACACATCTTTTTCAGTATCTTTGGTTCACTGAATGATACCAATATCCTGGTGTGGAAACTGGAAACCCGAGGCACATAGGAAACCTGCCTCTCATGATTCCATATCTAGTCACCATATCTTGCCTCTTTTACCTTCTAAACTCCACTACCAACCCCCTAGTTTAAGCTTCTGTCATCTCTGGCCAGAACCTTGCTTCCATATCTCCCGATATTCATTCATGCTTCCTTCTAATTTTTCTCCACACCGCAGTCTTAGTGATCTCTTTAAAACAATCCAAAGCTGTGTGGGGATTGTGTCCCCCACTTACTTGAAACCCTTTAATGGTTTCTGATTGCTCTGAGGACAAAGACCAGAATCACTGACCCTAGCCAACAATGCTGCATGGGCTGGTCTCCATCTCTCTCCAGCATCATTTTCACCTCATACCATGCTTCTCCTTACTCTGTGCTCGCTCCAACCTCACAGATTCTTCACGAGACTGTATTCTTCTTTTAAAGCTTTTGCACATGCTTTTCACTTGTTTGGAAGGCTCTTTGCTTTTCTCCCTGGCCTTTGGCTGCTTGATACTCATCCTTTAAGTTTCAGCCTCAGAGTCACTTGTTTGGAAAAGGCTTCCTTGATCCTTCAAACCAGGCCATGTCTCCTCATTAAATTCTCACAGCCTTATGTATTTTCCCTATGAACACCTAAAGCAATATGCAGTTATGTCTAGACTAGGAGTTGGCAAAACTACAGCCCATGGGCCAAATCTGGCCAGCTACCTGTTTTTGTATGGCTTGCAAGCTAAGAATGCTAAAAATGGTATCTATATATTTAAATGGGTGAAAAAAATCAAAAGATTTTTGCATGAGAAATTTATTTCATAAAAATTATATAAATTTGAATTTCATTGTCTGCAAATAAAGTTTTATTGATACAACCACACGCATTCATTTATACATTGTCTATAGCTGCTTTTATGCTACAGTGGCAGAGTTGAGTGGTTAGTTGTGACAGAGACCTTGTGGCCTGCAAGTGTAAATATTTATTCTGTGGCTCTTAGGGAAAATGTTTACTAACCCCTGGTCTAGACTGAGTTGATGAGGAGAGGGACCATGACTGCTTTGTTCATTGCTGTTATTCTCTGTGCTTAGTTGATACCTGGTACCTGGTAGGTGTTCGTGAAATATTGGAACAAATTAGTGAATTTGTTCATATCTCTTTCCTTTCACGGATGGATGTGGATAAACTCCAACCGTAGTGACTCTGATGTTTTAAAATTCAGTATAAGGACTTCCCTGGTGGTCCAGTGGCAAAGAATCCGCCTTCCAAAGCAGGGGACATGGGTTCGATCCCTGCAGGGAACTAAGATCCCACATGTCGGGGGGCAACTAAGTCCACATGCCACAACTACTGAGCTCGAGAGCCTTAAGGAGAGAGCCCATGTGCCGCAAACTACAGAGCCTACGCGCTCTGGAGCCCGTGCACCACAACTAGAGAGAGAAAACCCGCATGCCGCAACTAGAGGGAAGCCCGCACGCTGCAACAAAGACCCTGTGTGCCACAACTAAGACCCGACACAGCCAAAAAAATAAAAGAAATAAATTTTTTAAAAATGAAAAGTAGTTACTTATTAAAAAATAAAATAAAATTCAATATAAAAATTTTTTAGGGACTTCCCTGGTGGCACAGTGGTTAAGAATTCACCTGCCAATGCAGGGGACATGGGTTCGAGCCTTGGTCCCAGAAGATCCCACATGCCACGGAGCAACTAAGCCCATGTGCCACAACTACTGAGCCTGTGCTCTAGAACCCGTGAGCCACAACTACTGAGCCCACGTGCCACAACTACTGAAGCCCGTGCGCCTAGAGACTGTGCTCCGCAACAAAGAGAAGCCACTGCAATGAGAAGCCCGCGCACCGCAATGAAGAGTAGACCCCACTTGCTGCAACTAGAGAAAGCCCACGTGCAGAAACGAAGACCCAACACAGACAAAAAAAAAAAGCCAAGGGCTTCAGTGTAAAAAAAATTTTTTTAAAGGACAAATACTTTTTTTTTTTTTTTTGACGGTGCCTGGCGGCTTGCAGGATCCTAGTTCCCCCACCAGGGATTGAACCCAGGCCCAGGCAGTGAAAGCACTGAGTCCTAACCACTGGACCGCCAGAGAATTCCATAAAAGGACAAATACTTTCGAAGAAGATTCTCAACAGAAGTTTTAGCAGCTGTCTTAAGCAGCTTGTCTGTTGCAGGTATACATCTCCTGTGTGAAGCAAGTGTACTTGTAGAGGTGTAAGTTAGGGGATATTTTTTTTCCCCCTGATGGACTCCTCTCTGATTTCATATCAGCTGTATAGTAAGATTTACTTAAAAAAACATTTGGTTGATAAACTACTGGAATTTTTTTTAATAATATTACTTTTTATTAGCTGCTCTCTATAACATCCTGCAATCAAATATTTAGACATTTATTTAGTAAGGAAACCATTAAAAGCTATTTTTATCCTAATTTTTAAGGTTGTGAGATACACTGAAGATTGCTGAACAGACGTGTTTGATTTCTGGATACATCTGTATAATGTAAAATAAGGAAAATAGCAAAAAGATGGAAAAATTGAAAATATATGTTTACTTCAAGATGTTCAAGTAGCAGGGAAGGTATTAAAGTTTGCTTCTTTTTTTTTTTTTGGTAGCATTATGATAATGGTAATGATAATGATCTTGTAAGATTTTTCATTATGAATCACTTAAGGATGATTCAGCTTTAAGAAATGAAAAACCTTAAATCTAAATAGCTAATGCGTGAAGGAAAACTTACTGTCTCTTACAAGTTGAGAGGTAGGGTGGCTTCCAGCTTGGTTAATTCAGTGGCTTGATGATGTCAACAAGGACCTGAGTTGTCTCTTTTTGTCATTTAAGGAAGTTAGTTTTTCCCTCACTTAGCTCCCCTTGTGATCCCAAGATGGATGTGACTCTCACAGACTCATGCTGAGCTGCCGATCTCCAGTGCTTTTTCTTTCAGTAGGAGTTAGGGAGGGCTGCATACTCATCCCTAAACAATCTCTAGCAAGGGGGAGGCAAGGGCACCCTAATTGGCTTAGACTAACCAGGATTTCCCTCTGAGTCAAGTGGAGGGTGGAGCAATACCAGAGCAAAATTAGGGCTCCGCCACTAAGGCTTGGGGGTGCTGGGGAGAGTGGTGACTGAGTAGGCAGCCAGTGGTATCTGCTACATAGCTTTGTCATTTTCTTCTGCCTATAAAATCACACTTGTATGGTGTTTCCTAACATTTTGCTTATAGCTCCATTATAAAACCTCACAGTTCGTAGTTGAAAGTCACACAGTTATCTTCCTGTTTCCCCAGTGCTACTGCTCTAGCCACTGCTGAAGCCCCGTCTTTCTCTTTTCCCCACCCCTACTGCTTCTTTCCCATTCTGAGGCAAGCATAGCTTCTGAAAAAAGAAGAGCATTTAAGGTTGGGATAATGGTTAAGTAGGTAATCAGTTTTCCCACAACCAGTGGGACCCAAGAGAACCTTGGGGGTTACTATAACCTCTTCCCTTTCAAGCTCTCAATTTCCTTTTCTACCTCTTCTCACTTCTTTGTGTGTTTATCTCTCTCTGTCCGATTGGTACTCATGTTTTCTTTCTTTTTCCCTCCTTTCCCCTAAAGTTTTCTTTTTCGTCCCTTTTCTTTCTACCCCTACCTGATGCACTTAAGGGGCCGTAATACTGAGTGGAATATGCTAGCATAGAAAAGGAGAAAGAGAGTGTCTTTTTTTCCCTCCTGTTTAATTTTGGGGTTTTTTGTTTTTGTTTTTTGGTATAGCAATAGTAAAACTGAAGATTCACATCATTATTTAGAATACCTCTGTGATGTAAAGAGCTCTCACAGTATAAAAATTGCTTCTTTACAGAAGGAGCATCAGTAAACTAATATGTAAATATGTTCAGTCTTGCTAATAATCAAATCAGATTGAGGGTACATAGACACCACTTTCGTCTGTAACTTTGGTAAAAGTTAACATAATAATATTAATTGCTCATGTGGTTTCAACTCAAGTATACTTTATTGATTTGCTGAATAAATGGTATGACCCCCTTGGGACACTGTTTGATGACATACATTGAAAGCCATAAAAAAGTTGACACCCTTTAGTAATCCAAAAGTATAGTAAATGCTAGATGACATTACATGTGGCATTATTTGTAATAGCAAAATAGTTTAATTTTAAACATAATATTGCTGATGTAAAATTTTCTTAATATAAAATTCAGTTGAATTCAGTCTGCTATATGTGTCTCACTTCACCATCCCCAACTAAATGATCCTCCCTTAATGGGTAAGTAGTCTTCTGCCATCCTTTAAAGAAATCCTTTCCCTACTGCTGCTCTAAAAGGATATTAGAATCTGAGAATTAAACACCGTCTTGTACTGGCAGGAGTGTGGGCTGTATAGCCAGACCGTATGGCTCTGTCAGCAGCTGGGTTATTTGGGCCAAATTCTTGAACATTTTGTGCCTCATTTTCCCCAGCTGTAAAATGGGAACAATAATAAAACCTATCTCACAGGCTTGTAGCAAACTGCACACCCCATGAAAATATCTTAGACATTATGATATTAATGTAAACTAAGGCTCTTAGATGTTCTCCTACCCATTAATACCCCCCTAAAAAAATCCTGTGTTTGGGTTTTGGAAAAGGGACCTCGACTTCCAAAAATTTTAAACTGTGTCTGGAAGATGAGTGTTAAGGGTGAAATGAACAGCAATAATGAGAGGCTAAATTGGGTGGTTAGGAGAAGTTAAGAAAGGATGGACTAGTTGGAGAGTGGGCTTCCTGAAAATCATCCTTGATTTGGCTTTGAAGGATGGGTTTAGAAAATGTGGGAGGATAGACAGATTTTAGTACAAAGCAGGGCCAAGAGAGGACATTCCAGTGAAAGGAACAGCTTGAACAAAGGCAAGGAAGCCTTTAACTGACTGCGTGTCCGTTTGGAAAGGAGACCAGGCCAGAATAAAGAGAAATGTAACATGTAGGGAAGACTACTATTCCAAGGGGAGAGACATGGGCTGCCATGGAGGGTTTTTCAGAGCAGTGTAAGGAGGAGTAATCGGAGCCTTGCCTATGCCTGAAGTGAGAGAAAGGGAAACAGGCCACCCTGGAAACCGTTCAGTAACTCGAACCAACAGTGTAAATGGGAAACAGAAGAGACATTATAGAATTGAAATAGGACAGATTCTCCTGACTTAATCTGGATATGTGGGATAACAGAGAGGGATAAAACCGGTTTAGAATACTGTATAATAGAAGAAGGGTATTATAATTGACAGACATGGGAGTTGAAATGGAGACTAGAATATGGGGAGGGGAAGATGAATTTAATTTTGTGTGAACTGAGTTTGAGATGATATTAATACTCCATGTAGCAATTTCCCATAGGCAGTTGAAGATCCAGAACTGGATTTCAGAAAATGTTCTAAGTCATATGCATAAAGGAGATGCTGTAAGGATGGGTGGTCTCCCAGGGAAGGAAAGGGCATGGAATATGAGAGCAGACCACTGGGTTTTCCCTGCTTTCACTCCCTAGTTGTCTGCCCTCATAGAATAAATTTCATTTTATTCTTGCAACTCTGAGATGGGTATCAGTGTTAGCCCCATTTTACTGATTAAGAAACTGAGGCTTGGGAATTCCCTGGCAGTCCAGTGGTTAGGACTCGGTGCTTCCACTGCCTGGGGCCCGGGTTCAATCCCTGTGGAATCCCTAAGATTCCACAGTGTGGCCAAAAATGAAAAAAAAAAACAACAAAGAAACTGAGGCTCTATTTGCTGCAACATGGATGGACCTAGAGATTATCATATTAGGTGAAGTAATCAGACAGAGAAAGACAACTATCATGATATCACTTATATGTGGAATCTAGAAAAAAAGTGATACAAATTAACTTATTTACAAACCAGAAATAGACTCACAGACATAGAAAACAAATTTATGGTTACCAAAGGGGAAAGGGGGAGGGGATAAATTAGGAGTATGGGATTAACATATACACACGACTATAAGTAAGATACATTAACAACAAGGACCTACTGTATAGCACAGGGAACTATATTCAATATCTTGTAATAACCTATAATGGAAAAGGATCTGAAAAAGAATATATATATGTGTTCTGAATCACTTTGTTGTACACCTGAAACTGACATAACATTGTAAATCAACTATACTTCAATTGAAAAAAAAAAAAAGAGAGAAACTGAGGCGCAAAAGCTTAGGCAGCTTGCCGCAAGGCCCCCAAAGTAGTGTAAAGCCTGGGGTAGTTCAAAATGTGCGTTTCCTGCTGCACTGCATTCCCTTCCTTCTGCTGTACTGTGAACTATGTTTAAATAGTATATTAAATGTAGCTTAGATACCACTTTTCTGTCACTGAAATTCAGAGACTGTGTGTACTATTTACTCTGGCTTTAAAGTGTATGTGTGTTTGTTGGGGGGGGGTGTTGGTTTTCAGTCAGTGCACCCTAAACCAGAGGTAAGAATGTAACACTCTGCAGCAGGGTCTGTATAAGTGGTGGTTATAAACTGAAGACTCCTGGGACCCTTAACTGCTGTGCATTGCCTCCTGCGCCCTTCTGCATTTTCTTCTAAGAACTTAAGTCTGAGCAAGTCTATCATGGCAGTAAGTTTACTAAAAGAGACTACGATTGTGTCCTTTCCCCATAACTCAGATTCTCAAGAATACAGTTTTAATAAGGAATATATATTCATATATTTAGTCTTTGGAGACCCATGGCCTCTGAAAGGGTTAATGTAATTGATACTAACATTATTTAACAGTATCAGTAAGGCTCAGGAGAGCAGTAAGAAAGGAAAGGGTGAAGAAAATGGCCATGGTGAAGTTGGAAGACTGACACAAATGATTTGCATGCACATAGGGATCAAATTACAAAGGCAGAGATTTTTACCACTGGAGCAAAGCTGGAGTTTTTTGTTTGTTTTAACTAAACTGTGCTTTAAAACCTCAGTTGTTTTCAAACTGATTTTGCATGTGATTTTGTATTTTCATAAATTCTAAAAACATCAAGTGTTAGAAGACAGTTCTGAAAACATCAAGTTTTAAAGTCTAGCATATTAAATATATTTTGAAACTAGCCCTACTTTTTTTTTTTTTTTTAATTAATTTATTTATTTATTTATTTTTGGCTGTGTTGGGTCTTCGGCGAGCGGGGGCCACTCTTCATCGCGGTGCGCAGGCCTCTCACTGTCGCGGCCGCTCTTGTTGCGGAGCACGGGCTCCAGACGCGCAGGCTCAGTAATTGTGGCTCACGGGCCTAGTTGCTCTGCGGTATGTGGGATCCTCCCAGACCAGGGCTCGAACCCGCGTCCCCTGCATTGGCAGGCAGATTCTCAACCACTGCGCCACCAGGGAAGCCCCGATACTTCATTTTAAAATTAGATGCAGTTCTAGTTTTGGTGATAATTTTTTAAGGTTTATAGTTTAATCTGAGAAAGTAAACCAAGACCAAGTGGAAACACACGTTTCTGTTGAGGTAGTGACAAGCATACAGGGTAGGGAGCCTCCTGGGGGGAAGGAACATTTCCCCATCACCTGCTGCTCACTAGGCTCTCTGCTCTGTAGGTGGTGCTGCACATGCCCTCCCATTTATGTAAGAATACTTAAGCAGGGTTTCCCCAAGTATGTGCTCCTGTAGCACCAGGGCTACAAGATGGTACTCCCAAGAAGGGGATCTGAGGTCAGAAAAGTTTGGGAAGTTCCTGCGCATTCCATACCCACCCCACTCCCCCAATTTGTGGAGCTACAGTGCTTATCAGCCTGTTTAAAAGCACCACATCCCCACACCTGAAACCAGTTTAACTTGGCTTAATTGACCTTCAGTCAATTCATTTGTCCTTAAAATTTATTTTTTTTCATTGCATCTTGAGGAACTGTTCTCCTACAGGACACACTTTGAGAAACAGTGCTTGAAATATTCCTTCTCAGTTTCCTCAAGTGAGAACAAAAGTGAGTGTGGTAGCAAGAACATTGTTCATCAGGTAACCCTTAGTAGGAAGCGCTTAGCAGATTTGAAACTGAGTTTGAGCACATCACAAACTTCAGTATGTTCTTTACAGTATTGGCAAAATAATGTAGATAAGTATCAAGTCACTCAAGTATATTAGGAAGATGTAAAAGCCTTTCATGTGAATAATTTCTCAGATTTGTAGTTTGAGATTTCCAAGAAGTTGGGAAGGTTAAGGGTTTACAAAAGGATCCTTCAACTTTGGAACTTCAGAACAGAACTGCTGTGAGGCCAGCTGGGCCAACAGCTAGAGAGGGAACCAGCCATCTGCGCTTGGGGTTTTCTTCTCCTTTTGCCCGGGGTCTGCGGTAGAGACTACAGGGGTAGTTGTAGTTATTGCTCAGCATTCCAAATGGACATCTGCAGATGGGACCTGCTCATCGAATGCTGACTATCTTTTGTTAGAGAAAGAATCCAGGACAGAGGTGATATTACAGGGGCTAAGCAAATAATAGATCCCAAATAAATGTTTATTGAATATATGTGGCGGGGGCATGGGGTATTCAGAGACTAGAATTTTAGTTTATGATGCTAATGATTCTTGTCAAAATTACTATTAAAACAAAGGTAACCTGTCAGTGGAAGGAAATGGGAATGAACCTGAAAATTAAGCCACTATTTGAAATGTTTTAAGTTAATTCTGGTGATTTTGAACCTGACCTTGTTAGCATGTGTTCCCACATTATAATGAAGTCTTGGTAAAGACATTAATACTAACCAGTCAGGAAAAAGAGCACATCATAAGCTAGAGACCAGTGGGCCTCATCAGCCCTGGTCAATAGATTTATAAGAACAGAGGCGTACCTTTCCTGCTGCCACCTGTGCCCCCCCCCTTTTTTTTTTTTTACTGGCCCACAGTACAGGATGTACAGTGAAAGCTCTTCTGGCTCATCTTCTCATGCCTGCCTGGGAGCAGAGTGGGTAGAGCTACAAATCCTGCTTATTTGGTTCAAAGTGCGGCCAGAAGGGTGAAGAGCAGCCTGCAGCAATGGCCCGTGCCTGTGACTGGCACTCAGGGGTGAGGGGAAGGCACTGAAAAGAAAAAAAGAAAATCAAGAATGTTAGTAGAATGAAGAGGAAATTCCAGGCTAGTCACATGCTTTGGTTCGGTTCAACATTTATTGACCAATACGCTGCTTAGGGTGCTAAGTACTGGATTCAACCAAGAAGGAGACTTTCCGTCTAGAAGTGTGCAGTCAGTTAACGGAGAGAAGGTGGAGGGGCGTCCACAGAGTGTCGGGGCTCACCTGAGTCTCTATATGTTTCTTAAATAGCCAATGGTCACACAGTTTACAGGGTACACAGTGCTGATAATTTCTTGGTAGATTCTAAACTAAGTTTTAAAACTAAGAACTAGAAATACAAAAGTGTCCTGAGGGAACACAGACATTTTTTAAAGTATGATCCATGTCAGCTCTTAACTGGTAAGGATGGAGTTTAGTAAACTTTGGGGTAAATTTACTGTCTCTGTAGTCATGACAGTATTTTATTAGACAGAGTGAAAGAAAAAATACTGGCCTTGAGTAGAAAATAACATAAAGCTTCCCTGAAGCCTGTGGACCAGTCACACTCTTGAGGTGGTCCCGTAAAAAAGATGGGACCTATAATGTGTTTTTTAATTTCCACGTTGAAATGACCAATGTTGAAGCTGAGGTGTGATTTTTTTTTTCTTTGATAGCACTAGGTTCTAGGAACTTTATTTAAAGTAGAACAAATCAAGTGTCCCTTTGCTGTTGTTCTCTAATCTCAGGTGGCTCTCTTACAGCTCGTCTGCATCTAGTGACTGAGCCACAAATCTCTGCCCTTTCACTCTGCCAGGAAGCCCAGGTGCTCTTGCCATGGCCCCAAGGTCTCTTACCTAACTGGGCACTGTGACCTGTTTAATGTCCCACTGCCACCAAACCAGACACAGGGCCCAGAGTGGATTCTTCATTTCTTACCACCCATCACACCATCTGCTTGTTTCTCGTCCAGCTTTCTCCCACTCAGACATGCATTTTCTCTTCTACTCTTTTTTTATATCTCATCTGCTTCCAAAATATTTTTTTAATTAATTAATTTATTATTTATTGTTGGCTGCATTGGGTCTTTGTTGCTGCGCATGGGCTTTCTCCAGTTGCGGCGAGCAGAGACTACTCTTCATTGCGGGCTTCTCATTGCGGTGGCTTCTCTTGTTGCGGAGCATGGGCTCTAGGCACGCTGGCTTCAGTAGTTGCAGCATGCGGGCTCAGTAGTTGCGACTGGCGGGCTCTTGAGCACAGGCTCAGTAGTTGTGACGCACGGGCTTGGTAGCTCCATGGCATACGGGATCTTCCCGGACCAGGGCTCGAACCCGTGTCCCTTGCGTTGGCAGGCGGATTCTTAACTACTGCGCCACCAGGGAAGTCCCTGATTTGTAATGTGTCCTAAGTACCTCAGCTGCTTCACCTACCGGTGTTTCTAGCTCCACTTCAGAAGGTACTAATTCAAAGGAGACGATTACCTGGAACCCTTTTACAGAATCCCCCAGCTGGTGGGGGCTTAGAGGCCTGTATTCCAGCCTACGAGGGTATGACGTCCACTAAGTGGTTTTGTTCAGGCTCTGCTTAAATACCTCCGTCAGCAGAGAACTCACTGCTTCCTGAGACAGTTCACTCTACTTTCAGGTAGTTAAGAGAAATTTCTTCTTTGCACAGCTGACCTCACTTGTCCATGTAACTTTATTGTTGGTTCTGATTCTGCACCCACTAGCTATATAGAATAACTGAACAACTGAAGGTAAAACAACTGAGATCAGCCTTAATGTGCGCCAAGTTGCATGTGTGTGTGTGTGTGTGTGTACATTTAAACTTAAAAACCCTTAGTTTATATAACCATTTCTAAGTGTCATGATTCCAGATCCTGTACTATTCTGCCCCTCCCTTTTTTTCTTCTTAGGCTTTGATTTTTTAAAGTTTATTTAATTTTAATTTTTATCAAAGCTATACATGCATATATTTTTAAAGAGTCAAACATTAGTAGCACGATTGTTATTTTCTTTTTAAAGCCTTTCCCTCATTTTCTGCTGTCCTGAGGCTATCACTTTTAAATCTTTGAACTGAATCTTTTGCTATTTCCCTCTGTATCTCTAACATGCTTCTATTGCTACCACCTGATTCTTCAGTTTTCAGCATTAATTTTGGCCTCCGCTATGGAAGATGGAGACTACACTCGCTTCCAGATGATTCTTTGCCCTGATTCCGTGTACATGCTTCCAGTCCCCCTTTTCCTACTGCAGAGATAATCACAGTTCTGTCTGGATTGATGTTCAGTCTTTCCATTATGACTATGTAAATGCTCTTCACAGCTGAGTCATGTAGTATTTCATTCCTCCATAATCCCGTGTTGCTCTTGGAGATGATAATTGTCTTGTGTTGCTGTTTACCTAGTTTTCTGTGTACTTATTGAGGACTAATTGACCTCTACATTCTTGCCTGGTTGTGTGAATTTCTTTGAGTCAGCACAGATGCCTTAGATAATTTTTCAATTTCAGTTTCCTGACGAGACTTTTCCTATAGCTCCAATCTGGGCTGGCCACTTCTCAGGCCTGCTTCAAAGTTATCAACTTGAGATCTCTCTTCACATCACACCAAGGATTTCCTTTGTCTTTCTTATGCTGGTGTCCCGATTATCTGGAACCCATGTACTTAAAAAAAAATTTATAAAAAACTTTTATTTTTGGCTGCGTTGGGTCTTTGTTGCTGCGCGCAGGCTTTCTTGAGTTGCGGCGAGCAGGGGCTGCTGTTCGTTGTTGCACGGGCTTCTCATTGCGGTGGTTTCTCTTGCGGAGCCTGGGCTCTAGGTGCGCGGGCTTCAGCAGTAGTGGCACGTGGGCTCAGTAGTTGTGGCACGTGGTCCCTAGAGCGCACAGGCTTCAGTAGTTGTGGTGTGCGGGCTCAGTAGTTATGGCTTGCGGGCTCTAGAGTGCAGGCTCAGTAGTTGTGGTGCATGGGCTTAGTTGCTTCGCGGCATGTGGGATCTTCCCAGACCAGGAATCGAACCCATGTCCCCTGCAATGGCAGGCAGATTCTTAACCACTGCGCCACCAGGGAAGCCCCTAGAAAACTGCTTTTTTAAAAAAATGGCTAGGTAGCTTTCTTTATTTTACAACTCTGTGTAAGGAAAATGAAGGAAAGGAAGGAAGAAAAAATGGTGAAATAGAATTGGAGGAAGAAAACTTGTATTCTGCCTTCAAACTCGAAGGTCTTGCAAGTTCAAAATATCTGTGTTTGGAATGAGACCAATGAATCTAGTCAACTTGGTGGATTGAACACAGGCACTTATCTCTGCTCCTTCCCCAAACTCCTTGGCAGAGCATAAATACAGACTCAGAACACCAGGAATCTAAGGCCCAGGGATCTCTGAGGGCGTGGGTGAGAAGAGAAGCTGAAAAACCACAGAACTGACTGATAGTCTGTAACTGGAGTAAGCAGACCCTCAGATCACTTCCGCAGCTAAGCAGCAAGGTGACACACTGCCCTACAATATTCTATTTTCACGTTTGACACTTAGGTCTAGAATCCATTTTGAGTTCATTTTTGGATAAGGTTTGAGGTATAGGTTGGGATCTTGGTTTTGTCTGCATATGGTTATACTTTTTCCATTGAATTGCCTTTGTACCTTTTCTAAATATCAACCATATATGTGTGGGTCTCTTTTTTTTTTTTTTGGCTGTGCCGTGTGGCATGTGGGATCTTAGTTTTCTGACCAGGGATTGAACCTATGCCCCCTACATTGGGATCACGGAGTCTTAACCACTGGACTGCCAAGGAAGTCCCTATTTCTGAACTATCTATTGCATTGATCTGTTTGTCTTAACTAACACCACATGGTCTTGATTATGGTAGCTTTATAGTGTATATTGAAATCAGATGGTGTGAATCTAACTTTTATCTTTTTCAAAAACTATTTTGGCTATTCTAGTTCTTCTGCCTTTCCTTAATACATTTTACAATCAGTTTATCAATATCTACCCCAAAAAATCCTGCTGGGATTTTGATTTGGCTTGCGTTGAAACTATAGATCAATTAGGAGAGAATTTGTCAAATAATATTGAGTCTTCCAATCTGTGAATGTGGTGTCCTTCTCCATTTATTTAGCCTTTGATTTCTTTCATCAATGTTCCTGTCCTGGTGTTTTCTTTCTTGGTTTATTCCCTTAATTTGGTAAAATACCTCCTTTAGTAGGTTCCTGAGAAAGGATACATATAATTTTTTTGATACCTTGCATACTTTTATTCTTACTTCATACATATTTAATATTTGGCTGGTTTTAGAATTCTAGATTGGAAATTATTTCCTCTCAGAATTTAAAATGAGTTTTTCCTTTGTCTTCTTTCTGCTAGGGTGGCAGTTGAAGTCTGATGCCATTCTGATTCTTGCCTTTTTTTTTTTGTATTAAACATGTTTAATTCTCTCTGGAACCATTTAGGATCTTCCTTGTGACCCATGTTCTGACATTTTTCAGTGAGGTGCCTTTTGTGGATCTGTTTTAATCCATTATGCTGGACACTGTGGGGTCTTTCAATCTGGAAATTTACGTTTTGCAGTTGGGAAATTTCTTCCTGAATTCTTCTTTTATTCCTTCCCATGTTTCCCCTGTTCCTTAATTTTCTTATCTTTTCTTTCATTTCTGAACACCTTGTCTTCTAATCCATATTTAATCAGATTTCCTCAACTTATCTTTGTCCTTCTATTACATTTTTATTTGTGCTATGAGTTCTTAATTTCATATGGTATTTTACATTGTTCTCTTCAATATTCTTTTTTATTTTTGCACCATCTGTTCTTTCTCTGTGCTATGTGTGTGCATTTGTTTTAAGTTTGCTTCTCTCTGTGTCTGCCTCATCTGTTTCTTCCAACTTAGTTTCTTCTGTTTGTCTCTGCATTCATGTTAAAGATTTTCTTAAATGTCTGGTGATCCTTAGCTATCTGCTCATTATTTAAGTGTTGGGCTCCAAAAGGTTGCTAAAAAGCACTGTATTCATTTGGGGATGGGATTGTTGACTATGGGGTTCACTGTAGGGTGGTCGGGCTGGCCAGTTTCCTTGGGAAACACCCAGGGTAAGTATCTTTTGGTCTTTTCTCTTAGACTGGTCAGATTTTCCCAAAGAAGTCTCATCTAGCCTCCTGGTGGGTATTAGTCTGGCTGCCAGAGTTCTGGGACCCAAGCAGGGAAAGAACACTGGAGTGGAAGTTGGTCTCAGTATTTACTATGTACACTTGCACTTATTCCTTTTGTTTTCTGCCCCCCTGTCTGCAACTCTTCTGGGCAGAGGAGGGACAGTTAGTTGCCTACCTACACAGAGAGTCTCACAACTCTTAAACAGCCTTTCATGAATCCTCCCATTGGTAGCTCCACTGTCACCTGTAGTTCCAGAGATATCATATACCACTAATTCCTGAAGTTTGGGGGAGTTTTGTGTCATAAATTGGTTTGCCTCTTGGCTTTTCTCACCTAGGCTCTTGTGTTTATTTACATATCGTATCTGACATGTGCCAAGTTTGCCGCCACCACCCTTTCCAAGTTAGCCTCTTGTGCTTGGTGCCTGTAGTCGTTTCTCCACACAGCAGCCTCAGTGATCAAAAAGCAACTCAGATCCCATCTCTCTTGGAGCTTGGAGCCCTCCAGTAACTTCCAGCACACTTAAATATGATATCCAGACTTCCTCTCTACCTTTATCTGGTTCTGCCTACCTCTTCTCCTCCCTTCTTACCATTGTTTTAATTCATTATGTTTTGGCCCAGTTCCTTGTTTGCAGGCTTGTCCTTGTCAGGCCCTTCCTCTTCTCTGGCTCTACCCTCGGATCTGCCAGACTTGCTCCCTTGGTTCGGAAACAGTCCTTCCAGCCCAGCTGTGTCATTTTTTTTCTTTACTTGGCTCTATTTTTCTTTAAGCTGATCATCATCTGAAATCATTAATGTATTTTTATTGGTTTTCTCCTTCCATAATCTCCATGAGCAGGGATTTGTGTATTTTGTTGATTTCTGTATCCCCAGTGTTATACTAGGGCCTGGCACCTAGGAGATAGATGGTCAGTCAGTGTTTGTTGAATGAATGATGCGTTATAGTATCAGTTTACATTGTTTCTTCTACCCTTCCATTTTTAGTTCAAAACCCTTCTGTTGAGAACTTCTATGAGATAAGCCAGTTTCTGGGCAAAGGCATTCTTCCAGACTTAATCAGGTGCCCTCTGGTAGAGTTAAGTGCTTAATCTTTGCATTGTCTTAAGATTGTAAAAAACTAAATTCTGTTCTTTTTTTCTTTTTTGGCTGCATTGGGTCTTCGTTGCTGTGTGCAGGCTTTCTCTAGTTGCGGTGAGCGGGGGCTACTCTTTGTTGTTGTGCATGGGCTTCTCATTGCGTGGGCTTCAGTAGTTGTGGCACGTGGGCTCAGTAGTTGTGGCTCACGTGCTCTAGAGCACAGGCTCAGTTGTTGTGGCTTAGTTGCTCCGCGGCATGTGGGACCTTCCCGGTCCAGGGATTGAACCCGTGTCCCCCGCATTGGCAGGCAGATTCTTAACCACTGCACCACCAGGGAAGTCCTAAATTCTGTTCTTTGATGCCATCCGTGTAACCAATGGTTAACTTTCCATATACTTCTTAGTCCTGTTGGAATAATAGATGAAAATACCAACTGTGACTTTAAGGCCTTAGGTTTCATAATCCCTAGATACATTTCTCAGATTTCTGCTGCTGGGTTTTTTGTCATTTTTATTATCCCACCATCTTGACAGCTTTCTCTTACCTCTTGGATTCTTCATTCCAGACCTTGTTAGACTTGTTCATTTTCTCTTGTAGCATGGGATGATGTTTTTCTAGAAGATTCTGACGAATTTTTAGTCTTATAGTTACCTTCTAGCTCCTTTAGTACAGATTTTGCATTTCTTTCCTTCTTTCTGTTTGTTTCCTGGTATCACTTGTTGTTTTAGTCACCTCCCTTAATTCCAGCTTGTTGTGGGAAAGGCTTTGTGAAGGAAATGGAATGGAATTTGGTCTTGAGGATGAATAATAACCGCAGTAGGAGTAAAGGAACTCTAGCCTGAAGGAGTGGCATGAGCAAAAGCACAGAAGCATACAATGCTTAATATGTTTGGCAAAAGTGGTTTGGAATGACTGGAGTATTGTTTATCTATAGTGTGAGATCTGGCTGAAAGGTAGATTGTGACCTTAAATGTTAGGCTCAGGATTATGGAGAGTCTGTACTCTAGTCTCATGATACTTTTGTATTTCTACTGTAGGAATTATTTTTTTTCTTTTTATGTATTGGTTAGTTGGAGGTAAGGGACTTTTAATTTTTTCTCCTGTCTTCAATAGCCCCTATATAGTAGCTTGCACATAATAGGTGTTCAATGTTGAGTTGAATTCTGATAAGAGGATTTAATTTTTCCAAGAATCTAGATGGCCAGACTTTTTCTTTTCTTTTTTTTTTTTTTGAATTTTTGAATTTTATTTTATTTATTTTTTTATACAGCAGGTTCTTATTAGTTATCCATTTAATACATATTAGTGTATATATGTCAATCCCAATCAGACTTTTTCTATTCAATTAATCTAAAAAAAAGACTTGTATAATTTTTTTATTGCATACCTTATATGAGGTTGCACTGTGGATATTCATTTTTTGTCTTCTTTGCATCTCCCACATCATTGTTACCATGTATAATTTGTGATCCCTGTACCAGGCAGTGCTGGCAGCAAGGAGGGGCCTGTGGAGTATTTGGTTTCCTCGGTATCTCCAAGTCCCCGTTCTTGATAAGACAGCTAATATTTTCATAATTTTCAGTGCAGTACTGTGCAGAGGCATCTTCATGCACCCCCTTCCAGTCAGAGAACTGCCTCTGATTCTTGTGGGGACACTTTGTGTCCTTCAAAGAAGAAAATGAGCCACCATTAACTGTCCTGTGTTAGATATAACTATCCTATTTACAGATGAGAAAGCAAGTTGATAGAAGTTAAAAGTCTAAAAAGATTTAGCTGGTAAGCAGATTGGGAATTAGAACACAGGTCTTATGTTATTTCCTTTCCTCTATTTTTTAGGTATCTGAAATTCCATTAATGGCCTGTGGGCCAATTGAAAAACAATGCAATTTATGCAGCATTGGCTAGTACATATGCTGAAAGTATGCCTGCCCCATCTGCTAAGGGCTACAGGCAAATTCAAAGCCTCTGGCCTTTCTTGTGACATATGAATAAAAATAGGTAATAAAAAGAAAAATAAACATTATTTTATACCACATTAAGTATTATGTTAAAATACAGTAATTCCATTCAACATAGTTTTTAATTTTCTTTCCGATATTTTCAACATTAACATTGTAACTCTCAAAAGGGCCTCCTCCATTTGGCATAAATTATTCCTGTTGGCTGGTAATTTTGATTAGAGTAAGAGTTACCCCAAATTTATTTCTAGGACATATAATGTTGATGAATTAGAGGTAGGGGTGTTATTCCTTATTGTCACTGTGGTTAATATGGACTGCAGAGATGAGTGGATTACATTTTGCTTTATTAATACTTGTCAGGGAATTCCCTGACAAGTCCAGTGGTTAGGACTCTGCTCTTTCACTTCTAAGGGCCCGGGTTCAATCCCTGGTCTGGAACTAAGATCCCTCAAGCTGCGCAGTGAGACCAAAAAAAAAAACACTTGTCAGCTAGGTGTTTTCTTTTTTGTTTTTTCAGTTCTGATTGAACAGGTGCCCACTGATTTGAAAAATCCATATATAAACTCAGGATGCTGGGCTCTTATACCATTTCATGGTGGATGATTTGTGTAAAATTGCAACTGAGTGAATTTCATTCAGGTAATAGGAGTCTTGAAGGTGTGAGTCCATTTTAAAAAAGTGTTATGTTCTGTGTATATTGTCTGATTCTTTACCAGCCATCACAGAGCAGTGATAGTTCATACGATTGTACATATCAATATCATAGTTCATTAACCAGTTTGGCATTGCTTTGTTTTCCCTCAACAGAATGTGCCTAAATTTTTTGTTCTTAGTAATGTTAATAATAAAATACTTTTCCTGGTTCTGATGGTCTTCAGAATCAAACAGCATTTTTAACTTGTAAGGAACCCTCAGCCCTATGTCTTCTGCATTTTATCTACACCCTCAGTCACATGTGAACGTATACAATAGTTTTCCAAGTTATTATTTCTCTGTGCATACAAATACATTTCACACTGCTAAAAGACAGGATTGGGTGGGAATACTGACATTGATGTTAGAGATAAAAGTAGTGAGTAAAGCTAATAAAAAACAAAGGATCTATCCACTTATGCTCATTATAGCAAACTCTTATTCATGCATTCATTAGATAAACCACTAATGCTCATTTTCCTGCATGTTTTCCTATAAGCAGTATGAAGGTTCTCCTTTCCCACTTTTATTCTGTTTAGCACAATATCCTTTATACCAGCATTAGATTCATAGTTCTCTCTGGACTCTGCCCTCGGTTTATTCATCTGGCATTTGCCCACTGAGCAAGAACTGTACTGGAGGCATACTTTTTGAATGAACATCTTTACTCTGGCCTCACTGCTTTTACTTATGATGGTCTCCTTTTTGGAATTTTTCTCCTTTCTGTCCAAATCCCATCCTGATGAGCCAGCTCATAGTCTTTCCTTTCAAGGAGGCTTTCTTTCTTTCCTTCTTTCTTCCTTTCTTTCCTTTCCTTCTTTCCTTCTTTCTTCCTTTCTTTTCTTTCTTCCTTCCTTCCTCCCTTTCTTTTTTTCTCTATATCTTTTCTTTCTTTCTTTCTTTCTTTCTTTCTTTCTTTCTTTCTTTCTTTCTTTCTTTTTCTTTCTTTCCTCTCTCCCTCCCTCCTTCCCTCCTTTCTTTCTTTTAAAGGTTACGAACTACAATGCTAGTTCTTTTTTTTTTTAATTTAAAAAAATTTTTTTATTTGACTGCACCAGGTCTTGGTTGCGGCACCCAGGATCATCCTTGCTGCGCACAGGAACTTTAGTTGCAGCATGTGAACTCTTAGTTGCGGCATGTGGGATCTAGTTCCCTGACCAGGGATTGAGCCCGGGCGCCCTGCATTGGGAGTGTGGAGCCTTAGCCACTGGACCACCAGGGAAGTCCCCAAGAAACCTTTTTGGTCAACACTGATCATTCCCATCCCTGAACACTTAGCACTTAATCATACACCATCCTGGATCTTGTTATCTAAGTGTTTCACATCATCTCTCTATAGAAATATTGACCCTTTTTAAAGAGGGTCCTGTCATTCTGGGCATGAAACAAGTTCTCATAAGAAACACCTATCAAAAGTTTACTTTGCTATATAGTGCTATGTGTTTTACACATATTATCATTAGTCTCAATGTTACAGATGAGGAATTAAGGACACATTGGTTAAGTGAGTTGCCCCCAAGGTCAGACAGTAGTTTCTTTTTAGTAGAGCCGGGATTTGTAAACAGGTTTGTCGAGCTTCAAAATCTGTGTTCTTTGTATTCTGTGAAATTCTTGGTGTCTATAGTTCCAACGTGTGTGTATGTGAACAACTAGGAGAATTAAGTAGAAGTCTAAGTTTCTCTGAACATGATTTCCTTCTTTGATAGACATTTACTCAGTTCTGCTACCCCATGGCATTATCATGAGTCCAAGTTGTGAAGGATAATAATTTAGCTGTTCCTGTTCTCAAAGCTCTTGAATCTAATGGGTAATTTAGACATATATATTGTTTCCTACATATAAGGCAGGATGAAATAAGATCTATAAAAGGAAATTAAACAGGTGTGTAGGTCCGTGGGAAAACTTATCACTTCCACCTGGAGGAATTAGGGATGGTAGTAGGAGTTAGCATTTGTTCTGGGACTTGATGGAATGATAGAAGTTGGCAAGAAGATTGTGTTCAGAGTTTGGACTTTGAAACTTAGAGATTGGGGTCCAAGTTCTTACACCACCACCTACTAGCCAGGTAACCTTAGGAAAATTAACTAAAACTCTGACTTTTTTTCATTTAGTAATCGCACTTACCCCTAGGGGTTGGTGAGAAGACTATAGGGAAAAAATGACATGTAAATCTCTTAGCATTTTGCTTAGCATAAAATAAGCACTCAGCAAATGTTAGTTAAAGTAGGTAATTTTATTAATGAGAAGGGCATGAACAGAGGCTTGGAGGAAGCTTGATGGTGGGTATTGAGTTTGTGGAAGGGTTTTTTCTGCTTTAGTCAATAGGTAGAGCCATTAGAGTTTCTGTGGTTTTGTTTCGACAGAGAAGTGATGTGACCTGAATTTTAGGAAAATAGCTTATAAGAATGGGAAAATAGACTGAAGTTCAGTGGAGGAGTGTAGGGAGACTGTTGATGCAGTAGACAAGGGGAGAACTGGTCAGAGTCCAAACCATTGCAGGTGAGAGAGGACAAAAGCGGAGCAAGAGCGTGAGAACTTGCAGGATCAGAAATAGCTTCCTGTTATTTTATCTCAGTATCACGTGGACTAATACCAAAATGTATTATGCTTATTGTTCAGATTTCAAATCTTTATACGGCCATTGTAAAGAAAAGCTTAAAGGATAAGATAATCCTTTATAATTCCAGCACATAGAAACAACCACTATATGCTTTAGTTCCCTTCCAAATTTACAACGCCCTTCATATCCCATGTTAGTTGAAATAATGGTTTATTCTAATCTTCACTGTCACTTCAAGTCTATATAAATGTGATCGTTTTTGTTATTTTGAGGTGGTTTTCTTTTATGTGTCTTTTATATTTTGTTGTGACAGAGCAATGGAAGATTTTTTGTTGTTGTTCAGTGAATCTATTTTTGACAACTTGCATATTGAGAGTAGCTGAAATTCCAGATTTCTGTAGCCTTTCTTGATTCTGTATCAATAACTAAATGAAACCATCTTTGTGGCATTGGCTTTTTTTTTAATAGATCACCCTAAAATGGCTAAAAATTTTTGTTGTGTTTCTAAAGTTTTTAATTCTAGAATTAATTTTAATTTTGAAGTAATTTTATTTATTTATTTATTTATTTATGGCCACACCGCATGGCTTGCAGGATCTTAGTCTCTATTCCCCAACCAGGGTTTGAACCTGGACCGCAGTAGTGAAAGCACAGAATCCTAACCACTAGGCCACCAGGGAACTCCCTTGAAATAATTTTAGATTTACAGAAGAGTTGCAAAGAGTATGAAATTTTCCTGTATTCCCTTCATCCAGCTTCTCCTAATGTTAACATCTTACATGATATAGTACATTTATCAGAACTAAGAAATTAACATTGGTACAATACCACTAACTAAACTACAGCCTTTATTCAGGTTTTCCTAATTTTTCCACAATTGTCCTTTTTTTTTTTTCTATCCTAGGATTTAATTCCAGATCCCATATTGCATTTAGCCATCATGTTTCCTTAGTTAACTCCTTCAGTCTCTGACAGTTTCTCAGGCAGTCCTTATATTTCATTCCCTTGTCCCTACTGAAAAGTAAGCACCTATGTTTTTATAAGCAACTTTTTTTTTTTTTTTTTTAAGATTTCTTTATTGACTGATTGATTGCTATGTTGGGTCTTCGTTTTTGTGCTATGGCTTTCTCCAGTTGTGGCAAGTGGGGGCCACTCTTCATCGCGGTGCGCGGGCCTCTCACTATTGTGGCCTCTCTTGTTGCGGAGCACAGGCTCCAGACGCGCAGGCTCAGTAGTTGTGGCTCACGGGCCTAGTTGCTCCGCGGCATGTGGGATCTTCCCAGACCAGGGCTCGAACCCGTGTTTCCTGCATTAGCAGGCAGATTCTCAACCACTGCGCCACCAGGGAAGCCCCAGCACCTATGTTTTTTTTTTTTTTTTATATATATATATATATATATATATATATATATATATATATATTTTTTTTTTTTTTTTTTTTTTATTTTTGGCTGTGTTGGGTCTTCGGTTCGTGCGAGGGCTTTCTCCAGTTGCGGCAAGCGGGGGCCACTCTTCATCGCGGTGCGGGGACCGCTCTTCATCGCGGTGCGCGGGCCTTTCTCTATCGCGGCCCCTCCCGTCGCGGGGCACAGGCTCCAGACGCGCAGGCTCAGCAATTGTGGCTCACGGGCCCAGCTGCTCCGTGGCATGTGGGATCTTCCCAGACCAGGGCTCGAACCCGTGTCCCCTGCATTAGCAGGCAGATTCTCAACCACTGCGCCACCAGGGAAGCCCAGCACCTATGTTTTTAAAGTGATGAATTACATAATTTGAAATCCATACATGTGTGGGCCCATGTGAAGTTTAAATTCTTAACAGTAATGAAATAAAACAGATCTATAATATGATTTCAAAATTAATCAAAGTCAGTTTGAAAAACAATTGAATAAACTTGTTAATCCCCAAAGTGCAGTTACAGGCCTGGAGCTACTCGTATAGTGTTCTTGATCTAATAAGAGGAAAGTGACGCTTAAGAAACAACCATATTCTGCAACTCTAGGTGGATAGTGAGGCATATTTCAATTTATTATGACTCTAGGTTTACATCACAGATGGTAGCTCCAGGGTTGATTTCAACACTTTCATGAAAAAGAATAGGTTTTCACAGCATCAGGGATAGAAAACCGAGTTGAGCACATGTGAGCAGTTTTAGGATTGTTTTAGCTTTGCGAATTCATCTTCAGAATGTCATGAATATTGACTTTTTGTTGGTCGGATTTTGCTTTCAGCTCTTGCATTTTGTTCATGAAAATGTGAGCCATGCCAGTGGGACAAATGCGTGATGATTCAAGCCTATCCCCGAGGGATGACTTTCAAAGGCAACCACAGATACTGACAGCGTGATTTCTTTTTAAAATGTGTGAATTTCTTTTGAAATTGATTTATAAGATTCTTCACTTTTTAAATGCAATGATTTCGTTGAGTGCGGGGCTGATCTGCTGTGGACAGTGAATGTGGTCTCCAGCTGCTTGATTCACACGTCCAGTTTTAGTCAGAACGCTCGTATTTCCTTGGTCATGTCGGCAGTGCTTCTGGGTTTTCTTTCCCCCTGCAGTCTCAGTTTTGGTGTGTTCAGAAGTCTTGCCACATCATAGAAGAACAATCTTGTGAGTCGCTGGGGTGTCTGACAAGTCGAACCACTCAAAACCCTTTCATTTCAAGTGTCCTTGATCTGAGGAAGCTGCTCAGTAAATCTCTTGAACAGGTTTTCACAACCTAGCCATATGACTGCATTAAAATAAACTTCTGTGCACTGCTCACCTTCTTCCAAGTATTCCTTGAATTTGTGATGGTGAAGGCCATAACCTGGAGTCATCTTTGTCACTTCCTTCATCACACCATGCTGTGAACCTTATTCAGTCACTCCGCAAATAGTTATTGAGCGAGAGCTATTCTAGGTACTGGGGATGCCGCAGAGAACATCAGGCTTCTTTTCTAGTGGACAGGGCAGGTACAGAAATAAGTAAAATACATAGTTTTAGCAGATGAAGATACATTCTGCTGTGGAGAAAATTAAGTTAGGGAAGGGGGATAGGGAGTGTGTGTGTATTTGCAATTTACAATATGGTGGTCAAGAAAAGCCTCTCTGTGGTGATGGTGTTTGAGCAAAAACCTGAAGGAAGTGAGGGGGCAAGCCACCTTGATTACCTAGGAGAGGAGCGTTCTAGGCAGAGGGAACAGCAAGTGCATAAGTCAGGAGATAGAAGCAGGCCTGAGAGGCTGGAGAGGCTACAAGGCCAGAGTGGTTGGAGCAGTGTGTGGAGGGAAGGGAACAGGTCAGAGGGGGTTGGCGCCAGAGCGACTCGGGTCTTGTAGGCCATTCTAAAAACTTTGGCTTTTGCTCTGAGTGAGGTTGGAAGACATTGCGGGCTTTTGAGCAGAGGAATAACGTGATCTGGCTTTCCGAGGAAAAGGGCCTCATCTTATTGAAACTGGTGTTGAGGAGACAAGGATAGAAGCAGACAGAAATCTATTGCACTAACTCAGGTGACAGATAGTGGTGGTAGCCGTGGAGAAGTGAGGACACATGGTCAGATTCTGGACATGGTTGGAAGGTTGAGACAGCAGCATTTCGTGATGAATGGGGCATATGGCATGAGGAAGAAAGGCCATAATAAGGCTTTTAGTGTGAACGCCTGAGAAGGTGGAATTACTGTTTACAGAGAAGGGGAAGGCTGTTGGTGGAGCAGGTTGTGCAGGAGAATATCAGGAGTTTGGTGACAGATGTGCATTGTAAATGGGACAGTGGAGCCCGAGTGTGGCCAGCCTCTTCACGTGAATATACTTCAGAAATTTGCACACCCCCTCTCTTCACTGCAGGTACTCCATCTATGAAAAATGATTTAAACTTTTTAATATTTAACTCAATTATCTTAGATTCCTTGATGGCAGGTACTTCGTGTCTATTAGCTGCCTGGGTTTAAAAAAAAAAAATCTCAAATCTCAAGTGGGCTGCACTGTGATACGTGGGTTGCATTAGACCCGATGGTTCTAGGAGGAATGCAGATGTTTCTCTGCCACCCCATACAGGTGAACCTGGAAAATATGAGAAAGCAAAAACAGCAAGATTAAAACCTCAACAACAATTTAAAAATAAAATAAACTCATGTTGTGCAAATTCAGGTGCTAAAAGCAACAGGGCTGATGGAGAAATAGAGTTGGGACAGAGCACTTAAAACTAAGGAATTTTGTAACCAAGTATAGTCCTAATAGAAGTACAAAGGGAAACAAACAAACAAACAAACAAAAAGCCCAGCACAGTTTACTGGTGTTTGCATCCAGTATCACAGTCAGAAAAATCTTGTAGCTTTCAACCCTGGAGCTTAATGCTCTCTTCTTTGAGAAGTAGGTCTTGTAGGATATTTCCTTCTATCAGAGACCTTTTCATCAGAATTAAATATCTGGTCCAGGACAGAGCCTTCTTAATTAATCCATTGTTTTAATACAGGGAGCAATGTCTCTGCAGCTTTTTCAGCTGCATTTGCACCTTTGCCAGCTAGCTTAAAAGAAGGAAAGTGTAATGGTTTTTTCGAAGCCACTAAATCAGCCATCATTTAAAAGTAAGTCACTTCTGTAGATTTTTTTAGCTTTTTTCCCCTGCTGAAGGTCTTAGATTGCTAAAGCTTTCTCTTAATAATCATGAGGAAACTTGAGTGTGACTACTTGGAAACATTAACATGCTGGGGAAAATTGCACGTGAGCCAAAGTGACTTCTCCATTATACTGACATCATTCATCTATTTGCCAGTTGTGTGTGAGGTAATGCGTGTCAAAGAAACACATTTTTTGCAGAACAGACCATACTACTGACCTAGGATGCCTTATAGCTAACATACACACCAGGACCAAACTCAGACCTACCTCCCTATTGGATAGTCTAGAATTTTTCTGTTTCAAATAGGAAGTTGGTAAGAAAAACCCTAAAATTATCTCAGTGGTATGCTCAAAAAACATGTGAAAGTTCAAAGTCTCCTCCTTTATAAAGCTATTTTAAAGCTAGAAGGTAAAGACTACATCTTTAATAAGATCCACTGCCTTGAACCAACAGCCAATATTATACTTGACAGTGACGCACTAGAGGATTTTCTCTTTACTTTGGGAGCACATAAGCAAGCCTTCTATCACTATTAGCATTGTTCTAGAAGTTCTGACTGATGCAATAAACCACAAAACAAAAATAAGTATAATGATCAGAAAGGAGACAACATAACAAAACCCAAGAAAATCACCTAAAAATTATTAATAAGGGCTATATTTGGTAAGTATACAAAAATCAGTAGCTTTCCCAAGTGTCAACAATAACCAGTTGGAAACATATAATGGGAAAAATATCCTGTTCACCTTAGTAACAACCAATACAAAATACCTAGAAATAATCCTAACAAGAAATATGTGTGATCAAAATGAAGAAAACTATAAAACATTTCTTGAGATTTGTAAGATAAAACTTGAACTGGAGGAATGTACTTTGTTCCTGGAGGCAAAAAATGGAATATTGAGATGTCATTTTTTTCCCAATTAATTTATAAAGTTAACGTGGTCTGAGTTAAAAATACATATATTTTTAGAGGGGCTTGGCAAAGCAGTAAACATAAAGGAGAGACCAATATCAGATAAAAAAGCTGTAGCAATCAGTAATGTGTTACAGTTTAGCAGAGTGGCAGTGAGTTTAGGTGTTGGAGGGAAAGTATTTGGATTTCAGGTTTGCCGCTTACCAGACATGTGACCATAGCTCAGTGACTTAATCTCTCCAAGCATGAATTTCCTCACCTGTAAAGTGTGAGATTAAATGAGATAATGTAATTAAAGAACTGAGCAAATTCTGGTACATGGAAGTA
The DNA here is from genome assembly GCF_949987535.1 of Balaenoptera acutorostrata. Taxonomy (NCBI): domain Eukaryota; kingdom Metazoa; phylum Chordata; class Mammalia; order Artiodactyla; family Balaenopteridae; genus Balaenoptera; species Balaenoptera acutorostrata. Next base: position 97,714,530 of record NC_080069.1, read on the forward strand.
CTCAAAAAATGTTAGCTACTATTGTTTTGTTGTTGACACAAGAGTAAAATAGGTCAATGGAAGAGTGTAAATGTAAGACCGTAGTGTAAACAAGGATTTATTATTTGTTAAAGGAGCCGTTTTGAATCAACAATTGATTAGCTATGATATTTAGTTAAAAGGTTTTGGATAACTCATACATCAAAGTTAATTTCATGAAACCATAAACAAGTAGAAAAAAACAATATTTATCAAATAATTGAAGAGTTTAACAGCAGTGAGAAAAGGTCCAAAGTCAAATTTATTTGGCTGTGCAAAAACTTATTTTTATATAAAAGAAAAACTCAAATTAGATGACAAACTGAGGCACAAGCAGTGGTGTACTGGTTAATGTTTAACAATCAGCTCTGCAAGGGAAGAAAGAAAATGCCCAGATTTGTCCCATTTGCTGATTTCCACCGTATAAATACCCCCAGCAGGCTACCAACATGACGTGGGTGAGCAGGAGTTGGGAAGAGATGTGCTTTGCTGGTGCTCGGGAGCTGGTGCACGCCGGCTGCAGCAGCCCATACACAGACGTGCCAGAGCGTGCTGAGAAGCCACCTGGAGATCAGCCCCAGGCCAGAGCACATTTCTGCTTGAAGCTGCCTTCCCCAGGAAGTACACAGTAGAGACAATTGGGAATAAACATCCACTGTATTGTACCGTGGAGGGTTTCTTGAGCTGGACTTGCCCCAGCACGGGGTGCTGGACCTGCAAAGGATCTCTGGGGTGGAAAGATCCCGGTGGGGTGGTTGGGACCTACTCTAGAAGTAGCCCCTTTGGGGCCAAATCATACAATGGCTGAGGACTAAGGGGAGAGGTGTTACTAGCCAAACGCTTAGCAGAAAAAGAAGAGTTGGACTAGAGCAGAGGGTGTTTTCCCCTTGATTTCTTCTCCTTCTAAAGCCCATGATACTCTTGGCAGTGGTGCATGTGTTTTGCTGTCTCTGCATATTTATATTCTCATCTCTGTTTTTCATTCTCCCTTTGATACTGTTCAATTACTATGACAGTTTTCATAAGTGAAAGCACAAAATCTTGTGTCTAGACAGTGATAAGGTGACCTAAGTGATATTTATAGTACACCAGCAGGCCAAAGATGGGTCTCATTGTGGCCAAGGAGCCATGGTATTGTCAGGATTGGAAGAGGCAAAGTATGGAGGCTTGGAGTCCTATCTCATGTTTGTTGGATGGAGGGATTCTATCAGGGGCTTGCACTTTTATTCCACAACGGATTACTAGCTGGTCATTTTGTAACCCAGTCTTAAATGTACCATCTTAGAATAGGTTGTTTCTTTGTGATCATATCTGTAGTTCTAATAGAAGATTGGTTTATTATAAGGTCAACTTTGTGTAAAGAAGCAGGATTTAACTGGATTTCAGAGAAGTGGCTATCTACTGAAGATGGGAGCAGTGTTGTTAGAAGTTGTATAGTTGTTTGAAGCCTGTGATTGAGAATCATTGCTTTGGGCAGTACAGAAAGAAGCAATTGACATAGAGATGGGAATAAAGGTGTGGAGAGAGAGAAGAAAAAGTAGTTACTCTTAAGGGGTTAATAAATAATTAATCTTAAGAGAAAAGTAGCTTTAACAACCACATAGAGGACTGACTGATGGGAAAGATAGTTTGCCAGAACTGGATACAAACCAGTTAAGATATAAATGACATCTGCCTGAGCTTGAGACTTGGCTTTGGAGGTGGACAAAAATGGTTTCTTATGAGTGGGATATTTTAATGACTCATTGGGCATGGAGATTTACAGATGCTCATGTTTTCAGAGCATTTATTTATTCAAGGTTGGTCCATTAACATTCATTTTTCTTGGTTGATTTTCTTTTTTTTTTAAGAGCAAGTTTAGTGTCTGTCATTTATAGGGCTATTAATTTGATGATTCAGTGTTCCTCCTCACTTATTTGGGTGTTTCTAGTCTTTGTGTGAGTTTTCTTTAATCACTTTAGGTCTTTAACTGGTTTTCATTAATTCTGCTTCTCCTGGAAACCTTTGCTGATTGTGAAACCATTGTATCTCAGGATTGGAAGGGACTGCAGTAGTCTTCTAATCCAACAGTTAATTTAATGCTTGATTCCCTTGTATTGTTCTTTTCCATTTCAGACTTAAATAACTGATATCTTGATTTTGAGTAGTTGGATTTACCTAGAAGTAGGATTTGGGGGCTTCGTGACAGCATAGCGTTAACAGACCCAGTAGTCATTTGGAGATAACCAATTGGCCATACTTTGGCGTGGCTGAGGGCCAGCTGGTTATCTGATGATGAAATATTGGCACCATCCATTGGCTACTACTACAGGGTACGCCGACCTTTAATTTTAAACCCCCGGCTGAGGATGGGAATGTAGTTGGATTTAGGATCCAGACTCTAGGGCCAGGCTAAACCTAGGACTCTCATGCTCCTAGGGCTTTCTCCATGATTCTGATCTATTCACGCACAGGGAGAGGGTGTTGGTTGGTGGTAGGATAGAACCAGCCTCTTTTCTTTCAAAGTTAGTTGGCTAAGGCCAGTCTGCAGTTCAAGGAGCTGCCTATTTGTAAATTATGCTGAAATGCTGGGAAACATTCTCTAGAAGGATTCTAAATTATAGTGCTTTAATATTTTCTGCTTATAAAATTTGAATGCAGGGTCCTTGGTGTAGTTCAGGTTTTACCAGGCTGAACCTGGAAGCTTGGCCAAGTATTGTTTTTAGAATTCACGAAGCCCTGGGGCTTTGGAGGCTCAGAAACTTGATTTTTTCCTAGTACATTAAGAGTAGATCCTTTCGTTAATAGTAGATTCATGTAAACCAAAGTCTTAAGAGACGTGCATCGACTCAGGAGGCTAATTTATTAAACTGACATACAAGCCAGAAGATTTTGTCAGCTTAGCTAGTATTAAGGTAAAGCCAAATTATTATTTAAGAAGTATCATATTTATTCCTAATAGAAAAGTAGTGTGGTTATTAAAAAATCCAATCCACATATGGACATGTATAAGTAGAGAGTCCTTTCTGACCCCACCTCATGAGGTAACAATTTGTTCACAGCTTAGTCTATATATATTCTTCCCGACTCTCTGCATATGCAATAACCTCTATTGCTCCACTGCTTTATTTTCTATAGCTCTGTAGTTATGTTATGCACACTGCTTGTCAACTTGTGGGAAGCCAGAGGACAGTGAGAAGGTTGCCTAACGTCACGGAATCAGATGAAGGGGAATAGGCTGGATGACTCACGGTGCAGCAGCTCACCTGAATTGTCTATTCAGCATTCTAGAGTCTGCTGCCCTGGTACCCCTTCCCCAAGACAGTTTGGAAGGGCAGTGTTAATGTGTATCTCTTAGACCGTTATTTCTCAGTGTAACTGGCCAATTACAGATCCTGGCACCTAAGAGGTGCTAAATAAATAGTAGCTGTGTGTGTACCTTCCCTGTCTGGACCCTTTTTTCTGACAAGTACATTCTTGCTGTAGCTGTGTTTATACCACAGTCTAGTTTTTGCCTTGGTGTGTGTTTTCTTTGGTCTCTTCAAAAGATGACTTTCCTCTCTCTGCTTGGTCTATTTTACCTTTTATTTCAGTTTTCTGCAACCTTGTCTCTCTTTTCCCCTTATGCTACCTACAGAGGAGTTGAACTATTACATGAAAATCAGCACTTTATCTAGTAATTCTTGTAACTTCTGATTTCTCAGAAAAATGTTTTCTTTCATCAGATTTCATTGTTACCCAACTCTTTACCTTAGTTAAATTATTCTGCTTTTATCTTGTCTACCTAATGGAACTGTATTAAAAGTGTTCGTATGGAGTCTATCATGAAATCAGTAGAACTCCATATGTGAGTGGCCAGAATGACCCCCTTTTCGCATGATTTTTCTTATACATATAACAACTTTATTGAGATGTAATTCATATACCATACAATTTACCCATCTAAAGTGTACTATTCAATGGTTTTGAGTATGTTCGCTGAGGTTTGATCATCACTACAGTCAATTTTAGAACATTTTCATCATCCCCCAAAGAAACCCCATAGCCATTAGCAGTTATTCCCCATTTCCTCTTAACTCCCATCCAATCCTAGGCAAACACTAATCTATTTTCTGTTTCTACAGATTTACCTATTCTGGACATTTCATATAAACAGAATTATATAATATGTCCACTTTGGCTTCTTTCACTTATAAAGTTTTCAAGGTTCATCCATGTTGTAGTATTGTATCACTACTTCATTCCTTTTTATTCCAAAATGTATATTCCATGCTATGGACCTACCACATTGTATGTATCTGTTCATCAGTTGATGGGCATTTGTATGTGCTTTCCTAATAGCAAAGTAGCATTTTAAGTAATATTACTCTTGAAATCCAAACAAGTGTTATGCAAAATATAGATGGAAGTTACAGAAGGCTAGGAGGAAACAACAGTTTGTTTCCACCTGTTAAACACCACTGCAGGTGTTTTCTTCAAATATCAACAGTAATATTTGGACATTTGGAAATTATTTTTGAAATCAAACTACAAAATATGTTAATAATATCTTATTCTTGGTTATGTCCTATAATTTTCCTGTAAGAAGAAATAGTAACCATGCAAAACATCAGTTTAGATAAAATAAGCCACAGAATTTACTATAGTATTTTTGCTGTGCATTTGACCCTTGAACAACATGGGTTTGAACTGCGTGGGTCCACTTATTTGCAGATTTTTTTCAACAGTAAATACCACAGTTCTACATGATCCGTGGGTGGTTGAATTCTCAGGTACAGAACCTCGGATAGGGATCCACATAACCTCACATATGAATCCACGTAACCACAGATATGGGGGGGCTGACTATAAAGTTATATGCAGATTTTTGACTACATGGGGATAGGTGTCCCTAACCTTTGCATTGCTCAAGGGTCAACAGTAATTCTTATGCCTCTCATTTTCCTCTTTTTCCTCCTCCCTTCCAACACCCATCTATCCACAGTGTCCATACAGGATAAATATTTTTTTAATTTTTAAAAATTTTTAATTTTTTTTATTGACATGTAGTTAATTTACAATGTTGTCTTAATTTCTGCTGTACAGCAAAGTGACTCAGTTATACATATTCTTTTTTATATTCTTTTCCATTATGGTTTATCACAGGGTATTGAATATAGTTCCCTGTGCTATACAGTAGGACCTTGTTGTTTATCCATTCTATATGTAATAGTTTGCATCTGCTAATCCCAAACTCCCAGTCCATTCCACCCCTCCCCACCCTTGGCAACCACAAATCTGTTCCTTATGTCCACACAGGATATGTTAACCATAGTAAGCAAGGCAGAGCGGGGTGATCATGGGCCTTAGGGCCCAACTACCTGCTTCACATCCCTGCTTTTTTAGTGCTTATTGGCTGTATGACTTGGGCAATTTACTTAACCCCTCTTTGTCTAGTTTCATCATCAGAAAACTGGGAATAATATAATAGGATCGACCTTATTGGCTTGTTGTGAGAATTAAATGAGTTAGTATGGGTAAAGTGTCTGGCACATGGCTTATGCTCACTGATACTAGCTATAGTCTGCATTTAGTGTTACAGTCATTAAGTACTCCAGATGAAACAGATTATTTTGGTAATCTTAAGGTTGATCCATGACCTTTTTCTACCTTCAATAAACATACATTTTTGTCTATCATTTCAGCAACCCTCACATGTGAACTCAAATGAATTGTTTATGTATAGAAGGGAGGAGAGAGAAGGTAAAACCTAGAGATGAGGAAGGTAAATTAGCAAGAGGAGAACAGTAGAAAGGTGAAAGTAAACTAATGGGCTCTCGGAGTTCCAGCCTAGTTCTTTTCAGGTGGAACAATTATTTATTGAATGCATGGACTTTTTTTTTTTTATAATTTGGTTAACTGTGGTTTTAGGATTGATGTTTTCTTCAACTCCCTTTAAAAATTTATGATATAATAAGTCATTTCAGTTGCTCTTATTGTGTTATCATTTGAAAGTTACTATTTGTTTCTTATGTTTATCTCGATTATCTATAAAACTGTGCACTCAATTTCTCCCGGTTGTATTTCCTTTACAACTCATTTTTCACTTTCCAAGCACACATTTTAGAATGTATACAATATGGGAGCAGTTTTAAAATGTTTGAGATGATTGTTTGCAAGAATTCACTTCTTTTTTTTTTTTAAATAAAGTTGGGCTTATACTTTTTTTTTTTTAAATTAATTAATTAATTAATTTATGGCTGTGTTGGGTTTTCGTTTCTGTGCGAGGGCTTCCTCTAGTTGCGGCAAGCGGGGGCCACTCTTCATCGCGGTGCGCGGGCCTCTCACTATCGCGGCCTCTCCTGTTGCGGAGCACAGGCTCCAGACGCGCAGGCTCAGTAATTGTGGCTCACAGGCCCAGTTGCTCCGCGGCATGTGGGATCTTCCCAGACCAGGGCTCGAACCCGTATCCCCTGCATTGGCAAGCAGACTCTCAACCACTGCGCCACCAGGGAAACCCAAGAATTCACTTTTTAAGATGCTTCATAAGGAAGATTTTTCTCATAGCCCTTTGGGAAAGGATGTTAACAATGGTTTAGGACCTGGTCTAGCCAGCAGCTTTACTTTAATCCTGAAAACAACAGTGAATGGTGTAGGGAGAATCATCTTTACCTTAGAATTGGGAAGATCATGTCAGCTGATCATACTCCTATTTAGAAGAGGAGCTATGATTCACACCCAGGTATGTGTTCCTCCCTCTCACTACACTGGTGATTTCCTCTCTAATGTTTATTAGAGTGTATTACCTCTCTGACGTTGCCAGTTCTGCATTTTTCAGGAGAAACCTTGCTCTTGCCTAGGTGATTCTCGGCATATGGCTTTCTAGTGAAGTTTGAAATGTTCTGATCTCCTGTCAATAAGTGTCAGAGAGAATGACCTGAATATATTCTGGTAGTTTTCATTGTGCATCTATTTATAGCTGACACTATACTGAGGAAGTAGAAAAAGCATGATCTGAAGAAATGGGAGCTAATATTCCTCTTTTTTTTCGATATTTCTTCCATAATTAAATAGCATTAATAGAAATCAAAATGAGAAAAATGCATTATAAGTCTAACTATTTAAAAATTGCACTATCCTCTTCTAATGCTAATACATTTGCATATACTATTTTATAAATTGTGTCACCGGAGCATGGCATAATTTCATACCATGTTTTTGAACACAGCTTTTTATCATTATCATTTTATATGTTACTGTGCGAAGTCTTCGTAATTATCCTTATGATTGCTTAATATTCCATTCTCATTTTTAATTATTTTCTATTATAGATAGTTAATTTCTAATTTTTTCTCATAATATCACTATATTGGACATCTCACGTGCAGCTATTTGAATGTTTTAGATGATTTCTTTGGGTTTTTTAAATGTATCACCAAATTACTTTCGAAAGTGTCGAACCAATGTACATTGCGTTCAGTTTCAGCATAGTCTTTTTTTTTTAATTGAAGTATAGTTGATGTACAATATTAAATAAGTTACAGGTGTACAATATAGTGATTCACAATTTTTAAAGGTTGTACTCCATTTATAGTTACTGTAAAATGTTGGCTGTATTCCCTGTGTTGTACAATATATACTTGTAGCTTATTTTATACTTAATGGTTGGTTCCTCTTAATCCCCTACCCCTATATTGCCCCTCCCCCATCCCTCTCCCCACGGGTAACCACTAGTTTGTTCTCTATATCTGTGAGTCTGCTTCTTTTTTGTTACGTTCACTAGTTTGTTGTATTTTTTTAGATTCCACATATAAGTGATATCAGTATCTGTCTTTCTCTGTCTGATTTATTTCACTTAGCATTAATACCCTCCACGTTCATCCATGTTTTTGCAAATGGCAAGGTTTCATTCTTTTTTATGAGTTTCAGCATAGTCTTAAACAGTGCTACCAGCCTTTACTTCTGAAAGTGTTTTTCAGTGGGAGCATCAATCCTAACCATGAACCGTTATGCTCTGGTTTCCAGAAATGTATTGTGAGAGAGGTTGGCACTGTCTGTATTCACGTCTCCCAGTCAGTGTGTGACCAGATACATTTTGGAGAGTCTCACAATGAGGTCTCAGAGAAGTCCTGCTCAAAAGACTAGATTTCATTAACTAGGATTTCCAAAACGTAGTTAAATCTGGAATTTATTTTTCTTATAGAACCTACTGACCAACATCTTTGGGAAATGTTATACTTTACAATATCTGTGGGAAAAGGAGCCAGCCTGTGATGCAATAGAATGCTTTTTAAGGAAATGGTCTCATGCAGGAGAGGCAGTGAGGATGTTTGCTCTAACATTATGCTACTTGAATGGTGAAAGACCTCCCCTTATTCATTCATCCATTAAATAAATTTGCTGAGAGCCCAGTATGTGCTAGACACTGTTCATCTACTGGGGATATAGCAGTGAATAAAACCCAACAAGTCCCTGCCCGAAGTAGGCAGTAAGGTAGGAAGAATGGCCATTATATGTTCAACCACTTAGGGCAAGATTCTAGTTTCATGTGGAATAGGCTTTCACTTGAAGAATATTAAGTACTTACTGATCCCTGATTTAAACAAAAAATAGAAACATTATCCTTACCCTCAAAAAGTTCGTAATCTACTGGGGAAGCAAATAATTATAATGTGAAATAATAATTACGGTGATGGTGGTGTGTTCATAGTGTGTTATAGGAACACAAAAGAAAGGAATGTAATCTATATTTTTGTAAATTATTTAACTGTAATAAGTATTTGTTCCCTTGAGAGTTCTTGGGCACAGCCACAGAACTGAACATATATTTATTTCTGTGCACAATTGCTATGGACTAAAAACTCTTCATTGGCAAAGATGAGATCTAATTTTGATTTAAGACATAAATTTACTCATTTCCACTCACCTATTAGCCATATATACGATCAGTGTAGTCTTCATGTTTCTTCTCCATAAGTCATCATAGTCTTCATAAGTCAGTTCTTAGCCATTCCATCAAGGAAAGGAAGCAAGATTGGAATGATAACCCTCTTTTGAGTACCTATGAATTCCTGCTTTAAAAGAAAGGGTTACAGTATAGCAAGAAAAGTCAGTAAATCCATTAGCTATATGGAAACTGGCTGTACTGTAGCAGGTTGGAGGTGCAAAGTACAATTCTGGTGCTTTCAGTCTGCCCTTGGTGTCACCAAGTACTGAAGATGTTCTGACACTTGTAGGATGTGATGGGGGGGAAATGAAGCCCATGAAGACTGTATAATTAGAATAAAACCAAATAGTAATTTTAAATTAAAAACATTGCTTACAGATGATTCAGAAGAAAGGCAAGTTAGAAATACTATTAGAGCATTACAGACAAGGCTTATCTGTATAACTCTGATCGTGTTTCATTGGTCATGGAGGTAAAAGATGCTATTAGCTATGTTGCAGGACAGGAGGAATGTGGCCTCTGCCCAGTAATTATCATGTGCTTGTGTGCAAGAAAGACAGCCCCTGAGAAGTCTGATGGAAGAAGGACAACTCTAACAGACCCACAGTTATTTTTTTTAGGGCATTCAGGGAAAGAATGAAGTCATTGGCAACATATCTCCCATGATCTTTCTGTCACTGTGTAAATACATAACTTAGAGCAGCTCTAGTTGCCATTTCCCCCTTTTTCCTTAAATAGATGAATGTTTGTGATTTAGCATAAAGTTCATGAACTAAGAAAAGCAGTTGGACACAGATGCCTGTATCTTTCCACTCAATGTATCTTATTACCTTTAACTGCCTGTTAAAATCACAGCACTTATTTTTACCTTTCAAATATGAATTGCCATCACCAAGCTTAGCAAATGAAATGGATTACTTATGGTAACTGTAAGTAGTTATGCACTCCAGATCCTTGAGAGAGCTTTCCCATAGGACAGGCAATGTCTTTCAAAATCCTATTACAAGATTTTAGTTTCAGGTGCTATGAGCAGAAAGTTGAAAGCCTCCATGTTTTATTGCTACCCAACTTCATCAGGTCTGCTCACTCTATTCAAGAGTGTGGCAAAAATGATACACATCAGCTCTTTTATTTTGTTAATACTCTGCACAAATAAAAGCATTTTGGGGAATTTAATGAACCAGTATGTCCTTGGAGGGAGCTTTGAAGATTTGGAGTGTATGACTATTTGTCTTTAATATTGGAGGTTTTTGTGTAAAACAGATGGGCATGAACAAAATGAAGTCCTCACAGATAGCCCAATGCTTGCGACATATGTACTTAGATCACAAATGTCTGTAGCAGTGACCTTGGAGATGCATTCAGTGACTGCTTCAGAGGCTTTCTAGTTGTGCCATGGAGTAGCTGGGAAATGAAAACTAAAGTAGAGCCGCTGGACAAGGTACTAGGTAAAGACAGTTGTAGTAGGTAAATGACAGGGAGCCTGTAGTCCTTTAGCCCATCAGAAATTCCAATTTACAGCAACTCTGGATGTATGCGACAAGATAGTACTTAACTCAGTATTAGTAGGAATCTCACCAATGACATCAACATGAAAATATTATTCTAGTAGCTTAGTTAAATATAGCCCTGCACTAATTGTGCCAGAAAACAAAGGAAGATACGTTTTCTCTTTTCCAAAACTGAAAGGCTCCTTTCTAACTGGAGCAGCCATAAAATGTAGTACAGAGAAATCTAATGGGTATAAAGTGAGGAAAATGGCTGATTTTTGTTTTTTTAAACCAACTTAATGTTCTGTTTGTTTACTACTAAACATTTCAGAGTGGAATAATTCTTATTTGGCAGTCAATATTTCCCCATCATAGCTAGCAAGAATTTTTAGTATGTTTTGGGCACAAAAACACATTCTATTTTAGACAACAGAGGATCACTTTTTAGTGTTTGCTTCAGAAGTTTATGAGGTAATTTCAATAAATCTTGCAAATGTTTGCTTAATGGTTCCCTATCTCTATTCCTGCAGTACTTTTTACACATCTCTATTTTGGCATCACTCACATTATCAATCCTTAGTTTGCCTCTCTTGCTAAACTAGAGCTCTGTAAGGGTAGGGGCTGTCGTACATGGCTTTGGATCTCAGGTTCTTTGTGTGGTGCTCAGTATTTATTTGAAGAACCAACAGAATGCTTAAGGGTATTACCTGAAAAATTAAGTAACTTCTTAATATAACTGACAATACCATTTTTTTAGCACATTTTTCATTATTTTCAAACCATGTTTACAAAAATCTGGTGTATCAAGGAAAGACTCATAGCATTAGGTAATACTGTTACTAGATTACGATAAGAATCTTTTGGGAATCTTTGTACATCTGTCTTAATTAGGAGAGAGTCATACAGACAGTATGCAGAGTATAAAAAGAGGGCAGGGAGCATTCGATCTTTGCCATTAGGTATCACCTGGATCTTCTGACTTCCTGGATTTTGGACCCTACTTGTTTCCATATTTGAGACCTAGCTGACTCTTTTTGTCTTAACTCCAGATTGTTGCTGTTGCCTCTCTGATCCTTTTATATCTTCCTGATCCAACCAGCCCTGCCTACTTCTGTGAACTAGATTCACATCTGCCAGAACTTTTCCTACCTGATTTGTTCCCTGGCTTGGCCCACCCTGCCAGCCCTATTACTGCTGATGCCCTCCAGTGATGCCTGATTTGACTAACTGATTGTAACATATCACTTGTCAAAATCTTTGTGTGTGACTATTATCTAAAAAAACAGTTACTCAACAACTGTGTGTTCATTAGGAACAACATGGAAATTTAAGACAAAACTTTTTATAGGTTTATTTCCTAAAAAATTACACACCCCTATCATATCGAATTCACCAGAAGGCCTTGGTTTTAGCTATTAGGGTTCATAGTGAATGTGAAGTCTAGGCTATATATAGTTGCCTGTACTATGACTTCTGTAAGATACTATGGAAAAAAAATTTTTAATCTATGATGTAGAAAATGTAGGAAGGAATGTGAAGATGTTAAATATTGTTCCTCCCTCACTTTAAGGATATGAATATAATACAAACATAAGGCATACATCAGCTGTGGTCTGACTTAGATTTATTTTTTATGGTCTAATACTAGCGTTAAAAATTGTAATTCTGCTTTCTAGGTTATTAATCTTGTAGAGTGTGCAAGAAGACTGTAATGTGAATGTTGTTATACACATATATTCACACCCTTATTTTTTAAATACTTTATTATGGAAAATTTCAAAACTTCATTTTACAAGTCTTTATTTCTTTGTGTATATCCAAGTTTGTCTCGTATCATATTCTTTCAGCCTGAAGAACATTAACATTTTTTGTTCTTCAGGTTTGCTGCTGATAAATTCTCTTAGGTTTTCATTGAAAAAGTCTTCATTTCTGAGAGACATTTTCTCTGGGTATAGAATTCTGAGTTAATGTTTTTGTTTTTCTTTTTAATTCTTTCAGTAATTTAAGCATGTCATTCCATGGTTTTTTGCTTTGCATAGTTTCTGATAAGAAGTTTGCTTAATTGTTGCTTCTCTGTTTATAGTGTGCCTTTTCCTCCCTCTTGCTGCCATCAAGATGATGTCTTTATATTTGGTTTTCAACATTTTGAATATAGTTTGTGTAGGATGTGTTTGTGTGTGTGTATGCAGGCATGTGTGTGTTGTATTTATCCTGCTTGGGATTCTCTTAGCTTCTTGGATCTGTGCTTTGATTTCTTTTGTTATTTTTGGAAAATTCTCAGTCATTATTTCTTTATTCATTCCCTATGCTCCCTTTAATCTTCTTTTGGGATTCCAATTACATATATGTTAGACCGTTTGCTATTATCCTGTAGTTCTTGGATGTTCTGTTCTGGGTTTTTAATTTTCATTCTCTTTTTCTTTGTGTTTCACTTTGGGTAATTTCTATTGACCTATCCTTGAATTTATCGATTCTTTCCTTGGCAGTGTCTAGTCTACTGATGAGCCAGACAAAGGCATTCTTCATCTCTGTTACCATGGTTTTTTATTTTTAGCATTTTCTTAACTCTTATAGTTTCCATCTCTCTGCTAGAGTTTGAGGACTCAGGTTTCAGTACTGAATTTTCCACTTATTTTCTTTGAACCTTGGTATTCTCTTTTACAGAGCAGAAAAACTGGGAATATATAATAACAACTAACAGAATTGTTTTGAAGATCAAAACAATTGATCTTGGGCAAGTCAGGCAAGTCCCTTCCTTTCCTTTCCCTAGGTCATTTAAAGGCTTAGACTGTATGATTACTTTGGTCCTATTTAGTTCCTGAATTGTAAGATTCTGTGAATGGAAAGGAACCTAACATTGATTGACAGCCTTTATTAACCTCATGTAGAATTTGAGAAAGGGATAAAAATCACATTTAAAAAGTGCTTTTGCAAAACATTTTACTTTTGCTAGGTCTATGTGGATTTTAACTGGAAGAAACAGGCAGCATTAAATCCAGTTACCACTTGGTTAAGTCTGTTAAAGAATCATTAAATTCTTTCAACTGTTGGGTTTCCTGACTCGCTTGAAAAATTTCATGGCTCATAAAACATCTCTCTTTTTCTCTGTGCCTATAGGATTTTACATTATTGGGTTGGCTCCCAAATTTTGCAGTGTGAGGAAAAACTAATGGAGGTTTTTTTGCTCTTTACTGGCTAGTGCAAAATGAATGATATTCTCATCAGACTTGGTTTTGTGGCCACAGACGTGGGTTCAAATCCTGGTTGCACAGTTGTGAAACCTTGGTCTGATTACTTAACTTTTGAGCCTGAGTTTCCTTAGCGGTGAAATAGGGATGATACATACATCAGAGAGCTATTTTGAAGGTAATGTGTATAAAGCTTTGGGTATAGTGCCTAGTTAATAGTAATCAATAACTGAAAGCATTAAAAACAGTAGCTAAAATGAAAGATGCCACCATTAAGTCAAAATTTTAGTAATAGAAGGGGGAAAAGGTGAATTTAATATTCTTTCTGTCCTTTTAGTGGAAAGGTCCACCTGGTAAAGGGATATTTTTACAATAGCGAGAAGGTTAACTGAAAAGTGAGTATTGATAAATAAGAATTATAACCAAGAATTAATGCTTACTGTGTGACAGATGCTCACATTTAATCCTCAGAATAGCCTATGAGGTAAGCTGCCCCTCCTGGAGAAGTCTTTCTTTATCTGAGTGAGGTGACTACCTCCTTTTTTTATATTCTTCTACTCCGTGTTGTACTCTGTGACTATTTTTTATATGCAACCCCTACCCCTTCTCAACTTCTCATCCCCAGTGAAAGGTTTTCTATGTATTTGGCCCAGAAGTGGCCCACAGTAAGTTGACTGTTGAGATATTGAATCTTTGTGTTTTTCTGGTCAAAATGAAATTCTGCCTTCTTTATGTTATAGGTAAAAATTTAAGCATTAAAAGCTGATTGTTGGTCTGAAGTAAAAATATGAAGAAAATAGTTGTGGATAAAGAAAATGCTCAATCAGTCTGAGACTCGTCCCCCCCCCACCCCCCGCCTTCCCCTAATACATACTGTTTGTTAAGATAAACAAATATAGTATTTCAAAGTAGCCATTGCTCTGGAAATCACCTTAGAGTAAATGTAATGAATTTCAAAGATGCGTCCAAATTCTGTGTTTGTAAGTAATTTTACTATAATGGGTATTATGCAAGCTTGAAATTATTTCATACAAAGAAACATTCTTTATTCATACTATGAACAACTGTCTTCCAAAACACAGACCACAATGCATGCATTCTTATTTGAATAACACAGGGAATAATGTCAAATTATTTTTGCAGTTTTTTGGTCATTGCACAAATTTTCACAAAACTGCATTCCTGACCATAGATTTTTAGAGTTGGAAGAAACCGAAGAGATTTAATCTCACTTCTTCCTGCCACCCAGGGAGATGAAGTGTTTTATCTAAAGTCATGTAGCTAACTAATGACAGAGCCAAGGAGAGGACAGAGTCCTTCATCCATTTGCCATAGTGTTATATTCCTCTGGAAAACACTGCCTACTCACTCTTGGTGTTTAATGCTAGTTAGAGTCTTGGGGTGAGGTTTTTTCCATGACTAACTAGTGCTCTTTTGTTTTCTTGTGTGGGTGTCTGGGAACAAGCTATCAAGGGTGGTGGTTTCTGTTGTTGTTTGTGAAAAACTAACAGTGTATAAGACACTAAAGAAGGGAAAGGCATTTGTCTGGTTAGCATTTAGGGGTCAGGAAGGAGTGGTTGTAGCTCCAATGCTTTGCCCTCAGTGTCCATAGGCAGGTATTTTAAAGTTGAGTTTCATAACCTGGGGTCTGAATTCCCTAAACTTTTAAGAAAATTATGCAACTGTATGCTTATCTCCTAAGAAAAGAATCTGTAGCTTTCATCAGGTTGTCAAGGTTAAAAACTGTTTTAGAAGGAGAGAAAGCTAAGCAAACCTGATTAAGAACTGGGTCCCCACTCTTGAACTCTACGTACTAATTATACTAGAGGGCTCTCTTATCTCCTTATCACACCTTGTGCGGGTGTCCTTTCCTACTGACAAGCCTCCGGATAGCTTCCTGGATCTTGTCATGGAAGCCACTGGAGGCCCCGGCCTTCTTTCTGCAGGAACTTTTCCCATAAGTTTCCCAAGGCTACCTTCTCTCTCCCTTCTCTGCTTACTGTTTCCAGGAAAGGGTGTGAGACTCAGGGATTTTTGTTCATTAGAAAGCTCAACAGTGTTATTTCAGTTACATTCTGGTTAAAGGGAATTTGTGAGCTGATTTGAGAACCTCAGACTATCGCTGTATGAAAAAAAAAATGCACTCAATTCCAATCAATACTTTGCAAGTTAACTTTTTAGAATGCCTTTAGTTTTTTAGTTAGGGAATCTTTGTGTTTGATCTAAAAACTCTTTACACTTTCTAAAAACAGAATGAAAATCTGTGGATGGTGGTTTAGGAGTTGCCCAGATCTGTCTGTAAAAGTGTTTTAATTTAGTTTTTTGTTCCTGAATTTTATTAGACTTAGAAGAGTCTACCCCCCAATAGGAATTCATAATTAATGAGCTTCCTTCCTAGATGAGAACATGTAGAAAGCACGTTCTACATTTTTAAGTCTAGCATCTGGACACACAAAGAAAAAGCTACCACCAAGATTGATGTTGGAAGAATTTGTCTGTTTATTAATTTAAAAAAGCCCTTACTGAGTATATACCATGAACCCTCAAGCATCACGTTAGACACTGGGAAATGAGAAGTGGTCTCTTCCCTTGCAAAGCTCATGCTCTGCTAGGGGCACAGCTCAATCAATAATAATTCAGCATGCTAACTGCTCTAATAGAGGTACAAAAAAAGCATTGGAATCAATCCTGGCCAGGAAGAGAGGTGGGTGTTAGGGTAAAATTCACAGAAAGGTGACACATATTTGAGGTTCCTATTGAACTCAACGGTTCAATAGGAATTTGTCAGGAAAAGAAGGGATCTAGGTATCGATGGCATGTTTGCACCTTCCTAACTTTAACTAAAATTCACATTTACCACTCTCTTTGTGTTTTCAATTAGAGCTCCAAACGAGAATGGAAGCCACTGGAGGACCGTAGCTGCACAGACATACCATGGCTGCTGCTTTTTATCCTGTTCTGCATTGGGATGGTAAGAAACTCACAGATCCTCAGAACCTGAACTCATGATCCGAGGGGATGATGGGGAGTTAGTTTAAAGAGGGAACTTGTTATTTATTATTTATTTATTTATATTTGTAAATAAATAAATAACCCCTCTTGAATTGCTTATACCTGGAAATCCTAGGATACCATTGAAGCAGGTTATTTTTCCCCATACAGTTAAGTGGTATTTGGTACCCCTTGACTTTTTTTTTTTTTTTTTTTTGGGTTTGCATGAAAACTGTGATCAGAATTAAGGAATAATTGAAACTCTATCTCTTTGACTAGCCCATTTCAGAAAGCCAGGTCATTTGACCAAAATATCCGTGAACTATGATCTTGATGGGGTGGTGAGCAGAGCAATGGTCATGGAGTCGAGTCCTGAGTATTTATCCAACCTAGTCACACAAACCTGATGGTTATTTTTGTGCCATTCAGTTTCCTTTCTGGGACTTGGTGCTCTTTTCTATAAAATTAGAGGTTTTGCTAGATGATATCTACAATGGTTCCAGTTCTGACATTTTTTAGTTCTTCCTAGAAGGAGGCTGGTTTCTCCCTGCTTCTTCCTCCTTCGACTCATACTAGGCTCCTGCTGCCTGCTGTGTCTACTGTAATAAGTGGCATCTCTCAGTCAGAGGTCACGGGAGCTGGTGATTTTCCAATGGGTATGGAGGAGGGAGGAGCAGAGTGCAAAGTGCTGGGGCTGTGCTTACTCAGATTGCATCCCCGCTCTACCCTGCAGGAGTTTCCACACAGGGTTCAGGGGCTTTAGTGTCAACTGCCAGTGTGCTGGGCTGGAAAAAAAGGTAGAAAGCAGCTGTTTTAGAGCTAGCCGATATTTCGAGCTAGCAAGGACTTAGAAATCCTTAGCTGGTGCATCACCCTCATTTTTATATACGTTAAGAACATCAGACCCCAGAGATGATAATGACCATCCCAAGGCCACACTGTTAGTGAATGGCAGAGTTGGGAACAGAGCCCCAGGACTCTTAACCTTCCAGGCCAGTGCTCTTTTCTGCCACTTAGTTTCCTCTCCCTCGAGGGGATCAGGGGATCACGCAGACAGTATTGTTCTCTCTTTCCTTAGTCTTTGCAGCTGGAAACAAAATCATTCTACCTCAGGCACCCTTTTTTTTCCACTCCAGTGTGAGTGTATTTAACCTCCTTTTTCCCATACCTTTTTTTTTAGGAATCTTGGTATTTTTTATTTATTACTACTTTTTAGGTAATCTTATTCTGTCTCTCTGCGGCTGCCCACCTCGAAAATGTCACTTGAGAAACAGAACAACCCTATTCATGGCTAATGGGCATAAGTGTAGGCACCAGTCCAGCTCCTGAATCAAGGAAAAGAAAGCAGTGAACTCTGATGAGATATAATAAATCCAGTAAAATAAAGAGTGTTAGTTTTAAAGATAATAGACAGCTCAGTTTCATCAAATCTAGGATATTTAGAAAACATCAAAATACCCATTTCCTAACTTAGGACTTGTAAGATGTTGTTCAAGAGTCTACTTAGTTTAATGGAGTAGCAACTGAAATGCAGCATCGGAGTGTGGAGAACATTCTTTGCTAACAGAACTAGTCCACAACCACTCCCCACCCCCAAATTTCACCCTGGGACAAATAGCAGCTGACCTTTCAAAATTATGTTTATAAAAATATGTACCTGCCACCCGAGGTGCTTTTGATTTTCTGTGCTAAAATAGCTCAGGAAAGTGCAATCATTAATGTTAATAGGCTGATTTGGGAGTGACCAGAGAGTAAGGAGCTATTTGTTTACTGAAACGTTGTAATGCAGTGGTAATTAATATAAGGTTAATTTCAGTGTGATGGTAATTAAGACCCACTGTGTGTACTTTTAAATGCAGGCATAGTGTTATTTGTTTTGGAATGATTCTTTTTATCGATTACCATCTTGGAGCTGAGCTAACATCAAATTTTTCCACGTGGAAACTGGAGAAATCTCAAAGTTCTGTTGCACACCTTACTGGCAAAACAATAGACCAAAGTTTTTTTTTGGTCTTCTGAGTATGCGTTTTGTATGTTTTTTAAAAGTTGTATTTTGTTTTTGCCTTTGGATTTCATTCTATAGTACCTTTAAGAGAAACATTCAACAAATATTTTTTGAGGATTATCATGGGCTTGATGCTTTCATATATGTATTTATCTCACTAAATTCTCCCAGTTAACACTATAAAATGGGTTTTATCCCCAGTTTACAGGTAAAGTGTAGTGAGATTAAGTATTAGCTTATCTAAGAATATACTGCTGCCCATGAAAGGCAAAAATAGAATAGGAACCAGAACTTTCTGCCTATATTCTTTTCACCTAGTGGCCCAGTTGCTTCTGCTTTTATAGTCAATCTTTGCAGCCCATTACTCAAACCATATCTTTACTCACTGCCCTTACTTGCAGTTCTTTGCTCACTCCTTGGTATCTATTCTGTAGTTCTGAAATATTTTAAGATCTTGTCATCTTTCACTCATCTTCACCATTAAATCTTTTTATTTATACATGTTCATCTCGTCATAAATACTTGTACTTCTTTTATTTCTCCCCTTACTTTTAAGGTTTTTCCATGCTTGAATTGTCTAGAACTTAGGGTATTTTTCAAAGTAAATTGCTATCAGCCTTTGTGAGAGCTATTGTCTTCCAGATTCGAACTTATTCAATATTTTGAAATTTTTGGACATATGCTTACCCTGTTCTAAAAAATTACATGTAGCATTGTACTTCTAAATTTCTATTTTCCATTAAGATAGTAAACAAGTGGTTCTTAACACTAGCTGCATATTGGAATTAGCTGGTATTAGAATAAAAATACTCGTTCCTGGGCCCCACCCCAGTGAATCTGATTTAATCTCTGTGATTCTAATGTTCAGCCAGTGTTGAGACCCACTGTTGTAGGCACTGATAAACTACTGAAGAGTTTTAAGCAAGAAATGATATGGCTGGGTTTAGAAACATGGCCCTGGTAGCCAAAATAAATGTAAAGTCATTGTAAAGAGGGAAGAGATTTCAGGCCACCAGTTCAGAGGCTGATGCAATAGTTCAGATGAGTCTAGATAAGAGGTGAAAAACCTGAAATAAGGAAATAGTAAAGGGGAGGAGAGAGATTGAAGGAGTGGGATCAATAATATTTGGTGTCACCAGTGTTGCGGGCAAGTGGGAAACAGATAAAGGATGACTGAGAGATTCTTGTGTTATGGGTTCCGGGTGAGCTTTTTCAGCTCAAATCCTACTCCAGCTCCTTGTAGGTTCCAAACCACAGTTTCTGTGCACATGAAGGAATAAGAGTGGGATGGATAAACAAAGTACTACTTTGTTAGTAGCCAAGCAGTCACTTGATTATGCCCAGTAAAGAATTCCTTGGTAAACATGACCAGTGGAATGAAGCTTGGCCCACATGGACTCAAGGTTCTTCCCACCTTGGATAGTCTGACTTCATTCTGTCCCAAGTAGAGGTATATGTGAGAAGAGGAAAGAAAAGAGATCCACCTGGACCAAATCTGCCCAGATCATCTTACCTCAAAAGTCAGGAAAAAGAGGAGTCTGGATGGTCCTAACAGGAGTACGTACCTTGGAAAACAGAAGACACAGATACCTCCTACAACTTACCCCTGATCATTATTGCTGCTAACTTATGGACTAGGTACTGTTCTCTGCACTCGATACAGATTTAATTTTCACAACTGCTCAATGAAGTAGATACTATTGTTATCATCATTCCCACTTTACAGATAAGGAGGCACAGAGATACGTTGAATAACTTGTCTAAGATTATACAGTGGCGGCAGCATTGAACCCAGGGGAGAAGAGGAAGAAGGCAAGGCATCAAGAGATAGTCAGTCCCTTCTTTGTTGCCCGGAATTGGGAACAACAAAAGAAGTTGCTGTTAAGAACATGGACCTGTAGGACACAGTAACCTCACCTGCCAGTTAAATGTGGTCTAGTCAATATTTCAGACTCTGAGCAAAGAGTTTAGCATTCCTGCTTCCTCTAGTACAGAGTTAGGACGCTAGAGTCTTCTCACTCCATATCCTAGCTGTGCAGTCTAGTCAGGAACGGTGCTGCTAATGGAGATAGGGCGTATGCAGGAAGGGGAAGTGGTTTGGGGAAATGTGGAAGGAGGTGAGTTGTGGACATGTACAGTGTGTGGGTAGGGATAAGCAGTTGGAAACACAGAGCTGGAATTTTGGAGGATGATCTGGACTAGGGCTGGATTTAGGAGCCCTTATAGGTCTGCATAGGTCGTCCCTGCAGACTGCTTTCAAGGACCTTTTCTATTTTATAACCTTAGTCTAGTTCTTAGCGCACAGTGTTTCTACCTCATTAACTATTGTGGAGTATGCAGCACAAAGTGAAAGACTCAAAGACTCACTGCAGTGTTTCATCACCTGTGTGATGGGCTGTGCTGTGGCAGGATGATAGAATAGGAAGAACAGCATGCCAAAAATTACCTTAAGGTCACCTGATCCAAATGACTACCTACTTTCTGTTAAATCTTTTGGTTTTTCTTTTTTTTTTTTATCATTGTGGTAAAATATACATAACTTAAAATTTATTATTTTAACTATTTTTAAATGTACAGCTCAGTTAAATCCATTTACTTTTAATCTACATCCCCTCCCGCCCCTTCCCCACTCAGTCATTATAGTGGATCAAAAGGGCCTATACTTCTCCCTGGAAGTATACCTTGAAAAAATTTGCTCTGTATGTACTTTCCCTTAGAATCATAACATTTTGGAAGTGGAAAGGGCTTTTGAGATTAATCTAGTCCATTCTTAGTGACAGGTAAGGAGACTGAGGCTCAGAGAATTTAAAGTGACTTGTCTGGGATCATGAGTATTTGCAAAAGAGCTGGGTTCAATTCCCAGTACATATTCTTTGTCTGTGTTTTCTTTTTCATTGCTCGAGCTGCCCATGAAACTGAACCTCTCTGATTTTGCTCCCTCATGCCCCATTATTTTTTTCTTTTGAGAACACTTCCGTTCTTTCAGGGTGAACTTTACGTATTATAACCCTTTGTACCTTGCATGGCATCTTGCGTTTTTATGTGCTCAATAAATGCTTATTGAGTGGACATTTCCTAGACTTCAAACCATTCTTGTTTTTTTCCTCTTTCCTCTTTCTTAGAGTAATGTATCCTATTAAACTTTAAAGAAATCCAGAAATCTGGCAGATTGGCAAAGCTTTTAACTTTGTTTTTGAAATTTGCTTGCATAAGTATTAGTTCTGCATCAGACATTCTAATTCTGTCCCATCTGCTGGGTCCTAATAGCCCCCTTGTCTCAGGGTTCTCAGAACAGGAGGAAGAGAAGCCAAGTGTTACTCTGAAGTCTGACAAATTAGTTATTAGCAGACTGACTCCAAGTGTTGATTGAGATAAGAGAGGAAGTCTTTGAGAAAAAAGCCTGGATATATTTTCATTAATCCCCGGGAGAAGGCTGTAAGCCTAAGTTTTTTTCCCCCATCTTTTTATGTTGAAGCATAATGCCATATTCATACCCCATCCCCACCCCTCATGCATGTTTTGTTGACTTTTTTTTTTTCTTCAGAGAGAAACTAAGGCCTCTGCCTTGCTCAGTGGCATGGTAAATGCTCCACGTGTGAAATTCAAACATGCTTGTGAAATAAAATATGTCCCTTCTTTTGACTGATAGTGAATGGAACTAAGCCAAAACTCTTACTTAAGTTGAACTAAACCTTGTGATGTGAAGGGGAAATGAGCACAGTTCATTAATTAGCAAATTTTCTTTCTCTGACGTAGGCAATAGGTACTTATTAGTTGCCAGATCTTGCCTGTGATCTACCATCCCTGTATCCCTTTATCTGATTTGAGTCAACTCCTGTTTGTTATTAGATTTGTCTGCTCCTTCTCTCTCTCTTCAAATAGCAGTTCTGAAAGCACTTCAATAGCTTAGTCATTTTAAGATTTTAGCCATGATTCTCTTCCTTACTAATAGGCTTACTTTCTCTCTAGTGATTGCTCCCTACTATAGGTGTATAAAAGCTTTCCTCATCCCCCTTATCATTTGCTTCATTAACGTGATTTCCTTCTGTTGAGTACGGCCCCCATCTGCCTCATGGAGCCATTAAATTATTGAGTGCATTCTGTAAAATTTCTCTCAGCCTATTTTAATTTCATGTACCACGTTTTTTCTCATTTGAAACTGTATTGCTTCCTGCATTTGGATTTCACATTTTTTTAAAAAGGAGATTGTCTTTTTAATTATATTTGGCCTAGTTCTCCATTGTCACTACTTGTACCATATGGGAAGTCTCTGGAATAACAGTCTTGGTTTCTTTCTATCTTATTAGCTTCCTATTCTCCTTCCTTCTCCCCTGCAGCTTTTCACCCTCTCCACTCTAATGCTTTGGGAAGCTACTAAGAAGTTTAAATGGCCTATGTGGAAATATGTCAGTGTCCCATTTTACCATATATATGTAACATTTATAATTTATACTCTGCCTACATCCCAGAGGGATACGAGGTGGCTTATGATTTAAAAAAAAAAAAACAACACAAACACACACACATGCACAAAAACCGCATGTCCAACAGTATTGTTAAAAATAGTCATAAAGGGAAATCAGAAACCATTTAAGGCAATCTGTAACACAAAGTACTTATCAAACATAAGAAGAACATTTCTATAAAAAGTGAAAGAAGAACATAACCTTTTAATTATGCAAGGGCTTTCCTATTTTAGGCTAGTAGTGAAAGAAGATTGTAATTGTGGTCTGAATGTTTCTGTGTCATAACAAAATGACTGACAATATTTCTCACTTCCCCTGACCCCTTAGAAAGTCTTGTCTAAAATAGAGAACTGAAGGGGTTTTTGGTTTGTCCCCAGTTACTGTTGTCAACCTCTTTAGTCTGACTTTCTCACTAACAGGCACCATATATTGACCACCTGCCATGTACCAGACCAGCTAGAAGTCAGAGATGCATTATGTCAATTACTCCTCATCATTAGGCTGTGAAACAGTTGATATTACTTTGTGTCAGAGATGAGGAGGAAACACCTAAGTAGGTAACTGGATCAAAGTTATACAGGTAGTAAGTGGTAGAATGAGGGTTTGAATCCAGAACTTTCTGATTCCCTTTCTATTACTCTGTGATCCTTCTTGTTAAAGAACTGTATTGGAAAAGTTAGCCATGAAACCTCCAATATTTACCCCCACCTCCAGTTTTGTTTAGTGTAGGGCTTCCTAATGTGAAGTTCAAGGATATGCTTAAAATGGCATGCTGGGAGAGCAGACCCCACAGCACCCCGAGCAGCGCCACCGCTGCCACCGGCCTAGTTACCATCACAGCCCGGGAGGAGCCGCAGCTGCCGCAGGGGGCCCCAGTCACCGTCGCCGCAACCAGGAGCAGCGAGGCCGAGACCCGAGACCTGCTGCCGACACCACGCCCTGCACGACGGGCAGCGGCGGCGCAGGGCGCGGCGGCCCGGGCGGCCTCACATTGGCAGCGCCTGCCGGCGGGGACGAGAAGGTCATCGCAGCGAAGGTTCTGGGAACAGTAAAATGGTTCAGTGTAAGAAACGGGTAGGGCTTC
This sequence comes from Balaenoptera acutorostrata, assembly GCF_949987535.1. Classification (NCBI taxonomy): domain Eukaryota; kingdom Metazoa; phylum Chordata; class Mammalia; order Artiodactyla; family Balaenopteridae; genus Balaenoptera; species Balaenoptera acutorostrata. The sequence goes on from NC_080069.1 coordinate 97,738,677, forward strand.
ATCAACGGGCATGACACCAAGGAAGATGTATTTGTACACCAGACTGCCGTAAAGAAGGAGAACCCCAGGAAGTACCTTCGCAGCGTAGGAGATAGAGAGACGGTGGAGTTTGATGTCGTTGAAGGAGACGAGGACGCGGAGGCAGCAAATGTTACAGGCGCTGGTGGAGTTCCAGCGCAAGGCAGTAAATATGCAGCAGACCGTAACCATTATAGACGCTCTCCATGTCGCAGGGTTCCTGCCCGCAATTACCAGCAGAAATACCAAATTAGTGAGTGCCGGGAAAAGACGGAGGGATCCGAGAGTGCCACCGAAGGCCAGGCCCGACAGCGGCGGCCCTACTGCAGGCGAAGGCGCCCACCTTACTGCGTGCGGAGAGCCTATGGGCGTCGACCACAGCGTTCCAACCCTCCCGTGCAGAGAGAAGTGATGGAGGGTGCTGACAACCGGGGTGCAGGAGAACAAGGTAGACCAGTGAGACAGAGTATGTATCAGGGTTGTAGACCACGATTCCGCAGGGGCCCTCCTCGCCAGAGACAGCCCGGAGAGGACGGCAGTGAAGAAGATAAGGAAAATCAAGGAGATGAGACCAAAGGTCAGCAGCCACCTCAACGTCGGTACCGCCGCAAATTCAATTACCGACGCAGACGCCCAGAAAACCCTAAACCACAAGGTGGCGAAGAGACAAAAGCAGCCGATCCACCAGCTGAGAATTCGTCCGCTCGTCTGCTCCGTCTGCTCCCGAGGCTGAGCAGGGCGGGGCTGAGTAAATGCAGGTTTACCATCTCTACCATCATCCGGTTTAGTCATCCAACAAGAAGAAATGAATACGAAATTCCAGCAGTAAGCAATGAACGAAAGATGGGAGCTGAAGACCTTAAGTGCTTGCTTTTTGCCTGCCGACCAGATAACTAGAGCTATCTGCATTATCTATGCAGCATGGGGTTTTTATTATTTTTACCTAAAGACGTATCTTTTTGGTAATGACAAACGTTTTTTTTTTTTTAATTTTAAAAGCCTGGTTTTTCTCAATACACCTTTAAAGGCTTTTAAATTGTTTCATATCTGGTCAAGTTGAGATTTTTAAGAACCTCATTTTTAATTTGTAATAAAAGTTTACAGCTTGATTTTTTCAAAAAAGCCAACAAACTGCAAGCACCTGTTAATAAAGGTCTTAAATTTTTTAAAATGGCATGCTGATTTGCACATGTATATGTATGTTGGGGATTATACATATTTTTCTCATGTCTTAGTATTGGCTTGAAGTTCTGATGTGGGACTAATTGCCCTGCAGTCTCCTTGGAGGAGTCAGGAGAGAGGGAGAGGGAAACCAGGGTAAGGGTGAATGAGTGAATACTGACCAGCCTATGCCTAACTCCAGTGCTAGCAGTTAGCTGTGCTTTGAGGCAGAAGGGTACTAACATGTACTGAGACAGACACTTTTCATTATTATCTTAGGTAATTGTCACAGCAGCCTTAGTGGTAAGTGGTTTTAGCCCCAACTTAGAGATGGGTAAAGTGAGGCATGGAGAATTAAGCAAGTGTGTCCAAGGTCACCTGAGTAGAAAATGGACTCATCAGTATTCCACCGATCAGTGCAGGTTTATCTGACTCGAAAGCCCATGGTCTTTCCCTTACAACATGTTCTCATTTCTAGCGACTGTAATAGCCAACATTTATTGAGCTGTTACTATGTGCCAAACAGGATTCTTACCCCCTTACTGGATTGTTTCATTTAATCCTTACAGCAGCCTTAAGAGCGACACTCATTATCTTCATTTTACAGGTGAGTGGATTGAGGCACAGAGAATTAAAATAACTTGGCAAAAGGATCAGAGGGTGAGAGGGTAGCGAATCAGGCATAGTCTCTGCCCCAAGTCCACTTTCTTACAAAGCATAATTTCAAGACGTTTTTACTAGGTAAATCTACACTCTCTACGCTTCCCCCTTCATTTTCCTTACCTGCACGATAAACATAGAGGAGCTATTTAGAAAAAAAGAGTTTGTTTGCCTTTTTAGGAAAGTAGGTTTAAGGGGGAAATCCTTTGAGGCATTGCATATGAGTACAGTATTTACCAGTGCAGACCTGAGCTCTAGCAGGGCTGCTTAGGTAAGTACTACTCATGATACTTGGCTATGATGAGTGAAACAGTGATCATCTCTATCTTCATTCGTCACTTTAATAAAGATAACAAAAAACTCAGGCTTTTTAGTGACCGTGTTGCAAGAATATTTCTTAACCCCCATCCTTTCTCCCAATTCAGTCAATTTATTAGCAGGGACTCACCTTATTTCCTGTTCTTATGCCCAGTAGCCTGCAGTTGAGTGTAGGGTTTTATTGCTTTGCTTTGGTCAGTGCATCCTCAATTTAGCAAGCATGATGCAGTTCTGAAGGAAGTACCATTTGCCTTTGGCACTGTGGCTAAGCATATTCCCATGAAATGAAGTGACCTTTGCGGCACACGGACCCAGTGCCTCACTCTCCTTGAGTCTCCAATATTCAGACCGTGGTGGTGCTTCATGGTATAATTCTTTGGCTTGTATTCAACTTTACTGCGGGAAGGGAACAGAAGTGTTGTGTGTACTGAAGTGATAGTAATTCAAAACCCACGTACCTATTGTTCTTTGAATTTTTGTCTTTCATCGGTTGCTGTTGTTCATTTAACAGAACTCTTTTACAACCAAATAAAACTAAAGAATGAAGAAAGCTGGGTCTGAGTCTATGCTCTGATCTTTACTAGCTTCTATGGCCTTGGGCAACTTATTTATGCTCTCTGGGCCTCAGTTTCCCCATCATCAGGATTAGAGAAAATGTATGGTAAGCATCTGGTACAGATCCTGGCATTGAGCAGATGTTTAATACAGAGAAACTGCTATTATTATTATAAAATGCAAAGACAATCTTATGATGTAAAAGCTTGAGATTTGTTATTGTAGTAAATAGTGTTACCCTGTGGACTGCTTTGTATATAGCTTATGTGAAATCCAAGGAGAACAGTGAAATAGTGTTTGCAAAAGGAAAGATAGCTCTTTATTCCCTTCAAGGGACAAAAGCAGCTCATTATTGTATCAAGTAGTGACTGTTGCTATTGAAATGGTTTATTTGTATGTTTTTTTCTGTTTTTTTCCCCTAGGGATTTATTTGTGGCTTTTCAGTAGCAACAGGTGCAGCAGCAAGACTAGTGTCAGGATACGACAGCTATGGAAATATCTGTGGGCAGAAAAATGCAAAGTTGGAAGCAATACCAAACAGTGGCATGGACCACACCCACCGGAAGTGAGTAGACTGGCTGAATGGTGAACACTGGAAACTTTGAAAGGGAGGGGGCATCCTGCTTTTCTTACTGTTATAAAGATAATATCTTACGGAATATTATTTTTATATGCTTCCTGTTGATGTTTTTTATTTTCTTTTTAACTGTCCACTTGAATTGTTTCTGGTTTTAGTCTATAAATACATTTTCCAGGAAACAAAATTAGGTGCCATGTTAAAATGGGCTACCTTGAGGTTTTAATGAGTAAATGCGTGATTTGAGAGGGTTACTCTTGTACTCTGTTTTCCAGCTCACCTTTAGGCTGTACACTAAGTTTTAACACAGAAAATAATATAATATTTTTCTTCCTAAGAGTGTATTTGATGGAAGGCAGAGGGATAATGGATTTTGACACATTAAAGTTACAATGAAGCATTTTGTGCTGCATCATTTATAAGTACTCATTGATTTCCAATTTTATAAGAGATATATTTTCTTTGTCAGACTTAGAAATTTCTTTTGGTTCTCAAGGTTCAGCTTTTGGATTTCATGAAATTCCTGACTTAATCGCCTCTTTTCTTCAAAAGAGCTATTTTTCATTTTTAATGTCTGTGAGGAAAATATATTTCATCAAACATTTTATGTATGATAGTATGTTTGTTCAAACTGTGTATTTATGCCCCATCAAACTTTATTAGACAGGTCTAATAAATAAATACAGGTCTTCAGAATTAACCAAATTAATTTTAAGGTAACAGGTTAACCAATTCCATTAATGAACTTAATAGGAAAAGGCTAAAGCAGATAAAAACATTTTTTAGACTGTAGTTCTATTATATTTGGGGGGATATAATAACTATATTTATTGTTAGATAAATCTGTTGGTTAAATCTGGGCCCCTACTTAAGTAGAAGTTTCATTTGATAAATGCAAAGACTTGAAAAAAATCCAAGTAGTTCATCATATCTTAGAGATATTCCTCCATTTAATGAAGGAATAATGCAGTTCAAATAAATAATTCTAAATAATGATAATGAATACTTGTATAGCATGCCATAGTCAAAAAGTATATAATACCAACCTGTGGGGTAGGTGTAGCAGAGGCTTAGAGAGATCGAAATGACTTCCCCAAAAGTCTGGTGGGCAGTGGATGTCCAAGACAGACCATGGGCTTTTCTCTTGATAGGTACCTGCATCCCTTAACAGAAGAAGTGAAAATTGGACTCTTAGAGCATAACTTGGAGAATTGTTTCATTTGTCCTTCTTTTTGATTGCTTCATGAAATTAACACAAATTTTAGGCTTTGTGTTATTTGTTGTAGCAAATCTACCCATACTTCTTATTTTGAAATAATTTTAGACTCATAGAGAAGTTGCAAAAATAGTATAGAGTTCTGCATATATATATATATTTTTGAAGGTAGTGTCAAATATTTGTAACTCTTTAATGCTGTTGACATGTATCAAACATGAAATATTTCCATTTAGATAATTGAGACAGGAGGAAAAGGGCTCTACTTCCTCAGGTCTACTGCTGAGATGAGGTCATGATCTTTCTTATGGCTCCCTTTTTAACTTGCTGATAACTCCAAGCATATTCTTACCATGAAGTTTGTGTAACTGTCACTTCATCCTTAAGCTTATGGAGGTTCATTTGGTCAGTTTTTAATTTCAAGTCCTCGGATTATTCTATGTACATCTTGGCCTCTTGCAAAGAAAGCCTGCTTATTTTTCCGAAAAAGTGGTTCCCTTTCCTTGAATGCTTAGCACAGTTGAGACACATTCATGGATAGCTGTAGGGTAGTGTCCCAAGTATAGCTATGCCTTAACTCATGTATATATGTTTATTTTTGATCTCTACTTCTTCTTCTCTGCATATGAACATTTTAGCACTGAGCCATCTAAGTATTTCTATCTATAAGTAGTAATTTTTTAAATAAATGAATGGTACTGTTTTGAACGTATCTTTCTCAGGTAAGTCTATACTATTTGGATTTGAGAGGAGGTAGAAAATCTTTGCGTTTGTTACCTATACTCCATCCTTTTTTTTTTTTTTTTTTTCCTGCCAAATGCATTGGTTTCCTCCTTTTTCACACATACATCTTTGGCTTTATTATGAATACCATGCCCTTCCATTCCTATAGAAACTTTTATACCTGTTTTGTCTGCTGTTACCTCAACTTGACCTTGATCATTTTCTCCCATCCCTTATCCTCAGCCCCTAGTTCCTGGTACTTACTAGAACCTCCATACATAGTTGTTGAATAAGTTAATGAATGAATCCTCTAAAATCTTGAATACAACTCTTTCTTGCCTTCATGAATATTGTTTCCTCTATCAGAAAAAAAAAATCCTCTTATTCTTCATGTGGCTAAATTCTATTCATCCTTCAGCTCTCAGTATAAATGTTACTTCCCAGAAAGGTCTTTTTTAAGCTCATAATTTGTCTCATTTTATCCTGTAATATGTGCAATTGTACATTTATTTTGTGATTATTTGTTAAATGTTAGTCTCTTCTAAGTTCCATGAAAGCAGAGGTGAGGTCTGTTTTGTTCACTGCTGTATCCTCAGTACCTGGAATGTAGTAGGCACTCAATTAAACGTTTGTTGAATGAGTAAATAAATTTATTTATTGTTTTGAATATGTTCTCGAAGTGAATTACTGAGTCTGAGGATCTGAATATTTTAAGGTTATTAATGCATATCACTAAGTGCCTTTCCATACAGTCTGTTCCATTTACATTCCCACCAACAAAGTGTCTGAGATTGCTTTATCTTTGCTAGTATTATTAGTTTTTGTTCTAATCTGATCAACCACAAAGTGGTGTTTTATAGTTTTAATTTGCATGCCTTTGATTATTCATGAGTATGAAAGCCCCCCCCCCTTCACAACAGATGAAGACTGTTGTGCCAGCGTATCTATTCTTGGTCTTCTTATCTCTAATCTTCTCCATCCTTTATACTGTGATAGGATTAAGTTCTTTGAAACACTTTTTACTGTCATTTCCCTGCTCAAGAGCCTTTCCTTTTGTGTGATTACCTACAGTATTGAAAATGAGCCCACTTAGCCCTACCGTGACCTAGACCCAATGTACCTCTTCAGTCTTAGCTCACTGTTTCTCAGTGTAGTGATACTATTGTCCATGGTATTCAGTTTATTCTACCTCTGTGCTGTCCCTCTACCTCTCTGCCAATCTGAATTCTTGAAAGAATGTGGGTCTCATACCCTCTCTATGGAATATTTCAAAACTAACTTTATCCCAGAACTTTATACTTGGATTTCTATTGCCTTTAAGTTGTTCTCTAATTACACCGTGCTTCTTATCTGCTTGTATTAATGATCAGTTGCTAGGTAACAATATTTCCATAAACTTAGTGGCTTACGACAGGAGACATTTATTATGACACAGTTCCTGTGGGTCAATAATCTGGATTTGCCTTAGCTGGACTCCTGCTTCAGAGTCTCTCAGAAGGCTGCAATCAAGGTGTTGGTCAGAGCTGGCGTTCTACTGGCGAAGTTCCCCTTCCAAGCTCAGGTGGTTGTTGGCAGCACATACCCCTTGAGGATTGTTGGACCGAGAGCCTTAGCTCTTTACTGGCTGTCAGCCAGAGGCCACCTTCGTTGCATGCTATGTGGGCCTGTCCACATGGCAGCTTACTTCAAAGTCAACAGGGAGGGAGTCAATACAGAGAGCCTGCTAGCAGGATGGGAGTTACAGTCTTATGTAATGTAACTATGCAAGTAAGATCCCCTCACCTTTGCCATATTCTACTGGTTAGAAACAAGTCACAGGTCCGACCCAAACTTAAGGGGAAGGGTCTGAATTATAGGAGGTAGGGATAATTAGGGCATCTTAGAATCTGAGTGCCACACTACCCAACTCTGTCTCCCTGGAGCACCATGTTTTGTATGACTCCCAAATTTCAGAAACCAAGTGTTGTTTCATAAGGGCTTATTGAATTGCAATAAAATAGGAAGGAGGTAAGTCAAGAGAGTCACGGGAAGGGAAATGTCTTTGACCTGTTCTAACCAGAAAATTTAAGATACCAAGAAGACCGTAAGAATTCTATAGTAGTAAAGAAAAGGCTGTGTTTTATTTTTTTAATCATTCTAATTATAATGTGTTCTTCTTCTCCAAATAATATTTACTGTAGTAATAAAGATGTATAGGAACATGGCAGACAATATTTTATGAGATACTGGAAGGCCTCAACTTCAAATGGATTATGTTCCCAAAGTTGATTTTTAAGTCAGTTGCTTGAGATGTATAAAACTTTTCTGCATAGAAACAATGCTATAAATAAAGTTCTGACTCTGGGTCAATGTAGAAAAGCTCATTTATCTTAGAACCATAAAGTGCCAGAGATGAAAGGGATCTTTAAGATTATCTAATAGGTAACCTCCTTAAAGCATTGCATCAAATATTTGTGAGTGCCAACTAAGGCCCGGAGAAGAAAATGACTTGTATTTATAGCTGAGCTATGGTATTAATGGTACTGTAAACCACGGGTGTGGCTTATAGCCATTTTTTTTTGGTAGTGGGGATTGGAATGGTAATAATATATTTTGAACTCTGATTGGCAATTCCCAAAACATATCTCTTCTGCCACATTCTAGATTGCCTATCATTTTCAAAACCATAAAGCTAGTCTTAGGGCTTCCCTGGTGGCGCAGTGGTTAAGAATCTGCCTGCCAATGCAGGGGACATGGGTTTGAGCCCCAGTCCGGGAAGATCCCACATGCCTGGGAGCAGCTAAGCCTGTGTGCCACAACTACTGAAGCCCACGCGCCTAGAGCCCATGCTCCACAACAAAAGAAGCCACTGCAATGAGAAGCCTGCACACCTCAGCAAAGAGTAGGCCCCGCTCACCGCAACTAGAGAAAGCCCGCATGCAGCAATGAAGACCCAACACAGCCAAAAATAAATAAATTTAAAAAAACCCAAAAAACAAAAAAATAAAATAAAGTTAGTCTTAGAGTGTATGTGTCAATTTTTAGACAGAGAATCATTATTATTATAGAAATTGTTCCCAGAAAGGAAGCGCCATCTTTTTTTATTTTATTTAAAATTTATATTTATTTATTTATTTTTACAGTAGGTCCTTGTTGGTTATCTTTTAAATATAGCAGTGTGTACATGCCAATCCCAAACTCCTAATCTATCCCTCCCTCCTTCCTTCCCCCCCCCACCGGTAACCATAAGTTCATTCTCTAAGTCTGTGAATCTGTTTCTGTTTTGTAAATAAGTTCATTTGAATAATTTTTTTTTAGATTCCTCATATAAGTGATATCATATGACATTTGTCTTTCTCTGTCTGACTTACTTCACTTAGTATGATAATCTCCAGGTCCATCCATGTTGCTGCAAATGGCATTATTTCATTCTTTTTATGGCTGAGTAGTATTCCATTATATATATATATATATATACCACATCTTCTTTATCCATTCATCTGTCGATGGACATTTAGGCTGCTTCCATGTCTTGGCTATTGTAAACAGTGCTGCAATGAACATTGGGGCACATGTATCCTTTCAAACCATGTTTTTCTCTAGATATATGCCCAGGAGTGGGATTGCTGGATCATATGGCAACTCTATTTTTAGTTTTTTCAGGAACCTCCATACTGTTCTCCATAGTGACTGTGCCAATTTACATTCCCACCAACAGTGTAGAGGATTACCTTTTCTCCACACCCTCTCCAGCATTTATTTTTTGTACATTTTTTTGATGATGGCCATTCTGACTGGTGTGAGGTGATGTCATTATAGTTTTGATTTGCAAAATGAAATCACCCATCAAATCTCTGCTTTATCCTTATCAATTTGGATAAAGCAGAAATGCTTCTAGTTCTAAGATACCTGAATTAGTGTATATGAGGACTATATGGGGGCAAAGCATCTAGCTCTGTTGACCCCTGGTAAGACGATTGGAGGAGGGGAGGACCTGTGTTTCCTCCACGGATAGTCCCCTTTTCTGGTTGCTTGGGATGGGAGAGGCTAAGGCAAGGTGGCAGTGGCTCTTGGTATACATAGGCTATCGTAAAGCCGGGTGAGGGTATGTAGGGAACTGCTTTTAATCATTTTGATATAGGTATTATATTATTAATAGAACTCTGTTCTCCATTCTGCAAACAATCCTAACACACAGCTTAGTGTCCACTTTCTTTGTTGCTCTAAGAAATTTTCTCAGCTTATCTAACTTATCAATATTGATCTTTCTGCAGAGGTTCTGAAGGTACCTCTAATACACAAATTTTTTGTGTGTGTTTTTTTTTTGCATAAATCTAACATTCTTCTTTATCTTTTTGGCTTTTCTCTAAGGAAGCCATTAAAGTCCCAATCACTGATAAAGGCTCTGTGGCCCTAAAATGCCTCTCAGATTTCAGATAAATCAGTGTCAACAAGATGTACAGGAAGTAGAGGTCTGAGGAGGTTGATGGCATGCATGTGTGAGTAAAATCCATAGGGGGCATTTTATTTGAGACCTTTTTCAGTTACCTTCATAATCTTTAGCAGGGTATCTAGTGTGAGTTTTACTTCTTTTCTTTAACTGTCTCATTCCCCAGAAATCCACAGCTTAGAATGTTTGTGCTGGAAGGGCCCTTGAGATCACTGAGCCCCTTCATTTTATAGGTGAAGAAACTGGGGTCTAGGAAACATCAGTGACTTGACAAAGACAGTAATACCAGGACTAGCTCTCCACTCTCCATGCTTAGTCTAGTGCTCTTTGCATTATATGCTATACTGTCTCTGGTAAGCTACACAGTGATTCTACTTTCTCACCTTTTTCACTTTTGGGGCCTCTCCCTTCCAACATTTAAAGATGAAAGAAACTTTTAGTAGAACATGCAAAGAAGAAAGGGCAGGTTATATAAATCAATAAAGTTATAACTAAAGAAACTTTGTGAGGAACCAAAGCACCTATACAGTCTCTGAAGGCTTTGAATAATTTGGAGGCAATCTTGTGTGTTTCTTTCTCTGTAAGATAAAGAATATGAATTTTAGTGATGAAATGCATTATTCTCATTTCACATTTGTATATTTTTACCATTTGTATGTGTTAAATATTCATTGAAAAACATGTAGCTTAAAACTGGCAATGTTACTTTCTTAGTAAGATCATTGATTATTTAATAGGCAATAGTCTTATTTTAAAGAAACTGTCTATTTTTATAATCTCTACATGGATACAGAATAGGACTTCAGGGACTTCCCTGGTGGTCCAGTGGTTACGACTCCGTGCTTGCAGTGCAGGGGGCCCGGGTTCGATCACTGGTCAGGGAACTAGATCCCACATGCTGCAACTAAGACCTGGCATAGCCAAATAAATAAATAAATAAAATATTAAAAAAAAAAAAAAAGAATAGGACTTTAGTGGCCACTGAATCTCAGAATTCTGTAGGTTTAGTGTCTGGTTCAGTCTATCCCATGATTGCTCATTACCTTATTAACTTTTTTCCCCTGGTTTTTTTTTTTTTTAATTGAAGTATAATTGATGTACAATACTATATAAAGCTTATTAACTTTTATGATGTCTTATTTATTATTTAGGGGGTTGGTAGTGATATTATACCCATATGAAGAATGTGTTCACATTTTAAACTACTCATGACCAGATTGCCAAGCTTTCTGGGCCTATACTATGCCATATAACCATATATTTTAGGAAGAACTTAAAAAAAAATTAGTTATCATATAAAACATAGGCCTCTTTTGAAGACTTTTTAAAGAGTTATCAAATCTTGTTGACTATGCATACCTGTCTCTGTTTGAAAAAAAAAGACTAGAAAAGTAAAGATAAAATTTGCTAGAATATTCACTTTGAGGATCCTTTTATCAGCTATGTACAGTTCTTCATGTTTACATCACTAGGGCATATTTCTTTTCCTCCCAATGACTTAAATCAAATTACTGCCCACTGAATGACTATCCTTCACCATTCTTTAAAATTCTGTTTATTATTTTATTTAGTCGTCAGCAAACATTTATTGAAAATCTACTGTGTGCTAAAAACCTCTATTAAGAATAACAAAATAGGAAACAACCTAAATGGCTGAAAAAAGAGGTTTGCTTTAATTAATTCATTCATTCATGAATTATATTTCTTGGCCATCTTCTTTGGGTTAGGCATCGGATATTATACTCCTGAGAAAAATAGGCACACTCTTTTATCTCATGGAAATTACAATTTAGTAGAGAAAACAGAACTTAATAATATCATCATACAATCACAAATGTTATTACAGCTGTCAGAAGTGTTATGAAGGGCGAGATATAAGGGCACCAGAGTGGTTATAACAGGAGGACCTGGCCCAGTCTGAATACTATGGAACGGTAAAAATGATGGTATAGAACTATGTCCATTGACGTGGAATATCCACATAACATTATTAAGGGGAAAATAGAGTTATAAATCAGTATATATAGTGTGATTTTTATTTATATATATGAAAAATACATGTACATAATAAAGTATAGAATGACATGAAAATATTAACAGTTGAATTATTAACTGTTGAATATTAACTGTTGAATTATGGGTCATTTAAGTTTTCTTTCATGCTTCTTTTTTTCCTAAGTTTTCTACCATCAGTGTATATTATTTGGGCAATGAAAAAAAATTAGAGTTAAAAAAAAAAAGGAATTCACAGTCCCTGTCCTTGAAGAGCTTGCGTTCTAGTGAGAAAGACAAAATACCCAGATAAACTATGACAGTGCAGTGTGGGGCATCCTATGAAAGTGTTGTATATTGAAAGCTGGGTGACTCCAGTTTCCTGGGTTCCTAACTGCAGGCCGGTGGGGGCAGGAAAATAAGGCAATTTGGTGGTAGCACTGGGGGCACTATTGTGTTCAGTTCCACTGCTTCTGTAACAAATTTCCACAAACTAAGTGCCTTAAAACAACAAAGTTTTGTAAATCAGAATTCTGTGCACAGCACGGCTCAGCTGGTTCCCTGCCCCAGGTTTCACAAGGCTGACATCGGAGGGTTGGCAGGGCTGTATTCCTTACTAGAGGCTCTGGGGAATGAATCTTCTTCCAAGTTCATTCAGGCTGTTGGCAGAGTTCAGCTCCATGTGGCTGTAGGACGAGCTTCCATTTCCTTGCTGGCTATCAGCCAGGGGTCATTCTCAGCTTCTAGAGGTAACCTATGTATTCTGTAGCCTATATATTCTGTGGCTTATGGTCCCTTTCCTTCAACAACAGTGGGTCAAATCCTTCTCATGCTTCAATGTTTTTAACTTCCCCTTCTTTAAGGTTGCCTCTTAGTTCTAGATTGTCCATGTGGGTTGGAGAATCTCTCACCCAATGACTGGGGGTTCAGGAACAGAGTCATTCAAAGTAGGGTTTTTTTAGAGCCCCAGTTAGGTGAGTTGGGGGTTCAGGAACAGAGTCATTCAAAGTAGGGTTTTTTTAGAGCCCCAGTTAGGTGAGTTGGGGGTTCAGAGCAGAACTTGCATTCTAGCAGGGGAAAAAATCAAATAAAGTAGATCTGTGGAAGGAGGGCACACATAGTGATGATGGTGCAGGAGGGAGCTGATGATGGATGGTCATGTGGGTTCTTGGGCCAAGAGGCAGCTCCAAGAGCCCACCTGTAGTGAGGATGAGATTCTGATTAGAATGCTAAACTTGGTTCTTGTTGGCTGAAGAACATCGTCTACAGGTTGGAGTTCTGCAGGCCAACCTAAAGCCTGATGAAAACTGGTGCACACAGTAAGGAGCTCCCAGCTCTGTCTTGTGGAGTTGTAGAAACTTAGGAGAACAGAGGTAGCACATTTATCCATTGTGCTGGGTTTTACGGAGTGTCCCGGGTATTCTTCAGAGCAGCCCAGTAGATATCTGCTCATTCCCACACTTAGGGATAAGTTTGAACAAATGGAGATACTTTGAGCCTTTGTTGAGTTTGCCTTTTCTTCGAGGGAAAGCACTCTCCTCTGTGCCCTCCTGTCAAATACTCTCTGACTGCAACATTAACCTACCACCTGTCCTAGTTTGGCTTGACACAAAAAAGAGCAGCCTAGATAGATACTTCACTTGAACTTGCATTTGTGGACTCATTTGCCCACAAATTTACAAGCATTTGGAAACAGTAACATTTATGGTGTTCTATGGAAATTTACTGTATTATTTATGCAGTTTTTTCCTAATTTTTCATTTTTCTCTCGTGGAAGTTGTGAAAATGATAGTTAAATTTTCAGAAAGCAGATTTATGATGGCATCTTTGGAAAACAGTTTTTGTCATTTCATGATTACACCCTCTTTATCCTGAGTTTTTAAAACACTTTTTACGAAGTAATGTCTGTATTGCTAGTGAAATTCTTCCTTTAGGAAAATACTCTGGATAATACTGCTAGCAATTTGAAAGAAGAGATCCAACTTCATGCCATAGGAAATTCAGGACCTGAAAGTCAAAATGTTGAGCAGATTCTAAATAAGGAAGTAAAAAGCCACTCAACAGAATTAGATGATAGACATTCACCTAGGCAAGGGAGGGATGATTGGTTTCTCTGTGTTACCTGCCTAGGTTGTATACTTGACATATCTAAGTTAAACAACTGATTACACATCCTCAACCCAGACTCTTACTACTTGGGTTGGTTCCAGGTTAACCAGACAGCTGTAAAAGTTCTTTGTTATTTTGTCATTGTACATAAGCTTATGGATATGACCTTTGCAATATACTTTAGGTTATTATGAACCACTTCAACTATGAATTTTATAGTCATCAATTTGCAACCTACTTATGTTTATCTGGATGTGAGAGTTGAGGGCAACTGAGAAGTTAGAGGGTATACAGTCCACACATGACCACACTCACTTCTGACACCAAATGCAAGTTCAGGGGTCCACAAGACCACCCTTAGGTTCGATAATTTTCCAGAAGCCCTCACAGAACTTACTGAAATCTATTACACTCACAGTTACAGTTTATTACAAGGAAAAGCAAACAGATGTAAGGAGACGCTAACAAGAGAAGCTGGTACTGTTGTTCTCTCCCCCTGGAGTCAGAGCATGTTACTTGCTTGGCATTGATGTGTGGTAATATGCATGGAGTATTGCCACCTGGGAAGCTCAGCCAAGCTTCAGCATTCAGAATTTTTATTAGGGCTCCATTATGCAAGCATGATTCATTACCCATGTGGCTGACTCAGTCTCAGCCCCTTCTGGTCAGGCTAATACCATATGATCCAAAACTCCTGGTCTATATGACATTGCTGATCTTTCTAAGAGTGGTCAACTTCCACCCTAAATCCTATCTGGTGAGGCCCACCTCCAACCTTCACATTGTTGACTACCTGCCATAACCTAAATCCCCAGGAAAATAAAGACACTCCTACAAAGCTTAGAGATTAACTCCCAAAAGCCCAGGGCAAAGTCCAGACCTCTTTCTGAGTAGGTTAAATTTGTTACTACCCACTGGGACTCTTTAGATTAAGTTGGATTTTGTAAAATGCATTTTCAAGATGAAATTTAAAATATAGTCTTATTGAGGTATAACTTACGTATAATAATTTATCCATTTTAAGTGTACAGTTTTGGTAACTATACAGTCATGTGCTCCCCATCATAATCCATACTTCTTTTACCCCCAGAAAATTACCTCATGCTCAGTTGCAGTCAATCCATGTCCCATCCTTGTCCCCAAATAACCAGTGATCTGCTTTCTGTCAGTATAGTTTTGCCTTTTCTAGAGTTTCATATATATACATGGAGTCATACAGTGTGTAGTATTTTCTCACTTTTTTTCACATAGCATAATAATCTGAGATTCATCCATGTTGTTAAATATATCAGTAGTTTGTTCCTTTTAAACTCCTGAGTAGTATTTCATTGTGTGGATATATCACATTTTGTTTATCTGTTCACCAGTTTTTGGATGTGTGTGTGTGTGTGTGTGTTTTCCATGCTTAACATTATTTTTTTCTATTGTGAATAACACTGCTTTGAAAATGTGTGTATATGATGTTGTATGAAGGTCTGTTTCATTACTCTTGGGTAGATACCTAAGATTGGGATTGCCAAGTCATATGGTGAGGCTATGTTTAACTTTATAAGATATTACCAAACTGTTCTGCATTCCCGCTAGGAAAGGAGGAGAGTTACAGCTGCTCCATCTCCTCACTAACATTTCATATTATCAGGCTATTTAATCTTAACTATTCTAGTACATGTGTAGTGGTATGTTACTGTGGTTTTAATTTTCATATGTCTAGTGACTGATGATGTTGAGCATCTTAAGTGCTAGTTGACCATCCATATATCTTCTTTTGCAAAGTATTTAAGTCATTTACACATTTTTAAATAAATTGGTTTGTTTGTTTTAATAAGTTATGAGTTCTTTATGTATACTAGATAAAAGACCTTTGTTGGGCATGTTCTGTAAATATTTCTCTATTATGAGGTTTTCCTTTTCATTTTCTTGATGGTATCTTTCGACAAATGAAAGTTTTTAATTTTGATGAAGTCTAATTTATCCATGAGATAAATTTTAAAAACATCACACAAAAATGTGTCTATTTAATGGTTCATGCCTTTTCTGTTCTAAGAAATCATTGCTGTACCCCAAAGTCACAAAGACTTTTTTGTTTTCTTCTGGAAGTTGTTTTTTTTTTTTAATTTATTTGTTTATTTTTGGCTGTGTTGGGTCTTCGTTTCTGTGCGAGGGCTTTCTCTAGTTGTGCCGAGCGGGGGCCACTCTTCATCACGGTGTGCGGGCCTCTCACTATCGCAGCCTCTCCTGTTGCGGAGCACAGGCTCCAGACGTGCAGGCTCAGTAGTTGTGGCTCACGGGCCCAGTTGCTCCGCAGCATGTGGGATCTTCCCAGACCAGGGCTCGAACCCGTGTCCCCTGCATTGGCAGGCAGATTCTCAACCGCTGTGCCACCAGGGAAGCCCCCGGAAGTTTTTTTATTTAGCACTTATGTTTAATGTTTGTGTACAGTGAGAGAGGTCAAGGTTTGTTTGTGTTTCCCATACAAAAATCTAGTTATTTCTGCAGCATTTATTGAAAAGATTATCTTCCCCATTGAATTACCTTCGCACTTCTGTCAGAAATAGATTTCATTTTAAGTCTGAGGGCATGAGGGAAGTTTATGGAGTTTATAGTAGTGGCAGGTACCAATATTATGGAGAAATAGCCTATTTAAAATTAAACCTAATAAGGATGTCACCTTTTTTATAGTATTATTTTAAGTAAATAGTTGCAACAAATCATATAAAAGAGATAAGTGAAATGTGTGTAGATCAGTAGAGAGAAAAATAATGCTATTTGTCAATGACTAGGGACTGTATCCTGAATGTTTAGGAGATTCAACAAAAACCATGTCTTGAAATGAGATGCTTAAATCATGGGTTATAGAAATATGCCTAACTGAATTCAGTCATTTATTTTATCAGTAGACAAAGCGTAATGAAAAAGGTAATACTTGTTTTATTAAAAAATCTAACAAGATATAGGGCCAAATACAGAGCATTATAATACTTCAATAGAAAAAAAGAAAACAAATAGTAAGAGCAATATAGTCTACTCCTGGTTGAGTGGTCTTAATATGATAAAAACGACAATACTAACGAAGTTAATTTATAGATTTAATATAATACCAGTTAAGATCCCAATAGGATGTTGAATTGAATTTGAGTGATAGTATAAATCACACAGTAAAGGAGCAGGCAAGAACTTCAGGGGACAAATGTTTTTAAAAGTTATTCTTGTTCATAAGATTATTTGAGACAGTTAGAATTAGGTGCATATATTTTAAGATAATTAAATGAAGATAAAGATCAGGAGCCATACCATGGAAGTAGAGAAAAGATTAGACCAGAAATCTAGGTTAAGTGTGGTTACTGAAGTTGATCATCAAATTAACTGTGAACTTTCTGGCTTTGAAGGCAGAAAGGGGAAACTCGTAGGTTTTACCAGAAGTTGCAATTCAAAGGCCTTTAGGCAGACACTGTTAGTCACTTAGGTGGCCTGGAATAAGACAACAGGGAATGTTGGACACTTTGAACTTAATATGTGTGTGCCCATATGAAGGAGGGGAGGTAGTGGCTGATTGATTCTAGCTAATTCTTGGCATGTGGGTACATGGGCCCAGTGATACTAATTTTTCAAGAGAAGCCAGAAATTTATAGGCATGCTTAGGACCTAATCACCTCCCAAAGGCCCCTATACCTCCTAATACCGTCACCTTTGGGGGTTAGAATTCAACATGTGAATTTTGGGGGGACACATTCAGACCAGAGCACCTATCATCTACTGATTTTTATTTTATTTATTTTACTTAATTTAATTAATTAATTTATTTTTGGCTGCATTGGGTTTTTGTTGCTGAGCGTGGGCTTTCTCTAGTTGCGGCGAGTGGGGGCTACTCTTCGCTGCGGTGTGCAGGCTTCTCATTGCGGTGGCTTCTCTTGTTGCGGAGCATGGCTCTAGGTGTGTGGGCTTCAGTAGTTGTGGCACGTGGGCTCAGTAGTTGTGGCTCACGGGCTGTAGAGTGCAGGCTCAGTAGTTGTGGCACACGGGCTTAGCTGCTCTGCAGCATGTGGGATCTTCCCGGTCCAGGGCTTGAACCCATGTCCCCTGCATTCGCAGATGGATTCTTAACCACTGCACTGCCAGGGAAGCCCTACTGATCTTTAAATACTGGCAATTAGTGTACTGGCCAGACAAAATGTGTAGGGGGGAGGGTTTACTCATTGTCTGAGTAAGGGTTATGTGTGTATAGTTGTCATTATCTAATTAAGGATTGTGTAGCTTAGAGAGGAACAAAGGGAGTTTTGCCATTCAAGACCAAAACCTATTCCAAAGTATATTAACAAGACTACCTGAATGTGTGTTAATAATAGTGATGGAAACAAAATAGAAATATCAGAAATAAACTCATAGTGGTTTAATATATGAGAAAAGCGATCAGTGTTTAATAAAAAACATTGTTGAATGATAATATGAAGAAAACTGCATTTAGCTCTATCTTAATCTCATACCATGTGGAATAAATCCCAGATGAGTTAAATATTTTTAAACAAACATTATGTACTTACCTTTGTTATGGAGAGGAGATCATTTATACATTGTTGAAGCAATAAAGAAATAAAATAGTACCAAGGTAGGCATGTTTGATTATCAAAAACTTTGATTCTCTGATATAAAGAAAAAAGCAATGCAGTGAGAGTAGTATTTGTAGTTTTTCTCTGATAGGTAAGATTTTCCATGAAATTGGGATGTATCTATAAGTAGGTAGGTAACCGGTTATGGTTTACACTGTAACCAAGGATGGTTTGCACTAGAGAGAAAAACATGAATATGTTTGGCTTAAAGATCTTCATTTGTAAAGTGAAGATAATAGTACCTACTTCCTAGGGTGTTTTGGAGGAATGAGTATGATAAATGATGTCTACTCCTTAGCACATTGCCTGGAACCATAAATGTTAACTGCTATTTATTATAATCATCTTCATTATTACCATCTTCCAAAACAAGTTTCAAAGTTACTTATCAAAGCTTTTAACCCAGTTGGGGAAAACACAGCTATTTTAACCAACCTCACATTTGTGTAGTTTACAGAGCACTTTCACATCTTCTGTCTCATTGATTCTCACCCTAGACGTGGGAACTGTTTTAATTTCTTCCCAGTGGGGGTTTTCAGGATTCACTGTTCTATAGTCACAACTTCATCTTCATCATCACCCTTAAATCAATTCAACCTGATTCAAGAATTCCCCATTCTGACCACAGCCTTGTCTCCTTCTGGCTTGGGTGTTCTTTGCCCACTGGAGTCATTCTTTCACTTCTAGTCCTGTGACTCCTGTACTTTCTAAACACTCTTCCTTCACTACTTTTATCCTTATTTTTTCTTCTAATATAATTTTTTCATACTGTTGTGATAGTATCTAGTACCTTTCTCTGCCTTACTCTGTCTTTCTCAAAGATTAAAAAGAGATCTGTGATGGGCAAAGGATTTGAATGGATATGTCTCCAAAGAGGAGAGATCAATGACCAATAAGCACATGAAAAGATGCTCAACATCATTTGTCATCAAGGAAATGCAAATCAAAACCACAGTGAGTTACCACTTCACATCCACTAGAATAGTTATAATAAAAAAGGCATACAGTTAAATGTTGGCAAGAATGTGGAAAAATTGGATCCCTCTTACATTGCTGGTGGGAACAAAAAAGGTGCAGCTACTCTGGGAAATAGTCTGGCAGTTCCTCAAAATATTAAACATGGAGTTACCACATGACCTAGCAATTCCACTCCTTGGTATCTACCCAAAAGAAATAAAAACATATGTCCACACAAAGACTTGTATACAGATGTCCATAGCAGCATTATTCATAATAGCCAAAAAGGGAAAACAACACAAATGTGTACCAGCTGATGGATGGATAAATAAAATGTGGTATATCCATACAAAGGAATGTTATTTAGCCATCAAAAGGCATGAAGTACAGATACATGCTACAACATGGACAAACCTCAAAAACATTGTGCCAAGTCAAAGAAGCCAATCACAAAAGACCACATATTACATGATTACATTCATATGAAATGTTCAGAATAGGCAAATCTATGAAATGAAAATAGATTAGTGGTTGCCTAGGTCTGGGGGTTAGGGAGTGTGGGGGGATTAGAAGTGACTGCTAATGGGTATAAGGTTTCTTTTGGGGGTGACAATGTTCTAATATTAGATTGTGGTGATGGATGAACAACTTGGTAAAACGCACTTAAAAACATTGAATTGAATTATACAGTTTACAGGTGAATTTTATGGTAAGCAAATTATATCTCAATAAAGCTTAAAACTAAAAAGAAAAATAAATTTCTGGCCTTTGGCTCTTAGCGGATAGGATTTATTTTGAGTACTGGAACAAGATGATTTTGAGAATCATCCCTTTGTGTAGTGTTGACCATGAACTTGGGTTTAGGTATATTCTTCTAGTTAACTAGATTAAATAGAAAACTTTTTCTTGTAGTTCTTATGAAATATTTTTAAAAGGCTGTTTTAATTTTCTTTCTGTCTTAGTTTAGTATAAGGAACACAATATGATATCTGACTCTTGGTTACCATTCTTGCAATTGTTTCTCCCTTTAATGAACAAGTATAAGGAGGAGACAGACACTGTAGCTAAATGGGAGAATCATTTTTTCCCCATGGTTTCCAGTTCCATGCCTTTGTTTTGCAATGTTGGTACCTCTTTTGGCTCTTTGCTCATCTTACTTTACTCTTAGTTTTAATCTCTTTGGGGGCTTTTGACAATCTGTTCAAAACTATGAACTATGAAGTCTCTCTTCAGAAAACTACACGTGAATTTGTACCAAATTTTGCTTACAATTTCAGGAGGGTCACAGATTTCACTTAGGATTAGAATCTTTACCCCATACACTCACTTCAGTGATCTCATGCCCTCCTAGGGGTGAGGTTATCATTTATATGCTGATAATTCCAAAATCTCTGTCTCTTGTCCAGATTTCTCTGCTAGAACACTACAGCCAACTGTCTAGGTCCACTTGGACACCCCACAGACACCCCTGACTCAAATTGTCTAAAGTTGGAACATGGTCTTTATCCCTCCTTACTGTCCTCCTCCTCCTGAGTTCTCTGTCTTATTGAACGGAACAAGAGCCCAAACCAAGGATGCCTTAGCTGCCCTGCCCTAAATCAGATGCTAAGCATCCTTCTTAATTTCTTCCTTTCCCTCTCCATGTATAGTTATCGGGTTTTCTTAATTATGCCTATGTGCTCTTGAAATCTCCTTTTCATTCCCTATCTCACCCTAGTCCAAGCCATCCTTCCTTGGTAGAGATTCAGTAGCCTCCTGACCAGTCTCCTTACTTTCTCTCTTGCTCATCTTTAATTCAGTCTCCCCATGGCAGCTGATGAACTCTCAATGGCTTCCTAGTGTCTTTAGAATGAACTCCAAACTTTCTGACGTCTTTAATACCACTTGCAAGGCCCTGTGTGATCTAGTTCCAGCTGGCCTGTCCAGCCATCTGTCTCTTGCATCACTGTGCATATCAACCATCCCGACCTTTTCCATTTTCTCAGTAATGCCATGCTGTCTCTCACTTCATACGCCTTTGCGTGCCCTCTTCCCTTCCTGCTCCCACCCCTCTTCCTCCACACCTTGCTAACTCTTACTCACTCTTCAGGTTCTGGCTGTAGATTTTCTTTCTTCTGGACTCCTATCCTGACTCTCCATTCATAGGGCCCTTTTGATGCATCCTCTGCTATCCTCTTTTCTCTGTTAAAGCATTTACACACAGTTTTGTCATTGCCTCCCTACTCTCTGGGCTATAAATGCTGGGAAGGGAGACACTGGTTTGCGTTGGTCTTATTTTTCACTGTATCACTAGTGCTTATTTAGCCCTGCACCTGGCAAAGTGTTCAGTAAATTTCTGTTGAATAAATGAGAGTTGTCTCTTTTTACCTAAAATATCTTCTTCCTTACCTTCCCTCTACTCTTGCCACACTTGGTAAAATCTTACACACTTACCACCCATTTATTAATTCAACAAATAAGAATGAAGCTCTTTTCTTATTCCAGGCACTATTTTAGGCACTGAGCATATAGTGATGAATTAAACAGTTAAATATCTCTGCCTTCTGGGAGCTAATACTCTACCAATGGAGAAAGATAATAAACAGATAAATAAGTAAAATATACATTGTCTTATTGAGTGTAAGTGTTGAGGAGAAACAAAGCAAGAAAGATGGATAAGGTGCATCAGAGTAGAGAGATGGCATTTTAGATAGGGTGGTCAGGGAAGGCTTCTTTGAGAAGGTGACTTTTAAGTGAAGGCTTGAAGCAAGTGGAGGAGCTAACAATAGCCATGCTGCTATCTGAGGAAGGAACATTCCAGGCAGACAGAGGTGCAAAGGCTTCATGTGAGAGTGTGCCGGGCTATTTGAGGACAGACTGGAGACCCAGGGGAGTGAGGTCAGGGAGGTATTTATTCTCTGAATATCAATTGCTGCCTCAACCCAATCCCTGGGCTTCCTCTATAGTTCTAAGTTTTTCCCAGCTCTCAATGCTATGAGTTTCCCAGGAAGGACTCTGAAAATTTCTCTTCTTAGGAGTGACCTGTGCATCAAGGGCTCTGGCGGTGCTGGCGTAGAAAGCTGCCTTGCTGGTGAGGGTTCAGTTGCTTCTTTGGAGGCTGGTGAGGTGCATTTCTTTAATAAGAACTACCTCTTTCTCAGGACGGTTTCACCATTTTCTCACCATTTTGGGATTGGGGGGGCAGTGGGAAAGTGGGACACCACTGTCATCAGCCTCACGTGTTGGGCTTCCCCACAGTTCACCTCAGGCCTTTTCTGTTCTCTGGTCTGTCTTCGTGGAGTCTCGGGGGCTTTATAAAAATTGTACAACTCTGTCAGCCACCATCGGGAGTTACAAAGTTGAAGTCCAATGGCTGCTCTCAGCTTGTTTCTCTCTCTCCCCTTAGCTTTGTCCCAGTAAAGTTGTAGTTAATTATGTGTTGCACTTAGTTGTGTTGGGTTAGGCTGGGTTTCACCGACATCAGTGTGCTGGCCCCGTAGCGCTATTCTTGTATAACACAGCTCTTCGTGGGGTAATTGGGTCCCCCCCCCCACCCCCCCGCCCCGGCTGGGATGACTGGACTTGCCGTGCTGGCACCCCGCACAGGAGGTAAGAAGCCTCCTCTGGGCGGAATTCCTCTGTGACTGGCGTACAGACCCGGGGTTCTCTGCAGTCTATATTTAGCAGTAGCAGAAGCCTCTGCTAGGCCGTCGTGTTTTCCTTTTGGTGTGACTCACTAAAGGCAGCATACTGTGTGGAAAGGGGCTATAAATTGTAAATTGATATGAGGTAATAATTGGGAAAACGATCAGACTCCATTTTTATTCCCCTCTGGGGAAAACACGTGTCGGGAATCACTAAAGCAGAAGCGGCGGAGGGATTTTTCAGCCGGCTTTCCAGTTTTAGTGCTGCCGGGCTTCCATCCTGATGAGAGAGGAGAGAAGCCAAATTTGGCAGGAGGCGGCCAGCAGACCCAGTATCTGCTTGCCACCTTTTGCTCCAAAAAGCCTTGCTGCTGAGAGTTGCCATGGCAGCGAGAGGCAATTTAATGGCAAAGGCTCATCTCTGGGGCAGCGCGCTGCTGGTACTGTAGCCTTCCCCTCTCTGGCCTTCAACCCAAGAGGCTGGTTATACTAGGGCATCACTGTGTCGTGGCCATTTGAAAGGAAGTTGTCTAATGGGGTAGAATTGAAACATGCTCCCAAGTCTAGGGATAGCTATTTCTTCCAGCGCCTGCCTCTCCTTGGTGCATAGCCCTTTGATGTCCCATCCTGTAGTCCACTTTCTCAAGTTATTTACAATTCCTTAAATATGCTCTTTCATGCTTCTGTGCTTTTACATATGCAGTTTCTTCTGCCTAGAACGCTCCCTTCCCCATCTGTCTGGAAAATTCCTACTCACTTTCAGAATGTGGCTGAGCTACTACCTCCTGCTCTGTAATGCTTCCTCTAACCCCATATCCTCTGCGGAATTACACTGTTTCCTCTGCCATCCAAACCCTGCCACGTATCACGTGATTTTGAGATGACTCTGTATTTTTCTTTTCTTCTCTAGTTACTTGCATTCAAGAATTTTTTTTGTGTGTGGTTTTTTTTGTGAATTTAAAAAAAGTTTTTATTTGTTTATTTATTTTTTGGCTGCATTGGGTCTTCCGGGCTGAGCGCAGGCTTTCTCTAGTTGCAGCGAGTGGGGGCTACTCTTCGTTACAGTGTGCGGGCTTCTCGTTGCGGTGCGCGGGCTTCTCGTTGCAGTGGCTTCTCTTGTTGTGGAGCACAGGCTCTAGGCACGCGGGCTTCAGTAGTTGTGGCACGGGGGCTCAGTAGTTGTGGTACGCGGGCTGTAGAGCGCAGGCTCAGTAGTTGTGGCGCACAGGCTTAGTTGCTCCGCGGCATGTGGGATCTTCCCGGACCAGGGCTTGAACCTGTGTCCCCTGCATTGGCAGGCGGATTCTTAACCACTGCACCACCAGGGAAGTCCCTATTTTTTTGTGGACTTAGCCCAGGAGTGGGCACATAGTAAACACTTATAATGTTTGTTGAATGAATGAAGTGTTTTCGTATCAACCTATTTAATCCTTGTCATGGGGGTGTTGCATACCACGTAGCGGACAACACCGTCATGTCCAAGTAGGGGTTCATCTGTTCTGGGATTCTAGAGGATTGACCCATCTTAATTCACTGATTTGATTGCTCTGTAACTCACTTTCCATTGCATTTATTCTCACTTTCCAATTTGAATTGGAATAGCAGTGGTGGAAAGAGCAACCCTTGGGAGTCAGTCTCCCCAGGGCTCGTGTCTGTGTAGCCTTTGGTTAGTTGCCCATCTTGTAAGTCTCAGTTCTCTCTTGTTGAATTAGGATGTGTGAGGACAGCGCCGACATGCTTTGTGGCCCAAAGTGAGTTCTTGGTAAATCTTACTGTTTTTACCTTGCCCTATCTTCCATGAGGCAAAATAGAAGTTTAACTTCTATTTGTGAAGTTAGCTTCTATTTTGTGACAGCAAAATAGAAGTTTAAACTAGGTTTGAACCTTCTCTGGCACCTTTATCTGCATCAGATTGTTCACTGTTCATCTTTTTGGCCCTGAGCACGGCTTTGAAAGTCACCCCTTTCTGTGCCTCTTGTCACTTTTCTTGAGCTTCCCTGTGTTAGTGCCCCTCCCTTTGCCTCATAGCCCTGTTTTCATCTTTGGTGCATCTGTCCCCTTGACTTCACTGTGTAGATAGATATTTCATTTAGATATCTCTCCTTTCCTCCCCTTTTGGGGATACCTTGCTATTGCATTTCAAGAATTTCAGTTTTAAATGTATTTATCTTTTTCTCTCCTTCGATAATTCCCAGAAACCACTTCGACCGTAATATATATTTATCTGTCTTAACTGCTGTCCTCTCTAATGTTTGCATTACAGTTTGGTTTGAACATTTTTCTCCCTTCCCCTAACTTTTAAGTTGAAAGCTCGCTTCGGCTGCTTTACAATTCTCTTTGCAAATGTGTTCTTCTCAGGATCATGCTGTGTGCGTGTTGTATAGGCCAGTGCCTGCAGGTGTCTGGGCTGTTTCATTTGTGGAGTATTTTTCTCTTGGTGCTTCTCTTCTCTCATTCCCACTTTTGCTATTTTAGTCATTCTAGTTCCTCTAAAGAATGGGAAGCTTATATCAAGCTGTTTTTAAGTTATTACTAGGTCTAGTAAAAGATTCACTGAGGATAGCAATGAAAATTTGCTTTTAACTTAGGTTTATAAATTATCTGTGACAGTGGTTCTCCGCCCTGAAAGGATGGGGCATAGGAGCCAAGGCGTGTAATTAGAGTTGCCTGAGATGCTTTCTCAAAATTCATATGCCCCATCCCTTTCCCGTCCATTTGCCTGGTGGCAGAGTGGAAGTAGGATGTTTTAAGAAATCTTTCTAGAGTATTTTATAGCTTTTTACCCAGTATCTCTTGCCTCCTCTCAGTTAAAAAACACTCATCTGTTGATTTGTTATTAAAATCTGCCAGTGCCATGATTATTTGAGAGTTGGTTATTTGTTTCATTTCAAAAAAATAAAATTGCCACATATAGTTCATTTTGTTTGAAGTGAAAACTGAAGCTAATGTAAGGATTTATTTACTAGGCTAAGGGCATTTTCAAATCAAAAGGCAAGAGAGTGCAGTTTTAATGAATCCTAAATTTGTCTGTTTAATAGAAGCACTTTTCCTACTCTGTAAATATTCAATTAAATACCAATTAGTTAAAATATAATTACTTATAGACATGTTGCCATGGATTGGATAAACTTCAGAATGCTGGAAACAATATTCAGAACTAATATAGGACAGTTAAAATTATTAATTGTATTTGTGGGAAATATTTCAAGAATAGAGCAGATTGGGAATAGAGTGAAACTCAGAATCAGAAGGACTAGGTTTGATTTCATAACTCTGACACCTACCTCCTAGCTCTCTTGGGCCATGTAGTTAGGCCCTACTACAAAACTGAGTTCATCTCTGTTTTGTCCTCTGTGGAAGGTTAAGACCTCCATCTCATAAAGTTGTTGTGAGGATCAAATAAAGTCATTAGCGTGACAGTTCCCAGCACCCAGACATTCAGTAAATGTTGATAGAATCTAAATCTAAGGCCTACAAATTATTTTAAACATTGTGTGTGTCTACATGTGTTATGGGTATATGCATTTGAATATGGGAAATGTGTAGGGAATTAAGTTTATTGTGTTCTTAGACTGTGGAGTTGGGTGACTTTTGAGTTTAATGACGTGTATGTATGTGAGTGTAATTCCTGAGGATACCATTTAAAGTTATTTTTGTAGTTCTGTTGAAGCAGATTCTTCTGAACCATATACACAGGGTAAAAAAATGTGCAGTGTTTTACAGTATTATAGTCAGTGTAGAATTCTTCTTTCCCTCTTAATATTGTTTGCCTTGTGCTAGATCAGTTCTGGAGACCTGCTTAGTTCTTATCAAGGCTAATGCCCTAACAGTCATGACTACACCTACACAGATTTTTCCTCCAAATGAAAGCTAAATACTAATATTGTAGTCCTGTTTTATGTCCATATCAGAAGGTGTTGAATTTAGTGCCTTACTATGAAATGTAAATTTTGTGAAAGGCAAGTCAGTTTCTTAATGATATGAATCACTGAGTATATACTGCCTGTTAGATGCTTTATGTACATTGTCAATAACATTACAACAAATAAAGTAGGTGGTATGCAGTTTTACAGGTAAGGAAACTGAGGCTCAGAAGGATAAATATATTCCCCAAGGCCAGAGGACTATTAAGAAAGAGAATCAGAAAGCAAGCTCAGATTGGTCTGACCCAGGTGTGGTATAAGGCAGCTGCCCAGTCACTAGTGTAAATCAAGGGAGTGTGCTTTAAGATATAAAAAAAGTTGGAAATAAAGTGAGGGCACTCCTGGCCTTGGAGGGGGCAGAAGCTTGCAGGACAATCAGACAAGGCATCTGTTCTCAGGAAGCTGTAAAAGGCACTGTCATTGATCCAGCCTAGGCCCAGCTATCTGCAAGACCCTGGAAACGTCTGGCTTTCTCTCCTTTTCCCCAAGCATGTTTTTTGTTTTTTTTAAACTGTCATGAGATTCTCCAGATATTTCTTAAGGCATTGCTCATCACAGTTAACTCCTGTACCCCACCCCAGTTCTGCTGTCCACACCCTTCCCACCCCAAACACATACCTAGAAACACACAACAGGATTGTTGTGAGGATAAATGAGTTAATATGTATAAAGGGTTTAATACAGTGTCCGGTACATAGTAAGTACTCAATAAATGTTGGCTACCATTATTTTCATTGTTAATAGTATTATTATTAGTGGTGGTGGTAGTAAATGATTCAGTGGTTCTAGGACACCTTCCGCAAAGACCAGCATGTTCCCTGCCTAGTGGCTGGCTTGAGCAGTTCATTGCACAGGGTCTCAGGCATGGGCATGCCCAGTAAGATGCACAGGATAGATGGAGGGAGAGTTAGTAAGGGAAAGATTGCTTCCACACAAAGGGTGCCAGAAAGTGTTCTCTGTGCCCTAGATCCTTTGTTACCAGTGAATCCACTTCCAAACCACATCTTCCTGCCTGACTTCTTTCCTTTCCTTTTATCTACGTAGAACGTTAATGGTATTGGAGTCACTAACAGAGTTACAAAAAATTCATTTTTTTTAGTTTGGTGGTTTGTAGCTTATACTTGGCCTGCATGCTGGGTTCCTGGTCCCCAGCTCCATTGAAGTGTTCAGTGGTTACTCCACCTACAAAGGCCTTCCTGGTCTGTCATAGCCACCACTCCCAACTTTTTTTTTCTGTTTAATTTTTTTTCTGATAGCCCTTCATATGATCCATCTGAGCACATATGTTGACTTTATCTTTTTGCTTTTCAGTTTTCTCACCTAGTTCTTGTATTCGGTTATATTTCCTGATTTGAATCATATTTTGTAAAGCAACAGAGTTTAACAACGTGAGAAAGGTATTGGAAGATACATTATTTTATAAAACTTTCCATGGACCCAGTAGAGTAGAACCCAGGGCTGGAGGTTCTTTAACTCTTATTGGGAGAAAGTATCCCTACTTGTACTCTCTCCCTGGATCAATAATATTAGACTTTGTTTATCTAAGTTAAGAGTGTTTGGCTCTTACCATCTCTTTGAGCAAATGATAACATCTGCAATCTTTGTCATCTCTTCTACCTTATAACATTAAAAAAAATGTTTTAGTGTAATTTCTAATTAATTTTCTCTTTCCTAAAATATAAATGTACAGGAAACCAAAGGATAATTTAGGATTTGGGGAGTATTTTGTTTATATGAAATGGACATTTTTAGAAAACAACATTTATTATTATAGTCAACTCAGAAGTAATTGGCATTCATTCTAGAAAATAATAATTTTTTTTAACATCTTTATTGGAGTATAATTGCTTTACAGTGTTGTGTTAGTTTCTGCTGTATAACAAAATGAATCAGCTATATACATACATATATCCCCATATCCCCTCCCTCTTGCATCTCCCTCCCACCCTCCTTATCCCATCCTCTAGGTGGTCGCAAAGCACGGGGCTGATCTCCCTGTGCTATGCAGCTGCTTCCCACTAGCTATCTATTTTACATTTGGTAGTGTATATGTGTCAATGCTACTCTCTCACTTTGTCCCAGCTTACCCTTCCCGCTCCCTGTGTCCTCAAGTCCATTCTCTACGTCTGTGTCTTTATTTCTGTCCTGCCCCTAAAAGTAGATGAAAAAAATTAAAATCACTTTATTCTAACATCCAGAGATGACTGTAGTTGAACTGGTGGTGTATTTTCCTCTAGTCTATATTCAACTTTATATATTAAATTTTATATAATTTTATAATGCATTTTTATAATAATATATTCATTAGCTCAAGTTTATATGTCCTTCTTTCAATTTTTTTTACTAACACCAGAACATTCAGATGAATCAATGAAACAAAATAGAGAACAGAAACCCATATCCTCTAGTGTAGAAGAGTGACAACATGCTATGAACAGGAAATAATATTTTAAAAACAGCACTAGGACAATTGGTTAATTACTTAGAAAATTAAAGTAACATCTTTTCTGTACACCAAATTGTATCTATGAAACATTTGATATCAGAATGGGGAGCTACTTTTTGAAGCATAAAAAAGTAGTGAACTAATTACAAAAATAAAACAGAAAAGATTTGATGACAAAAATAGAAAACTATTTCAAAGTGACAGTTGGCAAATCATGAAAATACTTGTATCAGCCTTAACAAATATTTGATACCCTTAATATACAAAGTTTTTATGATTCAGCGAGTAGTAGAACACCTCAATTTTATAAACAAGCAAAAGATACAAAAATTTTGAAAATACAAATGAACAATATATGAAGTAATGTTCAAACTCATCAAAAATGCAACTAAATCAGTAAGATATTATTTTTTACCCATTAATTTTTTGGGGGGGGGGCCCTGCTGCATACCTTGTGGGATCTTAGTTCCTTGACCGGGGATTGAACCTGGGCTCTCAGCAGTGAAAGTGCGGTGTCCTAACCACTGGACTACCAGGGAATTCCCTTTTTTTTTCTTTTTTTAATTGAAGTGTAATTGACATACAACACAATGTTAGTTCCAGGTGCACAGCATAGTGACTTGATATTTCTATACATTACAAAATGAACACCATGATAAGTAGTTACCATCTATCACCATACAAAGATATTACAATAATATTAACTCTGTTCCCCATGCTGTACGTTTTGTTCCTGTGACTCATTTATTTTGTAACTGGAAGTTTGTACCTTTTAATCTCCCTCACCTATCTCACCCATCCCCCACCTCCCCCAGCCCCTCTGGAAAGCACCTGTTTGTTCCCTGTACCTATTTTCTGAGTCTGTTTCTGTTTTGTTATGTTTCTTCAATTGTTTTGTTTCTTAGATTCCACATATGGAATCATATGTGTATTTGTCTTTCACTGTCTGACTTATTTCACTTAGCATAATACTCTCTAGGTCCATCTATGTTGTCACAGCTGGCAAGATTTCATTCTTTTTTATGGTTGAGTAATATTCCATTATACATACATGTATATAACACATCTTCTTTATCCATTTATCCGTCAATGGGCACTTAGGTTGCTTCCATATCTTGGCTATTGTGAATAATGCTGCGAATGAACATAGGGGTGCATATACCTTTTCGAATTAAGTGTTTTATTAGTTTTCTTTGGAAAAATACCCAGAAGTGGAATTGCAGGATCATATGGTAGTTCTATTTTTAATTTTTTTAGGAACATCAGTACTATTTTCCATTGTGGCTGTACCAATTTATATTCCCAGTGACTGTACACGAGGGTTCCCTTTTCTTCACATCCTCACCAACACTTGCTACTTGTTGTCATTTTGAGAATAGCCATTTTGACAGGTGTGAGGTGATATCTTATGGTTTGGGTTTGCATTTCACTCATGATTAGTGATGTTGAGCATCTTTTCATGTCCCTGTTGGCCCTCTGTATGTCTTCTTGGGAAATTGTCTGTTCAGGTCCTCTTCCTATTTTTTAATTGGGTTGTTTGTTTTTCTGATGTTGAGTTATATGAGCTTTTTGTATATTTTGGATATTAACCCCTTATTGGACATATCATTTGCAAATATCTTCTGCCATTCAGTAGGCAACCTTTTCATTTTTTTGATAGTTCCTTTGCCGTGTAAAAGCTTTTTAGTTTGATGTAGTCCCATTTGTTTATTTTTGCTTTTGTTTCCCTTGCTTGAGGAGACAGATCCAAATAATTTGCTATGACCAATGTCTAATAGCATATTACCTGTGTTATCTTCTAGGAGTTTTACAGTGTCAGATCTTACATTTAATCTTTAATCCATTTTGAGTTTATTTTTGTATGTGGTGTGAGAAAGTAGTCCAGTTTGATTCTTTAGCATGTGGCTGGCTGGTTTTCCTAACACCGTTTATTGAAGACACTGTCTTTTCCCCAGTGTATATTCTTGTCTTCTTTTTCATAGATTAACTGATCATAAGTGCATGGATTAATTTCTGGGCTCTCTATTTTGTTACATTTTTCTACTTGTCTGTTTTTGTGCAAGTACCACACTGTTTTGGCTACTGTAGCTTTGTAGTACAGTTTGCAATGAGGGAGCATGATACCTTCAGCTTGTTCTTCTTTCTCAGATTGTTTTGCCTATTTGTGGCCTTCTGTGTTTCCATACAAATTTTAGAATTATTTGTTGTAATTCTATGAAAAATGCCATTGATATTTTGATAGGGATTGCATTGACTCTGTGAATTGTGTTGGGGAGTATGGTAATTTTAACAGTATTAATTCTTCCAGTCCATGAGTATGATGTATCTTTCCATTTGTGTCATCTTCAGTTTCTTTCATCAGTGTCTTAGAGTTTTCTGAGTGTAGGTTTCTAACCTCCTTGGGTTAGATTTATTCCTAGGGCTTTTTTTTTTTTTTTGATGCAATTGTAAATGAGATGTTTTCTTAATTTCTCATTGTGATAGTTTGTTGTTAGTATATAGAAACATAACAGATTTCTGTATATTAATTTTCTTATCCTGCAACTTTACTGAATTCATTGATGAGTTCTAATATTGATAGTTTTTGGTGGCATCTTTAGGATTTTCTGTATATAGTATCAAGTCATCTGATATCAGTGATAGTTTTACTTCTTCCTTTCCAGTTTAGATTCCTTTTATTTCTTTCTCTTGTCTGATTTCTGTAGCTAGGCCTTCCAATACTATGTTGAATAAAGTGGCAAGAGTGGGCACCCTTGTCTTGTTCCTGATTTTAGAGGAAATGCTTTCAGCTTTTCACCTTTGAGTATGATGTTAACTGTGGGCTTGTCATATGTGACCTTTATTATATTGAGGTATGTTCCTTCTATGCCCACTTTGTTAACAGTTTTTATCGCAAATGGATGGTGAATTTTGCCAAAAGTTTTTTTCCACATCTATTGAGATGACCATGTGATCTTTATTTTTCAATTTGTTAATGTAGTGTATCACATTGATTGGTTTAGAGATGTTAAATCATCCTTGCACCCCTGGGATAAATGCCATTTGATCATAGTGTATGATCCTTTTAACGTATTGAATTCTGTTTGCTAATATTTTGTTGAGAATTTTTGCATCTATGTTCATCAGTGATATTGGCCTGTAATTTTCTTTTTCTGTGACATCTTTGTCTAATTTTGGTAGCAGGGTGATGCTGTCCTCATAGAATGAGTTTGGAAGCATTCCTTCCATTTCAATTTTTTGGTATAGTTTGAGAAGGATTGGTGTTAATTCTTCTTTAAGTGTTTGGTAGAATTCACCTGTGAAGCTCTCTGGTTCTGGACTTTGGTTTGTTGGGAGTTTTTTGATTACTGATTCAATTTCCTTACTAGCAATCAGTGTATACATATTTTCTGTTTCTTCCTGATTCAGTCTTGGGAGATCGTATGTTTCTAGGAATTTATTCATTTCTTCTAGGTTGTCCATTTTGTTGGCATATAATTGTTCATAGTAATCTCTTGTGATGCTTTGAATTTCTGTGGTGTTGGTTGTAACTTCTCTTTCATTTCTGATTTTATTTGGGCCTTCTCTTTTTCTCTTGATGAGTCTGGCTAAAGGCTTATCAATTTTGTTTGTCTTTTCAAAGAACCCACTCTTAGTTTCATTGATCTTTTCTGTCATTTTTTAGTCACTATTTCATTTTATTTTTGCTCTGGTCATTATTATTTCTTTCCTTTTATTAACTTTGGGTTTTGTTTGTTCTTCTTTTCCCAGTTCCTTTAGATGTATGGTTAGGTTTTTTATTTGAGATTTTTCTTGTTTCCTGAGGTAAACTTGATCACTATAAACTTTCCTCCTAGAACTGCTTTTGCTGTGTGTCATAGATTTTGGATTGTTGTATTTCTGTTCTCATTTGTCTCCAGGTATTTTTTTATTTCCTCTGTGATTTCTTTAGTGACCCATTGCTTGTTTAGTAGCATATTGTTTACCCTCCACATGTTTGTGGCTTTTGTAGGTTTTTTTTCTTATAGTTGATTTCTACCAACTATGGTCTCATACCATTGAGGTCAGAAAAGATGCTTGATATGATTTCAGTATTCTTAAATTTATTGAGATTTGTTTTGTGGCCTAGCATGTGATCTATCCTGGACAGTGTTCTATGTGCACTTGAAAAGAATGTGTATTCTGCTGCTTTTGGATGGGATGTTCTCTATAGATCAATTAAGTCCATCTGATTTAATGTGTCATTTAAGGCCAGTGTTTCCTTATTGATTTTCTGTCCATTAATGTAAGTGGGGTGTTAAAGTCCCCTACTATTCTTGTGTTAATAATACAATTAGCAATTAACAATTAATAATACAAGAAACTGTGTCAATTTCTCCCTTTGTCTGCTAATATTTGCTTTATGTGTTTAAGTGCTCCTGTGTTGGGTACGTATGTATTTACAATTGTTATATCTGCTTCTTGGATCAATCCTTTGATCACTATATTATATGCTTCTTTGTTTCTTTTTACAGTCTTTGTTTTAAAGTGTATTTTGTCTGTTCTAAGTATTGCTACCCCAGTTTTCGTTTTGTTTCCACTTGTATGGGATACCTTTTTCCATCCCCCCCACTTTCAGTCTGTATCTGTCTTTAGATCTGAAGTGCATCTCTTGTAGGCAGCATATAGATGGGTTTCATTTTTTTATTGATTCAGCCACTCTATGTCTTTTGATTAGATAATTTAGTCCATTCACATTTAAACAATTATTAATAGGTGTGTACTTATTCCCATTTTGTTAATAGTTTTCTGGTTGTCTTGTAGTTCTGTTTTGTTCCTTTCTTCTTCGTTTACTCTCTTCCCTTGTGATTTGATGACTATCTTTAGCGTTACATTTGGATTCCTTTCTCTTTTTTGTGTATCTATTATAGATTATTGATTTGTGGTTATTATGAGGTTCATATATAACAACATATATTTATACATGATTATTTTAAGTTGATAATCTCTTAAGTTCAAAGACATTCTAACAAGGAGGGTGCAATTTTAACACCCTCTTCCCCCTGCAATGTTTAATGTTTTTGGTGGATGGGCCTGGGCCCTGGCATGGCTGACAGTGGGTCCCAGGGGGTCCGGGGCTAATGTCAGTCTGCTGGTGGGCAGGGCTGGTTCCCAGCATGGGTGGCTGCAAAGTTTGGTGAGTCCTGGGGCAGGTGCTAGCCTGCTGGTGGATAGGCCTGTGTCCCAGCATAGCTTACAGTAGGTCTTGGCCCTCTGGTGGGTGGGAGTAGGTCCTGGGGTAGCTCTCTATGGTGCCTGGGGCTGGTGTTGGCCCATTGGATGGTGAGACTGGGTCCCTGCATGGCTGGCTGCTTGTCCTGGGTTGGGGGGTGTCCTGGGCCTGGGGTAACCAGCTGGTAGGCGGGTAAGCCCCTGGTGCTGATAGGCTAGAGGGAGGACTCCAAAATGGCGCTTGTCAGCACCAGTGTCCTTGTGGTAGAACAAGTTCCCCAAAATGGCTGTGACCAGCAATCATGTCCCCAGGTGGGTTGAAATTGCCTCCTACCTGTCTAGAAGGCTCTCCCAAGATCAGCAAGTGGGTCTGACCCAGACTCATTTCAAATTACTATATCTGTGCTGGGTTTTGGAGCATGTGAGATTTTGTGTGTGTCCTTTAAGAGTGGAGTCTCTGTTTCCTACTGCCCTCTGACTCTCCAGTGTGCAAACCCTGCTGACCTTCAAAGCCAGATGTTCTGGAGGCTTGTCTTCCTGGTACAGGGTCCCAGGGCTGGGTGCCCATATGGGGCACGGATCCCTCTCTCCATGGGGAGAACCTCTGCAATTGTGATTATCCTCCCATTTGTGGGTTGCCTACCCAGAGGTGTGGATCTTTCCTGTACCACGTCTCCACCCCACTATTCATCTAATTGTGATTCCTTCTTTATATTTTTAGTTGTGGGAAATCTTTTCTGCTAGTCTTCAGATCATTCTCATCAATAGTTGCTCTTGTAATTTTGGTGTGCCCATAGGAGGAGATAAGCTCAGGGTCTTCCTACTCAGCCATCTTGGCTACACCTTGTATATATCAATATATGTTCATTTTTACAATGATATACTTTATATATGATTATGTATTCATTAAAGTTTATGTTTAAATTACAATTCATGTTATATAACAGTATTTCAGTAATTTGGGGGATACAACTTTGTCAAAAAAATAAAACTAAAGTTAGTTATTTAAAAAAAAACTAAAATAGATAATTTCTGATTATAAAATACACATTGCAGAATTTTAAATATTAGAAAAATAGATCATGAAAAATATGAGTCCCTTATTTCCTCCATCTCCACTGTTAACAGTATATTTATAAGCAATTATTTTTTAAAAAATTCATGTTTGATTAGATTTGTGAAATGTTTGTTCATCTATGATTAAATTTGTGAAGGGGAAATGAGATGTTCTTTGCTCTTAGGTTTATTCAAATATGCAGTGAACCAGACTGTATTTTGTGAAATAATATCTCAATATTTTTCTTCATGCTTTAGGTACGTATTCTTTTTGGATCCATGCAATCTGGACTTGATAAACCGGAAGATCAAGTCTGTAGCACTGTGTGTAGCAGCATGTCCAAGACAAGAACTGAAAACCCTAAGTGATGTTCAGAAGTTTGCAGAGATAAATGGTGAGAGAGTAGGCCATCCAAGTCTACAGCCCAGTCACTGTTAAATATTGTGTTTGCCTTTCAATATACATTTGTCCTAGCATTAAATAAGTCATCAAAGAGCCTTAGAAAGAAAAAGAGAAGTGAAGGTGCTTTTGGACTTCCTTGATATAAATTATTATAGTCACCTAGGGAGCTGTTGAAACTCCAGATTCCTAGGCCCCACCCAGGGAAATTCTGATTGTGTAGGTCTTTGGGCTCTGGAAGTTTGTATTTTTTACAAATGTTTCAGGTGATTTTGATGTAGCCTGTTTGAGTATTTGGGAATTATTAGATTACTCTGTGGGAAATTTGGGGGTTTTTTCCACCTCTTCCTAAGTATAGGTTAAAAGTATTTCAATCAGTTTATTTTATTTTTACCCCTGGATGTAATATATGTCTATGATAGGAAATTTGAAAAGTTCAGAAAAAAAATAATGAAATAAAAAGGAAAATTCCAGCATTTTTCAAATTTTGTGTTTTGCTTTTTTAATTAGGCATTATGTCTTAACCATTTTTTGAAGAAATAAGTTTTGAGAAACTGAGGTTAAACATATGGGAATTCCCTGAGAAAACAAGCATAGTCAATTTCCTGAACCCTAGCTCTCTTCTCTTGGGTTGCTAATCTCCAGGTGCTCTCCTCAGCTCCATATGACTCACAGCATTTCTCTTCAGAGAATTTTTTTTTTTAACCTCTCTTCATGGAGGGCTGCATAGTGATAGTTCTTCAAGCCTGTATTTTTCCATGAGGTTTCACGTTTGTATTTTGTGTATAAGAATCCTCAGAGCTGCCTCAGTCCTGCCCAAACTCACAGGCTAGTTCTAGCCTTGGAACAAGGGCTGACTCAGGCGTCCACCTGGTGTAACTTCTGGCTGGGTGGAGAAACAGCCCAGGGACATAACTATACACATACCAGCATGGCTCCAGAGTGTTTCAGATGGGGGTGCTAGCCTTCTGAGGGCAGAAGGACTGCAGCCTTCCAGACTGGCAGTATTCCTGTCCCATTGCTATATGCCCTCCACATAAGATAGTAGGAAGAACATGGGATTGATTTGGATCTGGATTCTACTTCTGCTTCGGTCACTGATGGGCTCTATAATGAGGGACCGAAGGTATGGCCTCTCTGAGCCTAGATTTCCTCAACTGAAAAAAGGTTTTAAAATAATGCCCCTCTCTTAGGTCGGTGTGAGGATTAAATGAGATGATGCATGAAGAATACTGGGCACTTGGTGGGCATTGAATAAAGAGGTACCAACTATTCTTTAAGATCTCATTTTCTAGTCCCATACGATATCCTCACATGGGTTGATTTGCTGAGTCTAATACCAGAACTATCAGCTCTGTCATTATCAGGTTTCAGGGGTGGATGAGTTATTCCTTAAGTGTTTTCCTAAAATATTAGACAATGTGAGCATATGTAGTGTACTCTGAGAAGTAGTATCATTGAGTGGTTAATAGTAGAGACTCGGGAGCTAGGTTATCTGGGTTCAAATGTTGGTCCTGCTACTTAATATCTGTGAGACCCTGGGCAAATTACTTAATCTCTCCATGCCTCAATTTCCCCATCTATGAAATAGGGATAATATTTTTACCTAAAGTGCCTCATAGAGTTGTTATGAGGAGTTAATACATGAAAAAATCATTAGAACAATGTTTGGCTAATATAAGTTGTTAAAAAAAATGTTGGCTACTGCTGTTACATCATCATCATCATTATTATTATTATTATTATTATTATTCTACCAATGAAATGTAATACTCTTCCTGTCTCCAGTCTCTAACTTCTAGTGCCCTTACATACTGCTGCCATATTAATATTCCTAGAGCTTCAATCATGTTAATCTCTTATTCAGAAATCAGTGGTAAGAAAATAAAATAAAAGTCTATATGTCTTACCCTGCATTCAAAACTATGATCTAGTATTGAACTAACTTCTAACAAGTTCTCTTGGACCTACCAGATGTGTCTTGGTCCCTTGAACCTGACATATCATCTGGAGGGCCAGAAAAGAGCCAGTTCCTTGTTGGCTGTATTGCCTGCTGTGATGATCCACTGGGGAGAAATGCTCCATGCTGCCCTGCTTTTATGCTTTGTTTCCAGGCCCCTATCCTGGGTGAATATGATACCGAGTATGGCCTTAATAGGCCCTGATAAGAAGCCCCTTCTGGTGAGTTTTGCAGCTTTGTATTACCCATAGTATCTTGCACAAAGTGAGTGTTCAGGAGTATTAATGAATAAACATTATTTCAGAAAACAGACCTCTTAGATTGGTGCCTAGTGACAAAGGCACCCTTAGGCTTTTGAGGCAGCTGTTTGCAAAATAAGTTAACAGATTAGGCATTTTAAAAGGTAATAACAATGGCAGCATCAAAAGGCATGGCAATGGAGGATGAAGAAGATAATAATTTAAAAAGGCAAATAGAAAACTATAAAACTGTAATAGAGAGAGACCCTTTGGTGTAGCGGCCTAAACACTTTAATTTTAACAGCAACCCTAAGTTGAAATTTCTAAATTTCTCAAAAGAATCTATATTGTTTTTTG
The DNA here is from genome assembly GCF_949987535.1 of Balaenoptera acutorostrata. Lineage (NCBI taxonomy): Eukaryota > Metazoa > Chordata > Mammalia > Artiodactyla > Balaenopteridae > Balaenoptera > Balaenoptera acutorostrata. The sequence continues at coordinate 97,777,190 of NC_080069.1, forward strand.
GATTGATGACTTAAAACTGGAGGTACAAATTGATTTGGAAGGAGCAGATAATTTTTATTGTTATCTGTGTCCATTTGTTATTACAGCTATATTTCTGTTAGAAAATATACAGTTCTTTGACCTCAAATATATATAGCTCTCAGTCATTAATTTCAGAGAGTTATATCTTTAGAAGATAATTTAGGTTTAAGTGGGAACTTTCCAAATCTGTAAGAGAATTGTTAAACGTCCATGAAAGAACCCTAATGCATGAGAAAACTGCAAAGCTCCTAAAAGAAAACATAAGGGAAAGCTTCCTGATATTGGATTTGGCAATAATTTCTTGGATGTGAACCAAAAGCACAGGCAACAAAAGAAAATGTAAATAAATTGAACTCATCAAAATTTAAAACTTCTGTGAGTCAAACACAATCAACAGAGTGAAAGGCAACCCATGGAATGGGAGAAAATGTTTGCAAATCTTTGTATCTGGTAAGGGGTTAATATCCAGAATATATAAAGAACTCTACAACTCAACAGCAAGTAGAAACCTACAACCTAATTTAAAAAGGGGCAAAGGACTTGAGTAGACATTTCTCCAACAAAGATATATGAATGGCCAATAATAAGGATATGAAAAGATGCTGAACATCACTAATCATAAGGGAAATGCAGATTAAAACCACAGTGAGATACCATCTCACACCCATTGGGATGGCTACAATAAAAACAAAAAAAGAGAACGTAACAAATGTTGGTGAGGATATGGAGAAATTGGAATCCTTGTGCACTGTTGGTTGGAATATAAAATGGTGTGTCTGCTATGGAAAACATTATGAGGTTCCTCAAAAATTAAAAAAATGGAATTACCAAGAGGATTTCTAGGGCAGTGAAAATGCTTTATATGATACTATAATAATGGATACATGTCATTATACATTTGTCCATGCCCATAGAATGTACAGCACCAAGAATGACCCCTAATGTAAACTATGGACTTTGGGTGATTATCACTGGTCATTGTAGTTTTATCAGTTGTATCAAACATACCACTCTGGGGCGAGAATGTTGATAATGGTGGAGGCTGTGCATATGTGGGGGTATGAGGTATACGGGAACTCTTGTACCTTTTTCTAAGTTTTGCTGTGAACCTAAAACTGCTCAAAAAAAAAAAATTAAGGCTTATAAAAAAATAGATTGCTATATGACCCAGAAATCCCACTTTTAGAAGAATTGACAACGGGATTTCAAAGAGATATTTGCAGACTCATGTTCATTGCAGCATTATTCTGCCAAGAGGTAGAAGCAACCTAAATGTCCATTGACGGATGAATGGATAAAGAAAATGTGGTATATATCAATACATACAATGGAATATTAGTCATCCTTAAAGAATAAGGAAATCCTGTCATATACTATAACAGGATGAACCTTGAGGATATTATGCTAGGTGAAGTAAGCCAGTCAAAAAGACAAACACTGCATGATTACACTTATATGAGGTATCTAAAGTAGTCAGATTCTTTAAAGGTAGAATGCTGGTTGCCAGGGGCTGGGGGGGAAGTGGAAATGGGAAGATGGTGTTCAATGGGTATAGAGTTTCAGTGTTGCAAGGTGAAAAAATTCTGGAGATCTGTTGCACAACAATATACATATAGGTAAGACTGCCATACACTTTAAAAAATGCTTAAGATGGTACATTTTATGTTATGTGTTTTTACCACAATTTTTTTTAAAAAACAAGGAAATTCTGACGCATGCTACAATATGGATGGACTTTGAAGATATTATGTTAAATGAAATAAGCCAGACACAGAAGGACAAATATTGTATGAGTCCCCTTTTATGAGATACTTAGAGTAGTCAAACTCACAGAGACAGAAAGTGGAATGGTAATTTCCAGGGGCTATGGGGAGAAACGAATGGGAAGTTACTGTTTTATATATAAAGAGTTTCAATTTCGCAAGATGAAGAGTTCTGGAGATGGATGATGGTGATGGTTGCACAACAGTGTGAATGTACTTAATGCCACTGAACTGTACACTTAGAAATGGTTAAGATGGTAAATTTTTTGTTATGTGTGTTGTACCACAATTTAACAGTTCATGAAAGAGAAGGATCCTGTTTGGGGTAGTAACGTTTTTTTTCTTTAATTTATTTATTTTATTTATTTATTTTTGGCTGCGTTGGGTCTTCACTGCTGTGCGTGGGCTTTCTCTAGTTGCGGTGAGCAGGGGCTACTCTTCGTTGTGGTGGTGCGAGAGCTTCTCATTGCGGTGGCTTCTCTTGTTGCGGAGCACGGGCTCTAGGTGTTCAGGCTTCAGTAGTTGCAGCACTCAGGCCCTAGAGTGCACAGGCTTCATTAGTTGTGGTGTGCGAGCTCAGTAGTTATGGTTTGCGGGCTCTAGAGCGCAGGCTCAGTAGTTGTGGCACATGGGCTTAGTTCTCTGCGGCATGTGGGATCTTCCCAGACCAGGGCTCGAACCTGTGTCCCCTGCATTGGCAGGCAGGTTCTCAACCACTGCGCCACCAGGAAAGTCCCTGGGGTAGTAACTTTTTAAATGATACTTTTAAACCTTATTTTAAAATGCAAGGTAAAATAACATTTTTCTTGCCAGAATGAAAAGATAATATAAATCCTTTTCAGAGTTTTAAGTTTCCATGACAACGTTTGAAGGTACTTTTTAGCACTTAACCATCCATTCATGTGAACTTTTATTACCTTTACCAACTATTTAAAATCTTTATAAGGAAAAGCTCTTAGTTCCTGTAGTAATATAAGAAATGCATTTATTAGGCAAATAATATTTCCTCAATTCTTTGTTTCTTTTAGACAAGAAAGAGGAGATGTTTTCTTGGACACTTAAGTTTGTGGAATGCTTCTGTCAAATATGTCTGACTAGAATAGAAAGCTTGGAAGAAATAGCTGGAAATTAGATTAGTTATGTGAAGATGCTGCCATATTACAAGGAGCTTTAAAAGACAGGCAGAAGATTTCAGATGAATATAAAAGTATAAGTTTTAGTACATGAATTGAGTGGTAGGTGTATAAATGTGCATTTTATTATTTTGGTTCATAGTTTATATAGACACAAATCATAAATATATGATGCTAGAGAATAAAACAATTTAACAATTGCCTTTAAAAAATTAGAGTTGCCAAGTACCGTAAGGACTCAGTATTAAACTTCTTTGGTTCTTTGTTTATCATCTTGCTGCAGTGGTGCATGAGTTTCCTGGGGGCAGGATCATGCTCTATTCATCTCTGAATATCTAAGCCCTAATATAGGACCTCACATAGCAACTATTCATGTTTTTTGAAAGAATAATAGACTGAATTTCCCTCTTTATCTCTATTGCCACTTAATAATTTCTCATTCTCTTAACATACTATCCTTTGCTCAATTCTGTATCCATGTCAGTTGCCACCAGCAGGCAAATTGTTTAGCTTCAGTCTAACTAGAATTGCTGTGAAATCAGTTATTTTTATTCATCTCTAAATAATTCATCTTATTCATTCATTTATCTCTCTTATACATACTCTCCAAGGATTATTCATGCCTTTTATTCTCTTAAGCTCTCTTGTCCTTCCTCTTTCCTAACCTTATGCCCTACAGAGGAAACTAAAACCATCTGGTGAGAGCTCCCATCTGAGTTCTTATTTTCAGCAGAGCATGAACCCAGCAATGTTTCTTCCCTCCGGTTTCTGATGAAGAAGTTTCTTTCCTCCTTTATTATCATTATTTTTGAAAACTCAGTAATGTATACATTGTAGGGGGGAAAAGAATCACCCTTCTTCTGAAACTAACTTCAGCTTTACATGAGACTTTCATCTCAGCCCAGCCAGACCATGACAGGTGGTGAAGGGAAGGGAAGATAATGCCTGCTCAGATGTTCTTCCCCTTCCTCTCCCCCTTCCCTAATTCTGGCCCTACCACCGCCTCTGGCCTGTAGTCCACCCTTCCCTTTGTTCCACTGTCCCCATTGTTCAGCATGGGCATCTGAGTCTGAATAGGTAAATCAGACTTAAGCCCTGCGTTTTGTTTCAACATACCATTTATTGGTACCTACTTTGTGTCATGCACTGTGGCAGATGCTTTACATGTCATTTTATTCTTTCCACATGCAGTCTAAATTCTAAACAAAAGTTTAGAAATGAGAATAACCTGTAGGTTGGGGGCCGGCTGCATGTTCTCAGTTGGTGCTAATATTTTACATGGAATTCCTTATTTTCTTTTGTATTACTCTTATCAAACTATTGTGTCAATATTTATTTTGTTTTCCCTAACACAGTAGTAAGATGACAGAATTATTATTTTCCTTTTGTTTGTGTCCCTTTTATAGCACTCCTATTTAAGAGTGCTTCTTCAGTGTACTGTATTTTGTATAAATTCTGAGAGCTTTATCACCTGCCAGTTGGACCATGTTCACATTTTGAGTAGAGCCATGCAGCTTGGTGCTTTCTCAGTGATCACTGCTGAAAATCATGAAAGATTATGTGATCCATTCGTGTAAGATTTATGAATACTAACAAGCCTTTTGATTATCGTTATCTGGTTGGTAAGTGTAGAGTTAGTATGAATGGATGATCAGATTATTACCCTATTTTTTTACCTGGCAATAGCACTATAACTTAAGCCACAGAGAGTATGGATTCTTTTTGGCCACAGTGAATCAAAAGATTGGTCTTGATATAATTTATAAATGAATGAAACATACAACCGTAGCAACTGATTTAATTGCCTCCAAGTCAGAGACCAGCAAAAGGGAAACTTGATTGTTAAAAAGCGGAGGAAAAAATCCTTAAATTTAGTAATGCAGTTTTAACTAATTCCTTTATTCAACAAAAAATTATGTGCCAGAGAGACGAAAACAAGGTACAGTCTGCCCCATGTTTAAGGGGCTTGCATTAGAGTAGGCAGTCAAACTTCTCTTTGTCCTCCACAATACCTAGTGGAAGTCTTGTACATAGATGGCCAAAGTTAATTCACTCAGCAAATATTTCTTGTGTGCCTACTGTGTGCCAATAGTGATTGACAGATGATGTCTTATATCCAGCTGGTTAATGGTGCTTCTTGGGAATTGCAAATACGTCCATCCTTTTCATTGGTTACTAGAAATTGAAATTGGAAAATTGTCTTGCTTTCTTCTGGCATATAAATATATAATGCTTTCCTAATTGGAGAGAAAGGGGTTAAATTCATTAAACTTCTCATAGCAATGTAATTTGTTTTTCATAATGAAAACTGTTCTGCATCAAAAGTTTTTCTTTTTTCTTTATTTTTAATTTTATTGATTGATTGATTGATTGTTGGCTGCATGGGGTCTTTGTTGCTGCGCGTGGGCTTTCTCTAGTTGAGGCAAGTAGGGGCTGCTCTTTGTTGCGGTGCATGGGCTTCTCATTGCAGTGGCTTCTCCCGTTGTGGAGCACGGGCTCTAAGCGCACGGGCTTCAGTAGTTGTGGCACATGGGCTTAGTTGCTCTGCGGCATGTGGGATCTTCCCGGACCAGGGCTTGAACCCGTGTCCCCTGCATTGGCAGGTGGATTCTTAACCACTGCGCCACCAGGGAAGTCCTAAAGCATGTTTTTTAAGGACTATTTTTTCTCTTTGTATATCCTACAAGTATTATTGAGATAGCAAATCAAACAAAATTTTTAAACAAGAATTAGCTTCCAACTTGCCAATTCTTTGTTTCAAATAATTTGATGTTTTAGACCAGTAGATCTTAACTAAGGGTGATTTTGCACCTGCCACTGCTGCCCACCCTCCAGCCCCCCACAAGGACATTTTAATAGTGTCAGGAGACGTTTTTGGTTGTCACAGCTGGGTGAGAGGTTACAGGGAGGCTGCTGGCATCTAGTGGATAGAGACCAGGGGTGCTGCTGAACATCCTGCAAATGCACATGCCAGCCCCACACAACCACGAATTGCCCAAGAATTGCATTAATACCATGGTTTAGAAATCCTGTTTCAGATAGTGTACTTTGTAGTCAATGTTGAAAAGCATATATCATTATATATAACATGTAACACCAAAATATAAGAGATTAACAATAGTTATTTCTGTCTGTTTTATTTCCCAGATGGCTTTTGAGTGCTGTCTGTATGCCAGGAGATGGGAGTTCCAGATATTTTGAAGGCATAAGGTCCCAGTTCTCAAAGAGCTCACATTCTAAAGATAGAGATGATATGTAAACTAAAAAATTATACAATAATATGCTAAGTTTTATAATAGAGCTAAGAAGTAAATAGCTTTGTTTGGGTGCATCAGAGAAGACTTGACAGAGGAGGTAAAGCTTGAGTAGTTTGTAGAAATTCTGCTCAAACTTGGAACATTCATTCAGATGCTAGTTAGGAAAGGACAGTCCAAGCAGAGGGAACAGCATGTGGAAAAGCCTGGAAGTTTGTGAAACAGCAAGAATTATAAGTAGTTTATTATGCTTAAATGAGGCTGGAGTTTTAGGAAGAGGCCTGCCTTAGGAGGGCCTTGAAGCCAAGGAGTTTGGAATTTTCCTGAGGCCAGGGGTGTAATACAACTAATGCCCAGTTTACAGAAATCATTCTGAAGGTTGTACACAGGATGGAGTTAAGAAGCCCTCTGAGAGAATAGTTTAACTGACCCAATAAGAGATCGTGATGGTCTGAAATAACACAGAAAGATCTGATTGTCGGGACTTGGTATCTTGAATGTCTTGAATAGTGTGGGAAGACGTAGATGGAAGATGTAGATTAAGAAGATATAGGATGACTTCCACACTTCATCTTGGGGATTTTATGGGTGGTGGAGCCATTAACCAGGGTAGAATTAACACGGGAGGAGACAGCAGATTTAGAGAGTGGGTGATGGAAAAAAATGTTTTCAAACATGTTATCTTTGCAGTACCTGTGGACCATATGTTTTTTGCCCAGGAGCTTATAGAATACGTGTCTGATTATGATTATTAGAAAAGACACAGAAGAAGCATTGTAGCCTAGGAGTAAAGAATTCTGTTTCTTAGTTTGCCAGTGATTGCTTAAAAGGCCTTGGAAGTATGACTTATTTTTTTCATCTGTAATGTTTGGAGCATGGCAATGGAAACATACCTCTTAGGGGTGTTGTTATAAGTGATATTGAGCTAAAGAATAAATAATTGACTATTAAAAGGCATTTGATATGTTGTAGTAGTTAAACATTCTGGGGACTATAGCAACCGTTTACCAAGATAAATGTTTATATACCCAAGTTAGGTTCCTAAGATCACTCATTCTGATGGCCTTTGAATAACACTGGCTGAATTACATAGATTGCCTCTGGTGTGGTTTAGATAAGCTTTTGTTTTTTGTTTTAGACTTTTCATTACTCTAGCATGGTTTTTCCCTGCTTTTTGCATTAGAAGAAAAATTTTGTCTTGCTGTTTATAACCAAACATCGTATGTTTATACTTCTACTATTAAAAAATAAATAAAATAGATACTACCTTAAAAGAGTTCACTAAAAATGTATTAGCTAATAAACATGAAAAGAAAAACAATTGTAAAACATTGGCCATTTCTGGGTTGTGTTAGTGTTCTTCATTGAGGCTTCTCTGTCCATGAACCCTTTGAGCAGGAAGCAATATAAGGTTTCTTCTGATTGTTACTACTAACACATTGTAAAGATCTTTTTTCTTTAATCTGTTTAGTACAGGATCTATTTAGTACTGGCCTCTGTCCCAGAATACCATCAGAGATAAGGCTATTATCCTTTCATTGAGCATTATCCTGGGAAAGTCTTTATAAAATTGAACTCTGTTGCACCTGCTGACCTCCTTTTTTAAATGAAAAAATGGTGGGGATGGAGATTATGTTCACTGAATTCAGATGGAGCCGTGTGTTTGACAGCACTGACACAATATGCTTTAGTTAGGGCCTTTTATATTGTGCAAATCGATTCCATCTTGGACTCTGAAAGAAATAAGTCGACAATTCAGATCAGGAAGTTGATGATCACGTTGGGTGCTCTGCAGTTATTGGCACAGTTGCTATTTTTTCATGAGCAATTCTATAATAGGGCTCCCAGTTATTTTAGAATTAATCTAAGATGTTTGCTTGCCATTGCTGTCATATTTTCTCTAAAATTGCTATAAATAGTATCTAGTTGCATTATCTTTAAACACGAAAGCCTAATTTTAGAAGAGTTAGATGCTTAATATTCATGTTTAACTTAAAGAAAAGAAAGTCACTAAAATGGAAGAGAATGATCAAAAACAATTTCAGAAACTTAGTTTTCTATCGAGTCTATCTTAAGAGCTGAAGAAACTTGAAGAGCAGTGCCATGTAACTTTCAAGTGTCTCTTTAAAAATATTTTACACTGTCAAATTACTTGAATTATTTTTATATAAAATAGATGCTACATGTATTTATGTAAATGTGCTATTAAGGCCCACGTATTCAAACACTTAACAAGTTGGTTGCTGGTTTAGGGGCAGCATTACTGAATTAAATGCAGGTTTGTGGCTTTCTAAAAGTGCTTTTGATTGAAAAGACCAGATATAAATGAAACAAATCTCCCAATTTTGTTGTCCCAACAACTCTTTTTTTTCTATATTCCCTTCTAGTTCCTTCTCACATCCTCACGTGATGTTTCCATAATTAATCCAATGTTAAAGTCTGACTTCACATTATAATTTAAACATTTTCCATGGTGATACAGTGCAAAATCTCATTATTGCTATAATATAAATGCAAAGCTATTCTATTTGTATTTAATAATGAAGTATTTGACCAAATTAGTAACCTCGTAAGCACTTCAATTAATGAAATACAAACAGTTTACGTGATATAATGTAGTAGGTCTCAGCAAAATTAGAACTAAAGCCTAGATCTCCTTAGTTAACAATATCTGTTGTACAATGAATCTTACAGTATTCTAGTTGCTATGTTATAAAATTAGCAGGTCAGTTAAATAAGACTTATCAAAGATAGGGTGTACTGTATCCATTTGAATTTTATGTATTATTTAGATATATATTAGCCATATAGTCAGAGAATAACCAATCTAGGACTGAATTTAAGCTGTTTTAAACTATCTGAAAACAGGGAATCCTTTGATCAATTTATTGGTTTTATCAATTAATTCAGTTTATTTACAGTTACTGTTTCCTGCCTTTTAAATAAGGAGAAAGTAATATATTATCTGAATGCATATGTGCTATATGCAATAATTTTAAATATTTAGTAATGGATAGCATCAGAAGGAGAGATGGCATATGTAGTTGAAGTTGGGTTTCGTAGTCAAAGAGATCTAGGGTTTAACCCCAGCATCACTGGCTTAGCAGCTGTGTCATCCTGGACAAGTTATTTACCTTGTCTCTTGGCCTCTATTTTCTCCTCCATCAAGTGGGCTTAAAAAGGCCTGCCTAATGGAGTTATAGTAAATGATATAATTTATATATATGATGAGAGGAGAGGCTCACCCCAGTGCATGATAGGAGGAAAGACCAGGTCCTCTGTCTATCCCAGCCCTCCTCTTGGCGTGGGGAAGAGAACCAGCCTCAGGAATGGGCTGCTTTCAGTCTAACCCTCAGAAGCACTGGGGCTGGCAAAAACTCTTGGTTTCTTCAAGAGGATATTTTTGTCATGTTTCTTTGGTTCTGTTGTTTGAAGACATTCCTAGACACAGTTTGGTCAGTTACAATGAAAAGTTGACTCTTTATTAAAAAAAAAATATGTGTATATGTATGTCATCTTGTATAGGGCCTGATATATGGCACTCAATAAAAGTAGCTCTAGTACTTATTGTTATTACCCTTAATATTATTAATTAAAATTTGTATATAAGTTACCAGAGAAAAATCTGTTTCAAATGATTGAGAATTGATACTATAGACCAAATCAGACTCTTATTAATTCTATAATGTTTGAAAGTTGTATATGTTGAGTTAATATTAACCTATAAAATAAAGTTAAAGTGAATTAATAGGAGAATTTATTTGGACTCTATTCTGCTAGCTAACATATAGCTTTTATTTCAACAGGCTCAGCGCTATGCAGCTACAACCTAAAGCCTTCTGAATATACTACATCATCAAAAGCTTCTGTTCTTTGCCCCAAACTACCTGTTCCAGCGAGGTAAATTTTACTCTATTTTGTTAACTTGTGACTTCTGTTTTTGTAGGTAGATTTTAAACTGTATATGTTTTTCTGAGAAAAGAGTCACTTGATGATACCTGTTGCCCAGTTTCAGTACTTTTACAACAAAATTTTAAAAGTAGTAATAGAAATGACATTGTGAATTTCACATCATTTTAAAATACACACACACACACACACACACACACACACACGCAAACAACTTTTCTCATTCTCAGATATTTTAAATTTCTTTTGGGGGCTAAATTTTTTTTTTTTTTAATGCCAAAGTTTTTAAGTATACAAAGCTGCTGAATCATTATAAAACCCACAACAAAATTTGAAGCCAAGTCTCACACTCTCCGAAGATTCTTTGAAGTTGGTCGTACTTATTGGTATTATTTTAAAATTTTCTTTGTAAGTTTAAAAAATATGCCAGTGATTTTTCTCCATAGTTTATTTCAGGCTATATCCTTTAGGTACATTCTCTATAGTAAGCTGTTTGTCTTAATCAACAAACATTTATTGTTAAGTACCTACTGCGTGTAATGGATGAAAAGATGAAACAAGAAATGTTCTTTGTTTGGAAGGATCTCACAGTAGTTTTAAGTAAAGCAAATTTTAAAATTATAAATTGATTTTTTTAAAAAAGGAAATAAATTCTCAAGCATTGAGGAATATATCCTCAGACTTAGGTATATAGTTTTTGGAGCATGTCTGATCTTGAGAACCTTAGCATATATCACTAACCATGTATGACATGAGTATTTCCCAGGAATATTGAATCAAAACCACTTTTTACTGTATCTCAGTATGTTATAGCAAGCTATTAGTTAAAATTCTTATCTTATGTCTCCTTTCCTTCAACTTGCTTATGGGTGTTACTTGTGCTTTATTAACTTGAATTTGAAATTTTCTGTTGAAAAGTCGACAAAGGATATATCAGTTTAATTGATTTCCAGCTCTTTTAGTCCTGTCAAGTTGCTATTGAAACTAAAATTTAAAGCCTACAGACATAAAAATAATGGGACTGTTTTAAAAGATACTAAGTAGGAGGGACCTACAAATTATGGGCTTAGACCAGTAGGTAGGGAAACTCCATTCATGAAAATTGAGAATATTAGGGAGGCTGAGACAGTAAAGAAAGGAGGTTCTTTGAATAGAGAAAATTATCAACATAAAAACAAGAAAAGCTCTGTTCTCTATTCAACTGCTAAAGCCTATTTTAAATGCATACTTTGAGTATAGAGTCACTATTTTAAGGCATAAGTATATTATAAAAGGATAACCAGAAAGCCGTGGTATGAGAATGAGGTTACTCTGCTCTAGTATAATATGGGTGGGCAGTTCATACTGCAAATCCTCCGGCACCTCTGACCTCTGACTCTCCCATGTTGAGGACTGCCTGTTCCTGGTTATACTGGGTGATCCAGTCTTGGCTGCGCACTCATGGACGTCTCACATACAGCATCCTAAGGGCATTCACTAGAAGACAAAACGTAGTATTAGGGGCTTGGGTTTTAGAGATGGATAGGCTCGGCTTCTAACAAGGTTATCCACTAATGTTTTAGTAATCCAAGATGCAACGATGAACCTAAACCATGTGAAAGCCGGCTATATACTATATTTACACTGTATTTAAAGATCCTCACATTTTACGTATCTTAGTAGTTTTGTCTGAACTCACATTGTTGGAAGGTAAAAGAGAAGCAACAGTTGATAGAAGGAAGGCAAATCAAGATCTTGTAAACAGCATCATCTGGTATTTGGCAAAGTGAGAGGATCAAAAAACAAGAATAAATTTGTTTTAATAAAAAACTTAGGGCACTACCCTGTTTCACACACAGTATTAGATTAGATACCAAATCTCCAAAGATGAGTAAGATCTCGTCTCTGTCCTTAAGAAACTCTGTCCTTAAAAAGAGTAGGCACTATGCTTTGATTGACTTTTCTATATGCACCATAAGACCAGCACTAGGCAAACCTGTGATGCAGGCAAATGGCCCTCAGCATCTTTTATGTCTCCTTTGCTGTCCCTCTGGGAGCACAGCAGTGGGACAGAAAGAACTGAACTTTGAGTCCAGATAGGCCTGGGGCTGAATTCTGTGCTACCACTTTCTATTTGTCAGCTTAAGCAAGTCTGTTAAGCCCTCAGTAAACCAAGTTTTCTCATATGTAAAATAGGAATATCAATACCTCTCCCATGGAATTGTTGTAAGAATTAAGTAAGATAATATGTGTTAAATATTCATTATTGTGCTTGGCATTTGGCTTAGGGACTATTATTTGTCTCAACTTCTAGAGCCTTCCAACCTTCCTGGGTACCCAGGAACCTTCTGCAGCTTGAAGGTACCTGTTTTAAAGAAAAGCAGTTGTAAACTAATTTGCAATAAAACATTAGTGCCACATAATTGCCAAATGGTTACTATTCCTAAGAGCTTTTGAATTTTAAAAGCAAATGCCTAGAAAGGGCCATATTGTATCCAAATTCAGAACTCTACTGGTGACATGCTAAACATAGTAGCAACAGGGAGTCTAGCCAGCCCTTATACTTAGAGTGCTTAAAGGTTTGGGTATAGCTAGAAAAAATTGCAATACCAGAAACAGATTTCATAAGTTCAGTTTATTCATCAGACATTTATTTTGGTACTTCCAGATGCCAGAAAGGATACTTGGTGTTGAGGAATTAACATGATATGGAAATAAGAAAATAGTAGCCAAGAAAAAAAATATTATCTATCTATATTTTTTTAAGTGAAGGATTCAAGGTGAATTAACATTTATAAATCATCTATTGGATGCCAAGTACCATATTATGTTTCTCATATGTACTATCTCACTTAACCCTCACAAAAGCCTATAAGGATATTGTCCCTAATTTATAGATGAGGAAATAGAAGATAAGAGGTTAAATGGGTTACCCAAGGCCACACAACTAATGGCTGGGAATCAGAATTTGAATCTAAGATCTTGTAAAGTCTACACCACAGTTAGTTTGAAGGGAAAAAAGGGAGTATAGGAATGAAAGAGGAGAGAAAAGAAATAAAATGAAATGTGTGAAAATCACTGCACATTGCCATTAGATTCTTGATTACTTATCTCCTGCCTTTGCTGTGCTACAGAGATATTGCCAAAACCCTTTATTTTTATTCTTTCTTAAATAAAACTTTTAATTAGAAGCCTTGTGTAATTGCTTATTTATAACCTGAAGTTTTAAAATAATTGTGTGAAGTGCAAACTCCTATCTTCTCTTACAAAGGCATATGGACAAGATATTAGGCATTGTTTGTCATCATTCTTTGAGGGAGCTCATTAACTGTGATAGTCTGGACTTAGAGGCAAATGAGCAATATGTTTGCCAAGGTAAGAGACAATTTTCCTATGAGTGGCTAATTTTAAAAAAATCGTTAGAAGACTCATTATAAATTCATTTTGTTCTTGTTGACTAATGTTTCAATAAAGTGAAACAGCATCGGTTCCTAATGGGACAGCACTGACTTCTTAAAGATTCAATATTCTGTAGGCTTCAAAAGGCAGAAAAACTTACTGTAAATAGAATTCTTTATGCTCGTTCTCTGAATTAAGAAGCACAGAGTGTGTCATTTAGGTTAGACACTAAAGTAGAAGTGATCTCGTACACTAGGTTCTCAGAAGGCTTATTTTCTGAGAGGTATATGAAATCAGGTAACATCTTAAATTCATCATATCACATGGAATTTAAATGGTAAAATATAAGACAAACCATTTCAATGCCATGATTACTAAATTTTTTTTAAATAATAAAATAAAATAATTCAAACAAAATAATTCATGTCAAGTTGTTTCTGTTTGGGAAAGAGTTGAGAAAAAGAATGACAAGGGAATCTAGTACTTTTTACTTTAAAGCTAAGTATTTAATTTCATTTTTGCGGTTGTGTCCAAATATTATCTTCTGTTTTGTTTGCCTTCTATTTCTGTTATTCCTTACCACTAAGAGCAGCTTTTGACCATTTTGACCATCAGCTAAACAGTGTAGTTAATCAGCTTGTGCTATTTTTATACCTTTAAATTTAGAACTGTCAGGTTTTTTTAACTGACATAGATTGAATTATAAGGCAAGGGACTGTAATTTTATTCCAGTTCTTTGAAGGATACTTGTAAAAGTACTCTTTCTAATTGGCCAGGTGTTTATATACAGTATACAAATGACTTGAAAGCATAAGTTCAAACCTGATATTACTCAGCTTTTCCTCTTAAATACAAATGAAAGATTAGAATTTTAAGACTATAATCCTTCCCTTTTCAAATCAGCTATCCTCATTATAAGTATGAAAAGCAGAAAAATACTAAAGCTACTGGGCATCCTGCTTCTACTAATTTAGAATCATTGATTTGTGGGTGGACATTATTATTATTATTATTAAGATGTGAAAAGACTTATAGAGGACTTGCTTCTACCGTTTCAGCTAACAGAAGGACGGACTGAGAAAGAGATGAAGTGACCTGTGTAATGTTGGGAGAATCACCCAGGGCTTTTGAACCCAAGTCCAGTTTTCTTTTCTTTATCACAAGTTCCACTCTCTTTTGGAAATGATGTATATTTCTCTTTGAGTATAAAAATACATCAACATCCTGTTAGGATATGGGAGATTTAAGTGGAGCCATCTCTGGACAGAGGATAAAGTTTACGGTTATATGACAGGAAAAAGGAAACAGGGGAGCAGGACCAAAAAAAATTGGTGGGTATTAAAAACAGAACATCAGTATCCTTAAGGTGGATGTATTTTATGTTCAAGGTTGGAGGCAAGTGAGTTAAACTGAGATGACATCAGAGATGTAGGGTAATAAAGCAGATGAAGATGTAGACAGTCATGGAGCAGAGACGACTTTAGTTTTGAAGGACAGAGAACCAGCCTTTTAGTTAAAATACGGTTAAAAGTCCTTAGACAGGGACATTAACCTGGCAGGGATAGTATCTAGACAGTATCAGGAAAAAAATAGTTGTAGGTCACAACACAGTTGTCAAGTTTATAGGTTTCTGTCCCAAGTTAGCCTCCATTGAGTAGGAACTTGTAGTTAATCTTTTTTTATTCTTTCCTGTAATATTTCTAACTAAATCCATTTCACCTAAAAGTATTCTGTAATTTAATGTCTTTTTAAATCATTAGTAAAACAACTTTTGGTCAAAAAATGGTGACTTACATACCTGTAATTCAAGCATTACTCAGAATGCTCTGGCTTTCTGCACTTTGTGACAAAATATCAAATCTTTGGTATTATCTTTCACCAACACCATTTTGGAGGTGTATACAAATACACCCACACATCACAAGAGGCAATTTTTAAAAAATGAACATGCATGTCATCATCGTTTTTGGATACATTTTACTTCAGAGCATAACTAAGGTAAGGCTAGATCTTTAAAATTATATTATTTTATTGCTCCATGAAGTTTAACATCACAGAAGATGTTAATTATTCTTACTCCCAACGGTGCTCATGTACCAACATTTAAGGAAAATCAATATATAGTTCACGTATATTCTTACTTGAAAAGAAATATTCTAATTGTTTATTGAGGAAGGAAACAAAGGTAGTGTTTTGCTTTGCGTTATACAAAGTTGCTTTACTGAGATTAGAAACCTTGGGATTTTATTTGTTGTTCAACCATGTAATCTTATTCACTAATTTGACCAAAATACAGTGCCAGTCAAGAATGAGAACACACTTATGTCAGTCCAGTCAAAAGTGTTATGTTAGACTGTGACTGATAGTCCTACAAATAATTCTGACAATGTGGGATTCGTGTTAGTAATGACTAAACTTTAACTTAATGCACACATAAATGTGTGTTTGTGCATAGGCGCATGTATGGGCTCTTTTAGAATCCAAATAAGTCACAACTGAAGGCATGTTCATAGAGCTTGGCTTAAAATCTCTCACTGATTAATGCATACATGTTCTCAGAAGCTAAAATAGAACCATGTTGTAACAAGCTATATTTATGTCATGGTTTATACATAGCTATGTTCCTTCACAAGTGAAAGCTGCAGTCAGTATAAACCTGATATAATTGATTCCCTCTTTTTTGGACACAAATAATCTCATAATAATAATAACATACAAAAGGAAAAGAAAATGGCCCAGAATCCCATGACCCTAACAAATCAGAGATTTTTCATTTCTTTATATTTTTTCCTGTTCTCATTCTTATGTATATATCTTTTATACAGAGATGTAATCATCACATTAGATATCAATTTTTGGGTTTTTTCCCTTGTACTATTAAATCATAAGTTCTTCCATACATTAGTATTCAAAGTTATTGTTTCAAATAGCTGCATATTATGCTGTATGTTGATGTCTTGGTATGACTACTTTGTATGAGTTATTAAGCTTGTGCCCCAAATACCTTTTTTAATCTAAGGTTTTGTATGCCGTTCTGAGAGAAGAAATACTCTATTAATGGTGGCATGTTTCAAGCAAAAGTATGTTTGTTTTTATTTTTAGATAGCTTATGGCAAAAATTCATTTTCAGTTCAATGAAGTATATGTTTGTAAGTTTTGCCATCTGCCCCTTGATTGATAGATGTGTAGGCTGAGGAGTTTAAGTGTTTGGTTTTGCTTTTAGTAGTTGTGTATGTGTGTGTATATGTGTGTGTGTGTTTCTTTCCAGAAGGGGAGGGTAATGTCTTCTGTTGGAATATGCACTCCACCCTCTTTGATAAGGCTTGTGGTAAGATGTGCATCATGCCCCATGACGGTCATCTTCATAGCATTAAGCTCACAGCTCTTAGCTCCCATATGACGCGTGGAGGGTGGACTGTATTGCAGTCATATTCACCTTTCATTTGTGTGTTTGATGTGGCATTTATATTAAGTAGGAGTAATTTTTTTTCTGATTTTTTTTTCTTGTGTCACCAGTGCACCTATTCCATTCTTCCATCGCTGTGCTCCTGTGAACATTTCCTGCTATGCCAAGTTTGCAGAGGCCCTGATCACCTTTGTCAGTGACAATAGTGTCTTACACAGGCTGATTAGTGGAGTAATGACCAGCAAAGAAATTATATTGGGACTTTGCTTGTTATCACTAGGTAATTGTTTTTCTCATTATTAGCTATTGCATAGTACTGCAGTAGAAGACTGTTCTTTTAACCAAAATATGAATACTGCTGGGGATACTTGTAAATTGTTTAACTTCCCATAGCCAAAATAATTGTTTCAGAATATATATAGTTATAAATAGATACATATTTTAAAAAGAATATATATATGTCTGAAACTCATTTCCCATCTTTTTCTCTCATTGGAGAAAACTGGTGTATTCCCAAACTTTGATTACAAAGTCTATAATAACCTTTAATATGATAATAGGAGGTTTCTATTATCAGCATCCCTTTGTTTTTAGTTTTGATTCCAAAAGGCTTACTTGCTTATAAAAAGAGGCTACGTATTCTCTTTTATATTTCCATCAAAGAGCATAGATTTCTGATATATTATGTTTGGATTATGTAATTTTTTTCATTGCTACAATTAATATCTGTATTGCTTGAAAAAGTAGGAAATCTCCACTTGTTAGCCATTTAGTTTTTTGGTCAATAAATAGATAATAAAATAAATAAAAGCAAATAAATGTTCTTTTCAAAATGTAAATTCCCTATATTATCCGAGAACTATATGTAGCCATATCAGAATTTATAGACTTTTTTAGTTGGGAGAAGTAAACTGTAGCAGGAACCAAACAACTCTTTTGTTATATAAGTAAAATGAGTGTTTATGCCTGTTAACACCAATTATAGTCATTGAGAAGTCTAGCTATATTTCTGTCTTGTCATTAGAGAGTATTTTCTTTTTGCTTAGGTAGTACTTGACTCAGTTGAAATAATGCTGTCCATATGAAAAGCTATTTCTGTGATATTTGAAACGCTCCCATCTGTTTTTGGTTCCTGTACATTTATTGCAAATGTGAATACCTTAATAATGTTACCTAGTCACAGATCCCAACCATTTATTTGGCTTTGCAAATGGTCCAAGGAAACTTGATTATTAGTCTAGCTTTATATAAAAATTTTTTGATTTCTGAAATAGTTGAATACTTGAACCAAGAAAAAAAAATCCAAACCTAAAAATAGTGTTAATAATGTTGTTAAGCCATTGGAAGTCCATTTTTTATTAGAATGGTTTTCTTTTGAAGTTTAAGATTTTTATTCATTTGTTTGTGAAATGGGACTTTAGATAATTGAAGATGAACAAATTATGATTTCAGAAATGAATTTCCCCATGCAAGGGTTAAATCTTCTCAGTTTCTTTTGAGATTTTCACGCAAGATTTTGGCATGTTGGAATTTAGCTTGGGGTGGGTAGAGGAGTTGGTTAAATAACTCAAACTAAGCTTTGCTCCTTTTTTGAAGAGCTTCTTAGTCAGGACCCCTGACCTCAGTTGAGAAGTAACATCAGAGGAATTTTGGCTTCAGTAGGTTTCAGGATATTATTCTATAGGGTCAGACCATCTCTTGGAGTTTTAGAGGAGAAACAACTAGAAAAAGATAATATACCATCTGGCTTGTTGACCGAACATCAGAGAAGTTGGTCCTGAAACGCATAGGTGATTCAAGGAAGTGTAGCACCTAATTTAACTGATCTCTGTCTACATGTGGTAATTTTTCCGGTCATCAACATGGCATGTCATTCTCTACACTTTGTGTGTTGGCATCTATGTTTGCATGTGAGTTCTTATGTCTTCCTGTAGCAAATCCACAACAGTTCTGTGCTGTTTTTGAGTCACCATATACATTTGCATGTATTCTTTTCTGTCATTTATAAACCCAGTTAGGTGCCTTTGGTTTTAAGTGATGCTGTTCAAGTGGTACAAGTACCAAAGTCAAAGTACAAAAGCAGCCAATTTCCTTTTACCTAAATTGGAGTCATGGACTTGTCAATAGCAACAAATTATTTCCCTAGCAGAAAACAATTGAAAGAGTTGCTCTTTATATTTTCTAAAGTTTTCAAATGATATTCTGTGTGTTCTTTATCTTCCCTGCAGTTCTGTCCATGATTTTGATGGTGATAATCAGGTATATATCAAGAATACTTGTGTGGATCTTAACAATTCTGCTCATCCTGGGTTCACTTGGTAAGCTGCTTATTCCTTTGTTTTTTAGTGATTAGAATAGAGAGTTAAAGTTTGCCTTTAACAATCCCTCAATTCAGAACTATTTTGGTTATTTTAAATAATTTTCCTCTTGTAAGGCCTGTGAATTCATTGATAAAATGTAAAGACAAGGTGAGTGGATTACATTTAAGTTAGTTCACTGTGAGATCACTAAATCAAATAAAATGGGAAGGTCAGTGGCTTTTGGAATAAGAGCAAGTGAGATATTTTTAAATGGGGACTAACGTTTTTCTGTCAATATCAGTTTGAGGGGGAGAGTACAATTGAAAAGAAAGGAATTGAGCCTCTGTTCTGCTCCTGCTTTTGAATTTTCACTTGATTCTTCCAGTGCTCCCTGCCTGGCAAGTGAAGGGACCCTTTCTTTTTATCTTGCACTTTTTTAAGGCCTGAATCAGCCATTCTAAGGTGTTGAAATTCTTTCTGGTTGAAAAGTGTTCCTGGCAGGATAACTCTGTCGGGGGGGGGTGTGTGTACGTGTGTGTGTTTAAAATTTTGTTACTCGTTTTTCTGTCTATTGACATTCTATTTTGTTTTTATTTTAGTGTTTCTAATGAAACCTTCTGGTTTTTCTGTGTTTATTGTCTTTAAAAAAAAATTTCCCCCTCCCAATTATAAATGTCATACCTACTCATGGTATCTAACTACTTCCATGGTAGAAAATAGAAATATAGGAAAGAAAATAAAAGTTTTATTTCACATGCTACATCTTCTCTTTAAAGAGTATTTACTTTTGCCTTTAAAAATGTCATAATTATAGGGACCCACCTTCAGTTCACCAGTGTTAGCATTTGGAATCCAGACCTTGTTATTCATATATATATATGTATGCGTGTGTGTGTGTGTGTGTGTGTGTGTGTGTGTATGTGTGTGTATGTATATAGTATAAAAACGTTTTAACCCAATATGAAACTCTTTCAGTAGGAGAATTTGTCACGTTTACCTGGTATGTTTGGTCTTACTGATGTCATCTGTTTTATGTTTTCCTTAAATTTATGCTTCCTTATTTTGTTTTCCCTATCTTTGCTGTATGGAATTGTGTTTTCTTTGGTTATTTTCACCATTGCTTTGGATGGTATAATTTTATTTTCACTTTTTCAGTTGGTAACCTAAACATTTTCAGAAAATATTCTTCAGTCTAGAATTCTATAATTATTAAAGGCTGAAATGAAACAATATTTGTTGAGGTTCCCCCCCCCCCTTTAAATTTAGCATAAACTTTCCTTCCTGTCTAATCCTACTCTCTTCTGCCCACTCGCACTTTTTAGCTCTTGTTAAATATTCTGAGTGTTCATATTCAGGTTATTATTAAACTTAAAATATTATTTGTTGTACTATATCTTTTCAAAGAATTTTGCTTACCTTTGCCTTGAGAAGTTTCATAATTATATTTAAGTTTATTTAAGTTCTCTCCTGTCCTGATTTTAGTGAGAACTACTGGTCCTGTTTTTATTTCTATTTTTATTTTTTTTTAATTTTTATTTTACATTGGAGTATAGTTGATTTACAATGTTGTGTTAGTTTCAGGTGTACAGCAAAGTGATTCAGTTATACTGGTCCTGTTTTTATAAAAGTTCATTCTTGAGTTCTAAATTTCAGTTCATATTTGTTTTGATTGGAATCTGAGTTCAAGTAACTTATTCATGAAAGACTTATGGGTTGTAATATTCTGAATTCTTGGTTATCTAAGATTGCCTTTGCCTTCACATGTGAATATTGAATTTGTTGCATATAAAAGTCTTAAGATACAGTATGTTGCCTTATGTCTGTACTTCATTTCAGAGAAGAACTTTGAGACCAGTCTAAATTTTGTTCCCGTGCCCATAACATATCTCACTTACCTAGATGTTTATATAATTTTTAACTTATCCTTATAACTTAAAATTTTTGTCTAGTTCAGAATCTTAACTCAGTTTGCCTATGATCTCTTTTTTGGGGAATCTTTTTCAACTTTGAAAAGTTTACTTTATTTCTATACTTGTTTATTGTTTCCATCCTGGTGGTTTTCTCTTTAAGATCCTTGTTACTCTCCTGCTATCATCTTCTAAATTATCATTTTAATCCTTTTGTCATTTTATTTACATTCAGGAAGAACTCTTCAAGTTTATCTACCATATCACTGATTTTGTTTTCCTTGGTGTCAGTCTGTACTTGGCTACTTAATTTTGCTATTCCAATTTCATCTTATTTGTAGGTCTTCCTTCTCTCAGCCATCTTCCTTTTCATTTCAGTTTGTAGCCTTCAAATCTAATTCTGTGTTTAGATGATGTCTTAGTCAGTTTGGGCTGCTGTAACAAAGTACCACAGACTGGATGCCTTATAAACAACAAACATTTATTTCTCACAGTTCTGGAGGCTGGGGAGTCTCAGATCAAGGCACCAGCAGATTCGGCATCTGGTGAGGGCCAGCTTCCTGTTTCCGGCCATCTGATTGCTGTGTCCTCACATAGCAGAAGGGGGAAGGAGCTTTCTGGGGTCTCTTTTATAAGGGCACTAATCCCATTCATGAGGGCTCCACATTTATGGCCTCATCATCTTCTAAAGGCCCCACCTCCAAATACACCATATTGGGGATTAGGATTTCAGTAGATGGGTTTTGAGGAGACACAGCATTCAGTTCATAACAGATGGATAGCTTTTATAATAAAAGTAGATTTGAATCCCAGCTCTCCCACTTACCAAGTATGTGACATTTGGCATGCTGCTGAAATTTCCTAAATTTCAATTTCATCATTTGCAAAGTGGAGCTAATAATACCCACTTAATAGCATTGTGTTTAAATGTGGTTGCATCTATTTGTGCTAATTCCTGGCACAAGTTTAAATGTTTAATTAATGATATCTACTGTGGATGTTATGAACAATGCCCTTGATGTCATCATTATCATCTCATTCTATCTTCCTTGAACTTCAGGCTTTCTCTCAACTTTTTATTTCTGTTTGTAGAGAACATATTTTATTCCATTTTTTGAGGATATTAAACAGTTTTCCAAACAATTTTCTTGTACATTCAAGATTCCAAAATGGAAATAGCCTTTCCCTTTCTCTGAAATATTCTTCATAGACTCATGGTTGTTTTGGTTTGTTTAATCATCTTCCATAGAAGAAAAATTCATGCTTAGTATTTGCCAACAGGTAGTTGGAATTTCCCTTTGGCACTATTCACTCTTGACTTGAGTGCACATGGAGGTCAGGTTGATTTGCATAGATCTCAGCCCAGTTGCTTCTCTCCCAGGCATTCATCTCATCCACCTATACATACACATCTCTACTCTGAATCTTCCATTTCCTTACCATGGCCTACAAGGCCTTGCAGTATGATCTGGTGCCCAGCTCCCTCTCTGCACACATCTCTTACTGCTTTCCCCATTGCTCATTGCCGTAGCCACAGTGACTTCCTCTTTTCTTGCCTGCCAGGCATGGCCCATATCAGCATCTCAGAACTTGCTGTTTCCTCTTGCCTGGAACACTCTTAGATAGTTTCATAGATTGCTTTCTCCCTGTCTTTGATTCTTTTGCTCAAATATCATCTCACCCCAGTGAGGCCTTGCTTATATACAATTGTAATGCTTTCCCAGCCCTAGCACTTTCTATCCCTTACTGGCAACTTTTTTCTTAGATTTAATATACTCTATTTTCACTTGTTTCCTTGTTTTTTTTTGTTTCCCCATTACTATATATGCTGCATGAGAGTTGATGTTGGTTTTTCACCGCTCTATCCCCAGCCCCTAGAACAGTAGGTGCTGTAGGCACTCAAAGTGTTTGTCGAATGGATTGAATGAAGGTGTCCAATGCAGCTGTCTTATATGGAGGCAGGTCTGCCTCCCTCTTCAGTCTAGATCTCAGAATCTCTGAACCAGTCATGGAGATAAAAATTCCCATCCCTAGTGCCCACCGCTATCCAGCTATCAAAGATTTCCTATCTTCGTTCCTACCTTTGGTGGGAACTACTCATTTGATCTTCATTTATTCATTGTACAAATATTTCGTCAACTGCATGAGTGTCTCCTCACTAGGCACTGGGGTTACTGTACAACAGACAAGATCTTTGCCTTCCTCAGCTTCATTGCTGATTTCTGTAACCCTTACTTGCTTCCCACAGGCTCCTTAGCTTAAACAGGCGCTGAGGCTCTCTTCGTGACCAGTTCCTCTCAGGGGTATCTGTCCTTGCTGGCTCTCTCTCAGCTTCAGAGTTGATAATAAATACAGTTAAAGGAAGTTTATTTGATACAGTGAGAGATTTGTAAGTGCCTAATGTGGAAGTTGTAAGTGGAGTCATTGGAGTTCCCCTTATGCTGGCAAAATGTTACAGCCACGCACCTCCCAGCCAAATGGATTGCTGCTGTGTTAGTCCACGTTGATATATAGGAAGGGTCCAGAAAATTGAGGATTTATGTTACACATTTTCTTGTGCCAATAATTGCAAAAACAATTGGTTTTTTCGTCTCCAGGTGGCACAGGTGTACTATGGTGGCTATATGCAAAGCAAAGAAAGTCTCCCAAAGAAGCAGTTATCCCTGAACAGCTTCAGGTAGCTGAAGACAATCTTCGGGCCCTCCTCATCTATGCCATTTCAGCTACAGTGTTCACAGTGAGTACAGGCCTTGGTGTATCTTTCAGGTTTATGTTTTTATTTATAGATCATTAATGAAGCAGAAACTCACGCTTAGCCATTGCATGCCTAACCATGATCCCTATTGGATAAAATCTCTGCCCCACAGTGTATGACATACTCAAAAGTCTTCAGAAGGCTCCCCTAAATGATGAGTGCTATTTGATGTGACATTTTGTTCTGTACTGCCTGCTTTTTGAGAGGGAATTTTCACCTAGAATATTAATTATCATTTTCTAGTAAGAACATACATCTTATTGTCATGAGATAGTGTAATTATTTTTAAAAAACAGTTCTCTTTACTATAGAAAAGTCTATTAAGAAATAGGCTACCTAGTGTAATTCCATCTACTTAGTCACTAATTATTTTCCCATTTTTCCCTTTTAAACTTTTAACAACATTATTTTAAAAAGAGAGGTGAGCGTCACTAACTAGTATAATTATTATAATAATTGCAGTAAAATTATTCATTAACATGTGGTTCAGTAATCTATATTCATATCTTTGGTTCATCTCCTTCTCCTCTCTGAAAAAAGGGGAAAAAAATCTCAGTCCACTTCTTGGAGCAATCCCAAGCTTTTCACTGAGCATTAGAAACTAAAAATAAAGCCATCATAAAACCATTGGTGCCAAAAGATTTTTGTTTGCTATCATTGTACAAATATTTATTAATCATCTTTTAAGTACAATTCTCTGTGCCAGGTGCCAGGGCAGAGTGGGGAGTGACAAAGGGTAAATTTGACATGGACCCTGCTTGTAAGCTGCTTTTGGTCCAACAAGGGAGATGAAGTATAAGTTCTCTGTGCTTTTGTGGTCATAGCATATCGTCTTTTCCCCTATTTTCAGAGTGGCAAGCATGTATCTATTTAAATAAATTAAGAGTCTCATCCTGATGACAAACAACACGTTTTGATTCATAATGAGTGGAAAAAGGGAAAGTAGAAGAATTAATACATCTAGGATGTATTAATAAATTGAGAAACTCTTATGTTTAGCTTTAAAAGACATTTTCAATGTATAATGAAAAATAAGGGCTGCAAGAGAGATACAGACTGTTAAAGTGTTATTGGGATTCAGAGAATGATACATCCCCATTTTGGAATGAAGGGTTATGTTAAAAAAATTCCACCATTGTTCAGTTTCTGTTTTTACTGCTTAAAACAGTAGCTGGAATCTTTCCATCTCTTCTCTCCTACAGGTTATCTTGTTCCTCATAATGTTAGTCATGCGCAAACGGGTTGCTCTCACCATCGCCTTGTTCCACGTGGCTGGCAAGGTCTTCATTCACTTGCCACTGCTAGTCTTCCAACCCTTTTGGACCTTCTTTGCTCTTGTCCTGTTTTGGGTGTACTGGATCATGACACTTCTCTTTCTTGGCACTACCGGTAAGAAGACATGTTACTTCTTTCTTTTAGTGATGAAACTGATTTGCATTAAAATATTTTAAAACATCAGAGAGATATAATTCTTAAGACATTTATGGACTAAGGTCTAACAACCATCAGAACTAGCAATGGTTATGGCTCTTCAATAACATATTCCCCGTTCATGATTTTTAGAACATCCCAGCAAAGTGAGTCTAAACCAGGTAGGACCTGAAATCATATCCAGTTTCAAGATGGTTATGGATTTGAAGTAAGCTCCTGTACTGACTTAGACATTTGGATTCATTCTAAGATGAACTAATGAATGCAGTGCTGCTCTGGAATTGCCTCAAACTCCAGTTATAGCCAAAGATCAAGTTGCTTCCTTGGGACTTTCTAGTTTGGAAATGACCTGAACCTATGTAGAGGTAGTAGTGATACAGTTCACAGTTAGACTCTCAGACTTGCTTGTAGCCATACTTAATATCAAAGGTTATGTATGTCTAAATGGAATTAATTATGAGGAGTGGTATAAGGATAGTAAGCTTATATGTAACTTCTCTGGCCATTCAGCACACCATCACCAATTGAAAATAATATTAATTTCTGTACTTTGCTAATAATTTAGGTCTATAATTATTGGACAAGTAATACCTCTGAAAAAAAGTTGAAGTGTTTGAAAATTCATGCCTACACTAAATAACTGATAATGTGGTAAGAACTATATTCAGGGACTTCCCTGGTGGTCCAGTGGCTAAGACTCTGAGCTCCCAATGCAGGGGGCCTGGGTTCGATCCCTGGTCAGAGAACTAGATCCCACATACCTCAACTAAAGGTCCCGCACGCGGCAACAAAGATCCTATGTGCCACAATTAAGACCCAGTGCAGCCAAATAGATAAATAAATAATTTTTTTTTTTAAAAAAAGAACTATATTCACATAGAACAACTTTTAAAAGCTATATATGGTGCCTTTGAGGAAAACAAATGCTTAATTGTACAGTGTTTGTCTTTACGAGTTCTTAAGTGATAATTACTTTTGTCCCTTAATGTAATAGCACTGTGATCATGAAGTCAGTGGTTTGGGGATAGGGACATACTGTTGGAAATTAGATTAATCTCTTAGATTTAATAGCCATACTTATTGGTTTATGCTTTATGTGCTTCTTCTTTCCTTCTTTGATATTTTCCTAGGCAGCGCTGTTCAGAATGACCAAGGCTTTGTGGAGTTCAGAGTTTCTGGGCCTCTGCAATACATGTGGTGGTACCATGTGGTGGGCCTGATTTGGATCAGTGAATTTATTCTAGCCTGTCAACAGATGACCGTGGCAGGAGCTGTGGTGACATACTATTTTACTAGGTGAGAATTTATACTTGTCAGAAAACTTAACTTGTAACTACCTGGATGGACCTAGAGGGTATTATGCTAAGTGAAATAAGTCAGGCAGAGAAAGATAATAACTTTGTATAGTGACCAATGATAACTAGACTTATTGTGGTGATCATTTTGTAATGTATAGAAATATTGAATCACTATGTTGTACACCCAGAACTAACATAGTGTTGTAGGTCAATTATACTTCAATTAAAAAAAGAGAGAAAGAAAGAAAACTTAAGATCATCTAAGTGATTGTGTCTAAAGGAAATGGAACTGAGACCGGTAAGAGTTCCATTTCTTCAAAAAGTAATTGGAAGTGAATATAACAAAATGTGTAGTTGATCATTCTGTGAGGTAGGAAAATGGGAGGTTATTATTTTATTCTTTATACTCTTCTGTAGCTTTCTCAAAAAATTAATTAGAACCTCAGGTCATGCTACACCTAAATTACATTTAGCAGAAGAACAAATCTTGTAGTAGTGTCTTTTGTACTTTTGCTTTATATAAACGTCCATCAAAGGATAACAAGTCTTTTTAATTTGTATGGATCAGAACAAGTATTGTGACTTCCTTTCCTAACTTCATAGCTGAATATACACTACAATAGCCTTATAATGAGGTGCCAGGTCTAACATCTTTTTAAGTTCCATTATCTGATTCTACAATTAACCCCATAACTATTTACTAGTAAGAGCTTTCAAAGCACAGTTTTATTTAACTTAAAGTATTACAGCATAAGAACCCCATGAAACTACCATAAAGAAATGAAACATTAATTTTACATGGTACATCTGTAGCATTTGTATTACTTTGCCATTTTGTCATAGAGCTAGAATAAGAAAAATGAACTAATTTTTCACTCTTTTGTACTCTAAACCATTTCTCTGTTTCCATCTTGGTCTTTTATATAGGGATAAAAGGAATTTGCCATTTACACCTATTTTGGCATCAGTGAATCGCCTTATTCGTTATCACCTTGGTACTGTGGCGAAAGGATCTTTCATTATCACATTAGTCAAAATTCCACGAATGATCCTTATGTACATTCACAGTCAGCTCAAAGGAAAGGTAAGGAAAAACCCTTTTCTGGACTTACTGTGGGCACATTCCAGAACTTCAGTTCTGCATGTAGCAAAGTTCCCAGCGATATTAAGTCCAAGTGCAAATGTTTTTTTCAAAGTCCTTGCCTAGTAGAATCTAATTCTTCCCCTTTGTCTCCCACTCTTGCACTCTGTAGTTTCCCCATATGTCCTGTGCTTCTCTTCCTCTGTGTGGACTCAACATGCTTTCTTCCTTGGAACCTTCTTCCTGTCCGTGACTGCAGAAATACCATGCATTTCTACATAGCTTAGCTCAAATGCCCCCTCTTCCTAGAATCCTCCCCTGAGTCCTCTCACCTCCCAAGTGATGTCTTCTCTCTCTCTTCTCCACTCTCATAGCACTAGTATCTATATCATATTCTGATTGTAATTGTTGTTATGTTTAGCGCTTTTTTTTTTTCTCCTACTAGATTATAAGTTCCTTATTGGTCTTATATACCTTATATCTTGTATGCAATAGGTACTAAGTAAATGTTGAATTGAACTGATTAAAGATAATTCAGCCATTACATTTTGAGGAAAAAAAGGGTGAGTGTGGAGGCTTTGAAGCATAGGTTGTGATTTTTCTTAATTTTTATTTTTCTAAAATTTAGAATATTCTGTATGATATGGTTTGATTGTTTGGTCTTTAATTATTTCCATTTTTCATTCTTTCCAGGAAAATGCTTGTGCTCGATGTGTGCTGAAATCTTGCATTTGTTGCCTTTGGTGTCTTGAAAAGTGCCTAAATTATTTAAATCAGGTAAAATGGTTTTTTTGGTTTTTTATTTTTTTGTTTGTTTGTTTTTAATTGTCATATCCTTTCTATGTTTCTTTTTTTTTTAATTGGGGTATAGTTGTTTTACAGTGTTGTGTTAATTTCTACTGTACAGCGGAGTTCCCTGTGCTATACAGCAGGTTCTTATTAGTTATC
The DNA here is from genome assembly GCF_949987535.1 of Balaenoptera acutorostrata. Taxonomy (NCBI): domain Eukaryota; kingdom Metazoa; phylum Chordata; class Mammalia; order Artiodactyla; family Balaenopteridae; genus Balaenoptera; species Balaenoptera acutorostrata. The sequence goes on from NC_080069.1 coordinate 97,805,774, forward strand.
TATTTTATACATATTAGTGTATATATGCCAATCCCAATCTCTCAATTCATCCCCCACCCGGCCCCAAGGTAAAATGTTTTAAAAATACATTTAACGTTCACTTTCAAAGATAGGTTCATTGTTTCTTCTTCCAAGATAAAGTTATTGAGCTTAAGTGAAAGTTAAGTTTTTCTCATGGTGTTATACATTGTGCCTTGATCAAGTATAATTGTTTCAATCATATTCTTGTTTTTAAACGTAATATGTGTTCTTACCAAGGCTTATTATTAATTAATTGTAGTACATTGATAAAATATCATTAGGGACCATCTTTCAGGAAAGACATTTATCTCTTATCCCTTAATTCACATCCTTTCATATTTGATTTTCTCTGAGAATCTGTCTACTCTAGCCATAGTTCTTTAATTCTTTTAATGGTTTTTGAAAGCTTTAGTGAAAAGCTGTTGTGACACTTGCTCCTTTTTGCAACTGTCTACTATTGTTCAAAACTAGCATGCTCTGTATGCCGTGGGGGTTTTTTTGTTTTTGTTTTTGTTTTAATTTTTTGTCTAACTGCTGAAGACTATGATACTGGTCTGGAAAATATTATCAAAGGAAGTGCTATTTCTAAGGTCAAATGGAGGGATTGATACTTATGGGGTAACAGTTCTTAGCGGAGTGGGTCTTTCTGTATCTGAGCATGTAGGACTCTCGCTGTGAAGTACTCTGTTCATCTGGGTTGTTTTTTTTTTTTTTTAACCACTTTTCTCCAGTCGCTGAAAATCAATTCTAAAGTACTGATGCCCTCATCTAATAGACCAAAGATAAAAATTGACTTTCTCACCATTTACCTTTAAGTGATTGCAGGGTAGCATTGCACTTTCCATTCACTCACGGGTAGTCAAAGGGTAAGAGTCCTGTGGTGATGGTGTTGAGCTTGCCTGGAGTTTGCTTTATTGGAGTCTTATGGTTAATATGATAAAGTAGGTATGACATGTCATTAGCAACATACATTCTTGTAGCTCATCATACTCTATGGATGTAAAGCATTTGGAAGGTTATTATTAAAATAATTAGTAACAACCACAACATTCTGAAAAATTATGTCCTTTAAAATTTGGTTTGGGACCAAGTCATCTTCATCAAAAAAGTTGATGGATGCACTAAAGATAATCATCATTACATTTTGTATCTGTCACTAAATAGCTTATTCTCAGAGAGATGTGCTAACCTCAGCTCTCTGTTTTCAGTTCCCACAGGCACCTTTTGCTCTCGCAGTTTCCAAAATGTGCCGGGAATAACTTCCTTCCAATGCTTGACTAACTCCTACTGATCCTTACTGATTCTGCCTGAGCATCACCTCTAAGGAACTTGCCCTCATTACCCCAGCCCCTCCTCTGACTTTCCGCAACACCAGTTCATACCTCTGTGAAAACACTAAGAACACTATATGGGAGTTGTCTGTTCACTTCTTCATCTCATCCTTTAGACTTTTACGTCCTTAAAGGCAAGATCTTATTTTTGTCTCTCCAGAAACTATCACAGTGCCTAGTATACAATAGGTGGTCTTTAAATGTTTTCTGAATGAATGATTAGTTAATCAATGAATATTTGGTCTAAAAAAGACTGAGACGGTGATGTAAAACTCTAAGAATCTCAAAAAGGATATGTGCAGTTATACTACAGGAAGAAAACAAATCACATCATGTCAAGATGGTCAGTAACCAGGTGTAAACATCCAACGTTTTCAGCTCATTCCAAGCTAAACATTAATCAGCAGTTTAGTCCCAACAGTCCTGAGATGTATATCCAAACTACAAGTTGGTCTTTCTTTTACAGGTTTTGTCCATTTTGCATCCTCATTAGGTAGGCATGATGTCTGAAGATTCAAAGGAAGCATCAAAATAGTAGTAAATCAAATATGGGAGCAAAGGTTTAGGGAGAGTGATTCTGAACTCATACCTGGTAGTTCTCTTTGGGAATATGAAACGTTGCGATATGGGAACTGGTTACCACTGGAGCTTCATGTCTCTTGTTTTCATAGGAATTTTATTTGAAATGAGGTCAACATATTAAAGACATTAGAATACTTCCTGCCGTGACAGGTTAGGCATAAGTACCAGTTACCAGTGGAATTTTTTTAACCCTTGTTCCTGTGAAGTGTTTCAGAGCTGGGTGGGCACCCATCTGTTTGAAGTGTTTAAGATGATAGGGGTCATGGTGGTACTGAATAAATGAGCTCCAGAGACTTTTCTAAACTTTGAGAAAACAGTAGGATATAAGAGTATGATCTACTAGTGCAAGAAGGGACATTTTTAGTGCTGTCACACACATTCGGCAGTTGTAAGCTCAGTGCTCTGCTAGAGATGAAGCCATAGCTGGCACCAAGATGATGGAGTCGACTCACACCTTTCGTTTTGTCTCCTGTATTTTATTTATCATTGCTTTCTGCAAATGAAGTTCTTTTTCCCATACACGTAGGATTAAGCCCACACTTTTATAGCCTTGTTGGAGAAGGTACAGTGGATAATTGGGGGGAGGCCCAATAAAGAGAGCCCAGATGTTGAAGACGTGTTTCAATCCCCAGCAGTGTAACTGTTTGGCAAGCTCAGTGAAAGCTCTGAGTCTCAGTTTTCTTCTTCAGTAAGTGGAGAAAAATATACCTGTCCTCACAGGCTTTAGGTTAGGATGAAATAGAATGCAGATAAATCAGCTCTTCCAGTGTCTAACTCTTGGCAGACACCTAGTAAGTGTTATCGCTCTCCCTCCACCGCATTTTATTTTTTTATAAAGAACTCCCTATGTTTTTACTCTAAGATAACAGAGCTATGACAAAGAAAATTCAAAAGGTAGTTATACAAATGAATCTATTTTCTCTAAAAAGTAAATGTAATGTAAGATACTGAAGATTTTGGAAAACCAGGACAAGAACAAAACATCACCCATGATCTCACCATGCTAACATAACACTTTTGTTACCGGCCAAACGGCAATTCCTCTGTCCTTGACCTCCGGAAGGAGAGAACTCAGTCGAGAGACAGAGAGCAGTTTTAAGCAGCAGAAGTTTTATTAAGCAAAGCGAGACTATACTCCCAAGAGAGAGAAGGGGAGCAGGCCGTCCGGAAACCAGACGCAGCCCACAACGGGCGTAGGACTGGTTTTTCAGAGTGGTGGAAAGTCCCTCCTTGTGTCTTGCGTCATTTGACTGCCGAGGTGATTGACAGCTTTAGGTTATATGACTTTTCTCTTTGTGCGCAGGCGCTTACCCACAAGCACCCAAGCGAAACCCCGGGGGAACTTGGGCAAAAACGGCAATGCTAATTTATTATAAATACGGCATAATGAACCCCGGGTTTTACTCTGAGGCACCTTTTAGGTCTTGGTGGGCCTGCGTCAACCTGTGCTGGCGGCTTCGTCTTGTTTGGTCTCGATAAGGCTGGAATCCTAGCGGTCCTTGACCGCAAAAGGGGAAGATCTCTGGGCATGTTCTGATCACCCGTGTCCAGGTCGGGGAGGGAAAGATGACCCCGTCCAGGACAGGGCGAGGAGCCGCTCATGTCTAACTACCTACCACTTTCATTAAAATACTTATCATTAGCTTTGAGAAAAAGTTTGCAGTATTTCACTTCAATTAATGTCTGATAAGCTCCAAACCTCATATGTAAAATGGGGCTAATAAGAGTATCTGTAGTGGGACTTCCGTGGTGGCACAGTGGTTAAGAATCCGCCTGCCAATGCAGAGGACACGGGTTTGAGCCCTGGTCTGGGAGGATCCCACGTGCCACGGAGCAACTAAGCCCATGCGCCACAACTACTGAGCCTGTGTTCTAGAGCCCACGAGCCACAACTACTGAGCCCGCATGCTGCAACTACTGAAGCCTGCACGCCTAGAGCCTGTGCTCCGCAGCAGGGAGAAGCCACCTCAGTGAGAAGCCCGCACACTGCAACGAAGAGTAGCCCCCACTCACCGCAACTACAGAAAGCCCGTGCGCAGCAACGAAGACCCAACGCAGCCCCCAAAATAAATTTAATTAATTAAACAAATTAAAAAAACAAAAGAGTATCTGTAGTGCCTGTTACCATGAGGATGAAGAGAGTCTACAGTGCTCTAAGCATGTGCTCAGTGAGTGGTGAATCTTATTCTATAGTACTGTCCACAGTTAATTTCTTTTACATTTTTATAATGTGCAGCAGTTAAATTTTTATTTTCTCTTGTCAGTTCTGTTTAACTTTTCTTTCATGGTTTCTTACTTGGCTTTTATACTTAGAAAAGTTTTCCCCACCTCAAGATCAAATAATTATTCTAGCATTTTTTCTTATAGTCCTTTAGAGATTCCCCATTTTTAAAAGGGAAAAAAAAAAAAACCATTTTAGCTTATCTGAGATTTAATCAGTTGTCCCAGGACCAGTTAGTGATTAATCTTTCTTCTGCTGTGAAATGTCAATTTGATCGTGTATTAAACTCTTACATATCATACTTGAGTCTGTCTTTGGGCTTTCTTTTCTGATCTATTCTTCTACTGGCACTGTTTGTTTTTAATTTAAAAAATTTTTGAAGTATAGTTGATGTGCAATATTATATAAGTTACAGGTGTACAGTACTGGAATATTTAATTATACTTCATTATATATCTCAAGTATCCTGTGATGCAAATCTCTCATTCTTATTTTTCAGAGATTTCTTGTCAAGTCACCTGTTTATTCTCTGAGGTTATCTTTAGAGTATTCAATAGAGTACAGTGAAAACATAATACTAATTATAATGCCAGCTAACACTTACTGAGCCCTTACCATGCGCCACGCACTGTGGCTCACACTTCACATGCAGAGTCTCTCAGTTGGAGTCCTGTTTTGTGTAGTACTCTCTGGAAATGGTTAACAATGAGTTAGTTAATGTCCCTTTGCATCATTTTCCTCCTATCCTTTCATTCTGCTGTCAACTCCTGATGTCAGCTTGCAACCCACAGTCAAAAGCCTGGAGCAGGACTGGACAACACAAACCCCTGCAGGGCCGGTTGAAGTCCGTTACATCACTTCTGTAAGTGAGTGCAGCAGCCAGGGTCTAAAGCAATAGGGAGCAGTAGAGAGTGGTCAACTGGAGAGCTCATTTTCCATCCAAAGAGGGCCATCGCTACTTAGCTCTGGGATACTGTTTGCCATGTGAGAATTTATAGACAGTTTCTAACTCTTCCAGTTTTCTAAGAGAAGCCAGAATTCTGGATGTTTGCATTTTATCTCCTGCTATTAAAATGTTGACAACTAATAAAAAAAAGAATAACTCTGAGTGAGCCAAAGCAAACACTGTGTTGTCTTTGGGCCCCACAATGTCAGTTGCCCATAGGCCACCAGTTTGTTGCCACTGCCTTAGAGGATGTAGAGGATAATAGAGAGGGGTGTTTACGTGGAGGCAGGGTAGACCAGAGTCATTGTGCAGCACACTATGAAATTCCATAATCCCAAACCATGCTTCAATGCTAAACCATGTGGAAAATACAGCTGGCTTCAAAAAAAGAGCTTTAGATTTTTAAAATAAGCTATTAACTATTTACAGCATAGGTGCTAGAGTTTTGCAGATAAACAGAGTGAACTGTGAACTGCTCTTTGTTTCTGCAGGTGCTTATCTTTTTTTTTTTTTTTTTTTTTTTTTTTTTTTCATGTACTGTCTGAAACATTTATATTAACATATTTCCATACATATTTCCATACAAATACAAATATAAGATTTTTAGAAATTTCATGTAATGTCTGAAACATTTATATTAACATATTTCCATACAAATAACCCAATGAAAGTTTAGTATTAGTTGTTTTGTTTGTTTTTTTATACTGCAGGTTCTTATTAGGCATCAGTTTTATACACATCCGTGTATACATGTCAATCCCAATCGCCCAATTCAGCACATCACCATCCCCACCTCATCGCAGTTTTCCCCCCTTGGTGTCCATATGTCCATTCTCTACATCTGTGTCTCAACTTCTGCCCTGCAAACTGGCTCATCTGTACCATTTTTCTACGTTCCACATACATGCATTAACATACGATATTTGTTTTTCTCTTTCTGACTTACTTCACTCTGTATGACAGTCTCTAGATCCATCCACTTCTCAACAAATGACTCAATTTCGTTCCTTTTTATGGCTGAATAATATTCCATCGTATATATGTACCACAACTTCTTTATCCATTCGTCTGTTGATGGGCATTTAGGTTGCTTCCATGACCTGGCTATTGTAAATAGTGCTGCAATGAACATTCGGGTGCACGTGTCTTTTTGAATTACGGTTTTCTCTGGGTATATGCCCAGTAGTGGGATTGCTGGGTCATATGGTAATTCTATTTTTAGTTTTTTAAGGAACCTCCATATTGTTCTCCATAGTGGCTGTATCAATTTACATTCCCACCAACAGTGCAAGAGGGTTCCCTTTTCTCCACACCCTCTCCAGCATTTGTTGTTTGTAGATTTTCTGATGATGCCCATTCTAACAGGAGTGAGGTGATACCTCATTGTAGTTTTGATTTGCATTTCTCTAATAATTAGTGATGTTGAGCATCTTTTCATGTGCTTCGTGGCCGTCTGTATGTCTTCTTTGGAGAAATGTCTATTTAGGTCTTCTGCCCATTTTTGGATTGGGGTGTTTGTTTCTTTGATATTGAGCTGAATGAGCTGTTTATATATTTTGGAGATTAATCCTTTGTCCGTTGATTCATTTGCAAATATTTTCTCCCATTCTGAGGGTTGTCTTTTCGTCTTGTTTATGGTTTCCTTTGCTGTGCAAAAGCTTTGAAGTTTCATTAGGTCCCACTTGTTTATTTTTGTTTTTATTTCCATTACTCTAGGAGGTGGATCGAAAAAGATCTTGCTGTGATTTATGTCAAAGAGTGTTCTTCCTATGTTTTCCTCTAAGAGTTTTATAGTGTCCAGTCTTATATTTAGGTCTCTAATCCATTTTGAGTTTATTTTTGTGTATGGTGTTAGGGAGTATTCTAATTTCATTCTTTTACATGTGGCTGTCCAGTTTTCCCAGCACCACTTATTGAAGAGACTGTCTTTTCTCCATTGTATATCTTTGCCTCCTTTGTCATAGATTAGTTGACCATAGGTGCGTGGGTTAATCTCTGGGCTTTCTATCTTGTTCCATTGATCTATGTTTCTGTTTTTGTGCCAGTACCATATTGTCTTGATTACTGTAGCTTTGTAGTATAGTCTGAAGTCAGGGAGTCTGATTCCTCCAGCTCCATTTTTTTGCCTCAAGACTGCTTTGGCTATTCGGGGTCTTTTGTGTCTCCATACAAATTTTAAGATGATTTGTTCTAGCTCCGTAAAAAATGCCCTTGGTAATTTGATAGGGATTGCATTGAATCTGTAGATTGCTTTGGGTAGTATACTCATTTTCACAATGTTGATTCTTCCAATCCAAGAACATGGTATATCTCTCCATCTGTTGGTATCATCTTTAATTTCTTTCATCAGTGTCTTATAGTTTTCTGCATACAGGTCTTTTGTCTCCCTAGGTAGGTTTATTCCTAGGTATTTTATTCTTTTTGTTGCAATGGTAAATGGGAGTGTTTCCATAATTTCTCTTTCAGATTTTTCATCATTAGTGTATAGGAATGCAAGAGATTTCTGTGCATTAATTTTGTAACCTGCAACTTTACCATATTCATTAATTAGCTCTAGCAGTTTTCTGGTGGCAGTTTTAGGATTCTCTATGTATAGTATCATGTCATCCGCAAACAGTGACAGTTTTACTTCTTCTTTTCCAATTTGTATTCCTTTTATTTCTTTTTCTTCTCTGATTGCCGTGGCTAGGACTTCCAGAACTATGTTGAATAATAGTGGTGAGAGTGGACATCCTTGTCTCGTTCCTGATCTTAGAGGAAATGCTTTCAGTTTTTCACCATTGAGAATGATGTTTGCTGTGGGTTTGTCATATATGGCCTTTATTATGTTGAGGTATGTTCCCTCTATGCCCACTTTCTGGAGAGTTTTTATCATAAATGGGTGTTGAATTTTGTCAAAAGCTTTTTCTGCATCTATTGAGATGATCATATGGTTTTTATTCTTCAATTTGTTAATATGGTGTATCACATTGATTGATTTGCGTATATTGAAGAATCCTTGCATCCCTGGGATAAATCCCACTTGATCGTGGTGTATGATCCTTTTAATGTGTTGTTGGATTCTGTTTGCTAGTATTTTGTTGAGGATTTTTGCATCTATATTCATCAGTGATATTGGTCTGTAATTTTCTTTTTTTGTAGTGTCTTTGTCTGGTTTTGGTATCAGGGTGATGGTGGCCTCATAGAATGAGTTTGGGAGTGTTCCTTCCTCTGCAATTTTTTGGAAGAGTTTGAGAAGGATGGGTGTTAGCTCTTCTCTAAATGTTTGATAGAATTCACCTGTGAAGCCATCTGGTCCTGGACTTTTGTTTGTTGGAAGATTTTTAATCACAGTTTCAATTTCATTACTTGTGATTGGTCTGTTGATATTTTCTGTTTCTTCCTGGTTCAGTCTTGGAAGGTTATACCTTTCTAAGAATTTGTCCATTTCTTCCAGGTTGTCCATTTTATTGGCATAAAGTTGCTTGTAGTAGTCTCTTAGGATGTTTTGTATTTCTGCGGTGTCTGTTGTAACTTCTCCTTTTTCATTTCTGATTTTATTGATTTGAGTCCTCTCCCTCTTTTTCTTGATGAGTCTGGCTAATGGCTTATCAATTTTGTTTATCTTCTCAAAGAACCAACTTTTAGTTTTATTGATCTTTGCTATTGTTTTCTTTGTTTCTATTTCATTTATTTCTGCTCTGATCTTTATGATTTCTTTCCTTCTGCTAACTTTGGGTTTTGTTTGTTCTTCTTTCTCTAGTTTCTTTAGGTGTAAAGTTAGATTGTTTACTTGAGATTTTTCTTGTTTCTTTAGGTAGGCTTGTATAGCTATAAACTTCCCTCTTAGAACCGCTTTTGCTGCATCCCATAGGTTTTGGGTCGTCGTGTTTTCATTGTCATTTGTCTCTAGGTATTTTTTTATTTCCTCTTTGATTTCTTCAGTGATCTCTTGGTTATTTAGTAACGTATTGTTTAGCCTCCATGTGTTTGACTTTTTTACGTTTTTTTCCCTGTAATTCATTTCTAATCTCATAGCGTTGTGGTCAGAAAAGATGCTTGATATGATTTCAATTTTCTTAAATTTACTGAGGCTTGATTTGTGACCCAAGATGTGATCTATCCTGGAGAATGTTCCGTGTGCACTTGAGAAGAACGTGTAATCTGCCGTTTTTGGATGGAATGTCCTATATATATCAATTAAATCTATCTGGTCTATGGTGTCATTTAAAGCTTCTGTTTCCTTATTTATTTTCATTTTGGATGATCTGTCCATTGGTGTAAGTGAGGTGTTAAAGTCCCCCACTATTATTGTGTTACTGTCGATTTCCTCTTTTATAGCTGTTAGCAGTTGCCTTATGTATTGAGGTGCTCCTATGTTGGGTGCATATATATTTATAATTGTTATATCTTCTTCTTGGATTGATCCCTGGATCATTATGTAGTGTCCTTCCTTGTCTCTTGTAACATTCTTTATTTTAAAGTCTATTTTATCTGATATGAGTATAGCTACTCCAGCTTTCTTTTGATTTCCATTTGCATGGAATATCTTTTTCCATCCCCTCACTTTCAGTGTGTATGTGTCCCTAGGTCTGAAGTGGGTCTCTTGTAGACAGCATATATATGGGTCTTGTTTTTGTATCCATTCAGCCAGTCTATGTCTTTTGGTTGGGGCATTTAATCCATTCACGTTTAAGGTAATTATCGATATGTATGTTCCTATGACCATTTTCTTAATTGTTTTGGGTTTGTTTTTGTAGGTCCTTTTCTTCTCTTGTGTTTCCCACTTAGAGAAGTTCCTTTAGCATTTGTTGTAGAGCTGGTTTGGTGGTGCTGAATTCTCGTAGCTTTTGCTTGTCTGTAAAGCTTTTGATTTCTCCATCAAATCTAAATGAGATCCTTGCTGGGTAGAGTAATCTTGGTTGTAGGTTCTTCCCTTTCATCACTTTAAGTATATCATGCCACTCCCTTCTGGCTTGCAGAGTTTCTGCTGAGAAATCAGCTGTTAACCTTATGGGGGTTCCCTTGTATGTTATTTGTCGTTTTTCCCTTGCTGCTTTCAATAATTTTTCCTTGTCTTTAATTTTTGCCACTTTGATTACTATGTGTCTCGGCGTGTTTCTCCTTGGGTTTATTCTGTATGGGACTCTCTGCACTTCCTGGACTTGGGTGGCTATTTCCTTTCCCATGTTAGGGAAGTTTTCGATTATAATCTCTTCAAATATTTTCTCTGGTCCTTTCTCTCTCTCTTCTCCTTCTGGGACCCCTATAATGCGAATGTTGTTGCGTTTAATGTTGTCCCAGAGGTCTCTTAGGCTGTCTTCATTTCTTTTTATTCTTTTTTCTTTAGTCTGTTCCGCAGCAGTGAATTCCACCATTCTGTCTTCCAGGTCACTTATCCGTTCTTCTGCCTCAGTTATTCTGCTATTGATTCCTTCTAGTGTAGTTTTCATTTCAGTTATTGTATTGGTCATCTCTGTTTGTTTGTTCTTTAATTCTTCTAGGTCTTTGTTAATCATTTCTTGCATCTTCTCAATCTTTGCCTCCATTCTTATTCCGAGGTCCTGGATCATCTTCACTATCATTATTCTGAATTCTTTTTCTGGAAGGTTGCCTATCTCCACTTCATTTAGTTGTTTTTCTGGGGTTTTTTCTTGTTCCTTCATCTGGTACATAGCCCTCTGCCTTTTCATCTTCTCTGTCTTTCTGTAACTGTGGTTTTTGGTCCACAGGCTGCAGGATTGTAGTTTTTCTTGCTTCTGTTGTCTGCCCTCTGGTGGTTGAGGCTATCTAAGAGGCTTGATGGGAGGCTCTGGTGGTGGGTAGAGCTGACTGTTGCTGTGGCGGTCAGAGCTCAGTAAAACCTTAATCCACTTGACTGTTGATGGGTGGGGCTGGGTTCCCTCCCTGTTGCTGTGGCGATCAGAGCCCAGTAAAACCTTAATCCACTTGACTGTTGATGGGTGGGGCTGGGTTCCCTCCCTGTTGGTTGTTTTGCCTGAGGCAACCCAACACTGGAGCCTACCCGTGCTCTTTGGTGGGGTTAATGGCAGACTCTGGGAGGGCTCACGCCAAGGAGAACTTCCCAGGACCTCTGCTGCCAGTGTCCTTATCCCCACGGTGAAACAGAGCCACCACTCGCCTCTGCAGGAGACCCCCCAACACCAGCAGGTACGTCTGGTTCAGTCTCCCCCAGGGTCACTGCTCCTTCCCCTGGGTCCCGATGCACACATTACTTTGTGTGTGCCCTCCAAGAGTGGGGTCTCTGTTTCCCCCAGTCCTGTCACAGTCCTGCAATCAATTCCCACTAGACTTCAAAGTCTGATTCTCTAGGAATTCCTCCTCCCTTTGCCGGACCCCCAGGTTGGGAAGCCTGAGGTGGGGCTCAGAACCTTCACTCCAGTGGGTGGACTTCTGTGGTATAAGTGTTCGCCAGTCTGTGAGTCACCCACCCAGCAGTTATGGGATTTGATTTTACTCTGATTGCGCCCCTCCTACCGTCTCACTGTGGCTTCTCCTCTGTCCTTGGACGTGGGGTGTCCTCCTTGGTGAAGTCCAGGGTCTTCCTGTCAATGATTGTCCAGCAGCCAGTTGTGATTCTGGTGCTCTCGCAAGAGGGAGTGAGAGCACGTCCTTCTACTCCGCCATCTGCAGGTGCTTATCTTAATGTGACAGGAAAGTGATGGTACATCTAATCTAACCTATAGAATTCACTTTAGGTAGAAAGATTGTTACAACTAGAATCTGTTACATTTGGGCATTGGATTACTCAGGCCTTGATTTACTTTGACTCCACTTGAAGATAGTACATTTAACACTGGAGGGTATCTGCTCTCTGGCTGATAAGCTCTTAAGATTATAAAGCTTTTCTCTACATAGTATGAGTGGGAGTTATTTTTTGAGCACCTACTTAAATCCTTGATAGTATACAAAGCGCTTCATATATATTATCACTTTCTCTACACAACTCTGTAAGGAAGGCACATTTCCTCTGTTATACATGAGAAAATTGAGCCTGGTACCTTGTGGTAGATCACATGACCTAGAGGTGGAAGAAGTTTCTAATCTAAGTTTACCTAGATCTTACCATGACAATGCGCAGCTTCCTACAGTTGACCCTTGAACAACATAGTTTTAAATTGTGTGGGTCCATCACAGATGAACTTCTCGCCCACCTGGCGAGAGGGATTTAATTTTAAAGGGAGGAGGAGTGAGGCTAATGATGGGGAGGCACATGCATTAGTCTACCAGGCAAGGGGCAGGGCTTTTTCGAGGGAGTGGGGTGCCACCCCCTTTTTGTCCTGTTTTGGTTCTTAATGTACAGTTCTGGCATGGGTAGGTGTGTCGTTTAATATGCTAATGTAGTAAAATCAACATAGAATGAAAAACAAATTGTGCGGGTCCACTTATACGCAAATTTTTAAAAAAAAATACTACAGTACTACACAATCCACTGTTGGTTGAATCCACGGATGCTGTAACCACAGAAAACATAGACTATAAAGTTATATGCGGATCTTCGACTGTGAGGGGGAGTTGGCACCCCAGCCCCTGTGTTGATCAAGGGTCAACTGTATATACATTTTTGTGAAACTTAAAGAAAACTAAAGTATAGTTTATGATAGAGAATATGCAAACATCTCAAACTTTCATGTTTCATGCTGTAAACTAAGATAAGTGATGGTTTTAAAGACAGTCTATTTAAATTAAGATTTGCAACATATTTTTAATTCTTATGCCCCTTAAAAAAATATTTGCAACCAAACTGAATGAAATATATGGTATAGATTGGACTTTGTGCCCCCTCCATCCCTCAGTCAAAATAAGAAAGGGATCATTTTACTTACAATTTCCCTTATTTAATGTATAATGATCCACAAAGTTGTACATAACTGTTCCCCTTTTCCTACCATTGCTGTCTAGCTTGCCCCTATTAAGTGAGTTATTATGTAAAGATTTTAAACTTTAAGAGAATTTCTAGGTCCTTCAGTGGACAAAAGAAAGAATGTGTAAAAATGTAGAAGCTGTTCTCTGACCGGTGGCCAGGCAGGCCTGCGTTACCTGCCCGGCGATCCTCTGCCCTAACATATTTTCTTCCACGTGACCTGCACTTTTTCACAAAAATGCACACACCAGGGACCACTTGGACTAACAGGCATCCTTTTAAAAAGATTCCTGGATGGTGATCATCTTTTATCTTGCTTCTGAGGATTGAATAGTCTCTAAGCCTGTGTCCTACCTGAGCAGATGTTGTGCACAGGCTAAATGTTAATCATCATGCCTGTCTGTGGGCAGTTTAGCTCAAGATCAGGAAGGCTGTCTGGGAAGCAGGTGGGTGGGTTCTAAAAATCTTAACTAAGTGGTCTGCAGAAAGCTCAGAGAACAGTTATGAGGCAAAGCTACAAAGGACTGAGAATCTCTTGAGAATCTTAGCATGAATCCTTTAGACTACGAGGTATAGAAGCAGAGGGAAATTTCAATGGCCTGCTATGATCTTTAGCACATTGTTCTTCCTGAAGAGGTCATCTTGACCTTTGTGTATCACATGCGTGTCATCTTCCTGCCTTGAGAGAGGGAAAACGTTTATAAAATATCCACCTACTTTTTTCAGTTAGGTTGAATATAAAGGAGTTGCATAGATCTGTAGGAATATTGCCAAGAAGGCTAAATTTCTATGAGCATATCCAGCCCTGGAACTGAGGAGTGGAGAAAAGAAATCATTGCTGCCTCCTTTCATGTCTACAAATAGCCTTTTGCTCTAAAAGTAGATGGAATGGGTGGAGCTGGGTGGGGAAGAGAAGAAAGAAGCAGCAGAGGAAGAATAATAATTGTCAAATGAACTGAAGCTTCTGAAAATTAATGAGAGCAAAAAAAACTTTTGTAGTTTAGTTTGGAAGTGTTGGGTCTGCTCCTAGACTCAGCTGGTCTGATGATAACAGAGAAGAGAGATTGGAGGTGTGTGGATCCTCTCTTGCTTCTGTCTCTTCTTTCAAGGAAAGTTATGTTCAAACTGGAAAGGGGACAACAACATAGTTAAGAGTTGTTGGTCCTCACTGAGGGGGTGGGATTTAAGACAACACCTAGTTGATTTAAATGGGTCATCCAATATCCTTGATTCTAGACATTATAATGATGCTTTTTTATATCAGCATTAATAATACATATGTATATATATAGTTAATATGGTAGGGTATTTCCCTCTGAAAAACTTTTATTAAATAACTGGCTTATTAGCCCCTGGATCATATCTTCGAATAGGGGAAATAAGGTTTTTCTCTTCAGGGAAATTGTATCTCAGATCACCAAGGACGTTTGTCAATTGTTGAACTGAAGAATTATAGTAAAAAATGCTACAAGTCTGGAAGTTGTGGAAAAAGGTACTAATAGACTGGAAATGAGCAAATGTGGTTTGTACTTCGAAAGGGATGAGAAGGTGGGTTCCACAGACTGTACGTGAGGTTGGTATTGATTCTTGGCGTTACTCTAGAGCTGGGGTCAGCAAAGTTTTTCTGCAAAGGACCAGATAGTGAATATTTTTGGCTTTGTGGGCCATATAGTCTCTGCCACAATTGCTCAGTTCTGCCATCATAACATGAAAACAGCCAAAACAGTTTGTAAACAAATGAACATGGCTGTTTTCCGATAAAACTTATGTACAGAAGTACAGATTTAGCCCACAGGTGGTAGTTTGAAAACGTCTGCTCTAGAATAAATTGTTAAATAGGGTTTTTTCGTGAGTAAATAGGGAACTGGTGAGAACTGGGAACTAATCTGGGTTCTTTGAGAATAGATCAGGCTTGGGAAGTTCTTTATCATTTTTCAGCCGAGTTACTGTTACACAAGATCAAAAGTATAGTTTATTTCGATGTCATGAGGCCTTTGGCAGAATGTTTCAAAAGAAGCTTTGTAGAAGATGAAAAAATGTGAAGCACTGCAGTTAGGTGCCTGCTGTCTTTTAACTGATAGAAAGCACTGGCAGCTGACAGTATAAGTGAGCAAGCAGCAAATGAATGCTACCAGGACAATTTAATAGTATGATTTCCTTAAAATGTTGTATATATTAGCTTTCAAGGTAAGAAGGCCTGCAAACATGATATAGTAATATATTGTGATGGTATGCCAATTTGTATGATGGAATTTCATATATCAAAACCATACTATATTTCTCAAAGAGCAACATAATTTCTTGCTGCTCCATTACTGAAAAAAGTTTATGAACCACAAGTAGTGACCTACTCACTACAGTACTCTCTCCTTGGCCCTGAAAAGTTCTGCATTTTTAACCAATAAAATTAAGCATATAATGGCAAATTAAATTTTTGATGACTCAAACCTCATCTTCATACTAGGTTCTTAATAACTAACAAGCGTACAGTTGGAACATTCATAAGTTAAAGACCATCTCTCCTGGGCTCAATATTTAAAACTTTTCAGACAACACAGTGTAAAGTAAGCCCTTCGTGTCCTGCAGTGTTTCAGCAACTTCCATATTTTGGATTCACCAACAATTTCTTAAGTCAGCACAAAGCCAAAAATTCCTCAGGACCGTAAGTTTTTTGTTTTTTGTTTTTTTTTGTCAGGAGGAAATTATTATTAGAATGATGAAAAATACCAAATCCATAAATCACTAAATGTGTGTACATAAATATATACGTCATTGTATTTTTTTTCACTTTTTTTTTTTTTAATTTTATTTATTTATTTATTTATTTATTTGGCTGTTGGGTCTTCCTTTCTGTGAGAGGGCTTTCTCCAGTTGCAGCGAGCGGGGGCCACTCTTCATCGCGGTGCGTGGGCCTCTCACTATCGCGGCCTCTCCTGTTGCGGAGCACAGGCTCCAGATGCGCAGGCTCAGTAGTTGTGACTCACGGGCCCAGCTGCTCTGCGGCATGTGAGATCCTCCCAGACCAGGGCTCGAACCCGTGTCCCCTGCATTGGCAGGCAGATTCTCAACCACTGCGCCACCAGAGAAGCCCTCACATTTTTTTTTTATTCAAACAGAAAGTCACAAAAATTAAAATCATCCTCATCAGTTCACTCAGTCCCATGTAATACATTTTTTTTCATCTTGATGTTTTGTTAGCACTTTTATGAATTCATCAGTTTTCCATTAGATTTCTGAAAATGCTAATTCATTCAGTTCAGTGGTACAGTCAGTTACCAGAAACCTGTACTTGTCACAGTCTTTTCCATGAATTCCTTGAAGATGAAACCCTTTTATAGGAACATTTTTGCAAAAGCATCAGAGTACACCCAGAACTGTCTGTAAATGACAAAAGACTTAAAAATGACCACGGTTAAAGATTTGATGAAAGTTCATAATAATGCAATTGACAAGGAAATTTAGTTATTTCTGAGATATACATTTTAAAGTAATAACTAGAATTATGACATTATACCAGAACATATAAGATTTTTAGGAATCTCATGTAATGTCTGAAACATTTATATTAACATATTTCCATACAAATAACCCAAAGAAAGGTTAGTATTAGTTTTGGGGTTTTTTTTTGAATTTTTGAATTTTATTTATTTTTTTATACAGCAGGTTCTTATTACTCATCAATTTTATACACATCAGTGTATACATGTCAATCCCAATCGCCCAATTCAGCACACCACCATCCCCACCCCACCATGGCTTTCCCCCCTTGGAGTCCATACATTTGTTCTCTACATCTGTGTCTCAACTTCTGCCCTGCAAACCGGTTCATCTGTACCATTTTTCTAGGTTCCACATACATGCGTTAATATATGATATTTGTTTTTCTCTTTCTGACTTACTTCACTCTGTATGACAGTCTCTAGATCCATCCACGTCTCAAAAAATGACTCAATTTCGTTCCTTTTTATGGCTGAGTAATATTCCATTGTATATATGTACCACATCTTCTTTATCCATTCGTCTGTCGGTGGGCATTTAGGTTGCTTCCATAACCTGGCTATTGTAAATACTGCTGCAATGAACATTGGGGTGCATGTGTCTTTTTGAGTTATAGTTTCCCCTGGGTATATGCCCAGTAGTGGGATTGCTGGATCATATGGTAATTCTATTTTTAGTTTTTTAAGGAACATCCATACTGTTCTCCATAGTGGCTGTATCAATCTACATTCCCGCCAACAGTGCAAGAGGGTTCGCTTTTCTCCACACCCTCTCCAGCATTTGTTGTTTGTAGATTTTCTGATGATGCCCATTCTAACTGGTGTGAGGTGATACCTCATTGTAGTTTTGATTTGCATTTCTCTAATAATTAGTTATGTTGAGCAGCTTTTCATGTGCTTCTTGGCCATCTGTATGTCTTCTTTGGAGAAGTGTCTATTTAGGTCTTCTGCCCATTTTTGGATTGGGTTGTTTGTTTCTTTAATACTGAGCTGCGTGAGCTG
Organism: Balaenoptera acutorostrata; assembly: GCF_949987535.1. NCBI lineage: Eukaryota > Metazoa > Chordata > Mammalia > Artiodactyla > Balaenopteridae > Balaenoptera > Balaenoptera acutorostrata. Next base: position 97,823,238 of record NC_080069.1, read on the forward strand.
TTTATATATTTTAGAGATTAATCCTTTGTCCGTTGATTCATTTGCAAATATTTTCTGCCATTCTGAGGGTTGTCTTTTCGTCTTGTTTATGGTTTCCTTTGCTGTGCAAAAGCTTTAAAGTTTCATTAGGTCCCATTTGTTTATTTTTGTTTTTATTTCCATTACTCTAGGAGGTGGGTCAAAAAAGATCTTGCTGTGATTTATGTCAAAGAGTGTTCTTCCTGTGTTTTCTTCTAAGAGTTTTAGAGTGTCTGGTCTTACATTTAGGTCTCAAATCCATTTTGAGTTTATTTTTGTGTATGGTGTTAGGGAGTGTTCTAATTTCATTCTTTTCCATGTAGCTGTCCAGTTTTCCCAGCACCACTTATTGAAGAGACTGTCTTTTCTCCATTTTATATCCCTGCCTCCTTTGTCATAGATTAGTTGACCATAGGTGCGTGGGTTTATCTCTGGGCTTTCTATCCTGTTCCATTGATCTATGTTTCTGTTTTTGTGCCAGTACCATATTGTCTTGATTACTGTAGCTTTGTAGTATAGTCTGAAGTCACGGAGTCTGATTCCTCCAGCTCCGTTTTTTTCCCTCAAGACTGCTTTGGCTATTCGGGGTCTTTTGTGTCTCCATACAAATTTTAAGATGATTTGTTCTAGCTCCGTAAAAAATGCCATTGGTAATTTGATAGGGATTGCATTGAATCTGTAGATTGCTTTGGGTAGTATACTCATTTTCACAATGTTGATTCTTCCAATCCAAGAACATGGTATATCTCTCCATCTGTTGGTATCATCTTTAATTTCTTTCATCAGTGTCTTATAGTTTTCTGCATACAGCTCTTTTGTCTCCCTAGGTAGGTTTATTCCTAGGTATTTTATTCTTTTTGTTGCAATGGTAAATGGGAGTGTTTCCATAATTTCTCTTTCAGATTTTTCATCATTAGTGTATAGGAATGCAAGAGATTTCTGTGCATTAATTTTGTAACCTGCAACTTTACCATATTCATTAATTAGCTCTAGCAGTTTTCTGGTGGCAGTTTTAGGATTCTCTATGTATAGTATCATGTCATCCGCAAACAGTGACAGTTTTACTTCTTCTTTTCCAATTTGTATTCCTTTTATTTCTTTTTCTTCTCTGATTGCCGTGGCTAGGACTTCCAGAACTATGTTGAATAATAGTGTTGAGAGTGGACATCCTTGTCTTGTTCCTGATCTTAGAGGAAATGCTTTCAGTTTTTCACCATTGAGAATGATGTTTGCTGTGCGTTTGTCATATATGGCCTTTATTATGTTGAGGTAGGTTCCCTCTATGCCCACTTTCTGGAGAGTTTTTATCATAAATGGGTGTTGAATTTTGTCAAAAGCTTTTTCTGCATCTATGAGATGATCATATGGTTTTTCTTCTTCAATTTGTTAATATGGTGTATCACATTGATTTGCATATATTGAAGAATCCTTGCATCCCTGGGATAAATCCCACTTGATCGTGGTGTATGATCCTTTTAATGTGTTGTTGGATTCTGTTTGCTAGAATTTTGTTGAGGATTTTTGCATCTATATTCATCAGTGATATTGGTCTGTAATTTTCCCTTTTTTTTGTAGTATCTTTGTCTGGTTTTGGTATCAGGGTGTGGTGGCCTCATAGAGTGAGTTTGCAAGTGTTCCTTCCTCTGCAATTTTTTGGAAGAGTTTGAGAAGGATGGGTCTTAGCTTTTCTCTAAATGTTTGGTAGAATTCACCTGTGAAGCCATCTGGTCCTGGACTTTTGTTTGTTGGAAGATTTTTAAACACAGTTTCAATTTCATTACTTGTGATTGGTCTGTTCATATTTTCTATTTCTTCCTGGTTCAATCTTGGAAGGTTATACCTTTCTAAGAATTTGTCCATTTCTTCCAGGTTGTCCATTTTGTTGGCATAGAGTTGCTTATAGTAGTCTCTTAGGATGCTTCGTATTTCTGCCGTGTCTGTTGTAACTTCTCCATTTTCATGTCTAATTTTATTGATTTGAGTCTTCTCCCTCTTCTTTTTTTTTTTTTTTTTTTTTGGCTGAGTTGGGTCTTTGTTGCTGCGCGCGGGCTTTCTGTAGTTGCAGCGAGCAGGGGCCACTCTTCACTGCAGTGCACGGGCCTCTCATTGCGGTGGCTTCTCTTGTTGTGGAGCATGGGCTCTAGGCATGCGGGCTTCAATAGTTGAGGCTCACGGGCTCCAGAGCACAGGCTCAGCCGTTGCAGCACATGGGTTCAGTTGCTCCGCGGCATGTGGGATCTTCCTGGACCAGGGCTCGAGCCCGTGTCCCCTGCATTGGCAGGTGGATTCTTAACCGCTGTGCCACAAGGGAAGCCCTCCCTCTTTTTCTTGATGAGTCTGGCTAATGGTTTATCAATTTTGTTTATCTTCTCAAAGAACCAACTTTTAATTTTATTGATCTTTGCTGTTGTTTTCTTTGTTTCTATTTCATTTATTTCTGCTCTGATCTTTATGATTTCTTTCCTTCTGCTAACTTTGAGGGCTTGTTTTTGTTCTTCTTTCTCTGGTTCCTTTAGGTGTAAGGTTAGATTGTTTCTTTGATATTTTTCTTGTTTCTTGAGGTAGGCTTGTATAGATATAAACTTCCCTCTTAGAACTGCTTTTGCTGCATCCCATAGGTTTTGGATTGTCGTGTTTTCATTGTCATTTGTCTCTAGGTATTTTTTGATTTCCTCTTTGATTTCTTCAGTGATCTCTTGGTTATTTAGTAACGTATTGTTTAGCCTCCATGTGTTTGTCTTTCTTACGTTTTTTTCCCTGTAATTCATTTCTAATCCCATAGCATTGTGGTCAGAAAAGATGCTTGCTATGATTTCAGTTTTTTTTAATTTACTGAGGCTTGATTTGTGACCCAAGATGTGATCTATCCTGGAGAATGTTCCGTGCGCACTTGAGAAGAAAGTGAAATCTGCTTTTTTTGGATGGAATGTCCTATAAATATCAATTAAATCTATCTGGTCTGTTGTGTCATTTAAGGCTTGTGTGTCCTTATTAATTTTCTGTTTGGATGATCTGTCCATTGGTGTAAGTGAGGTGTGAAAGTCCCCCACTATTATTGTGTTACTGTCGATTTCTTCTTTTACAGCTCTTAGCAGTTGCCTTATGTATTGAGGTGCTCCTATGTTGGGTGCATATATATTTATAATTGTTATATCTTCTTCTTGGATTGATCCCTTGATCATTATGTAGTGTCCTTCCTTGTCTCTTGTAACATTCTTTATTTTAAAGTCTATTTTGTCTGATATGAGTATTGCTACTCCAGCTTTCTTTTGATTTCCATTTGCATGGAATATCTTTTTCCATCCCCTCACTTTCAGTCTGTATGTGTCCCTAGGTCTGAAGTGGATCTCTTGTAGACAGCATATATATGGGTCTTGTTTCTGTATCCATTCAGCAAGCCTGTGTCTTTTGGTTGGAGCATTTAATCCATTCACGTTTAGGGTAATTATCGATATGTATGTTCCTATTACCATTTTCTTAATTTTGGGGGGTTTGCTTTTGTAGGTCCTTTTCTTCTCGTGTGTTTCCCACTTAGAGAAGTTCCTTTAGCATTTGTTGTAAAGCTGGTTTGGTGGTGCTGAATTCTCTTAGCTTTTGCTTGTCTGTAAAGCTTTTGATTTCTCCATAGAATCTGAATGAGATCCTTGCCGGGTTGAGTAATCTTGGTTATAGGTTCTTCCCTTTCATTACTTTAAGTATATCATGCCACTCCCTTTAGACTTGTAGAGTTTCTGCTGAGAAATCAGCTGTTTACCTTATGGGAGTTCCCTTGTATGTTATTTGTCGTTTTTCCCTTGCTGCTTTCAATAATTTTTCTTTGTCTTTAATTTTTGCCAATTTGATTACTATGTGTCTCAGCGTATTTCTCCTTGGGTTTATCCTGTATGGGACTCGCTGCGCTTCCTGGACTTGGGTGGCTATTTCCTTTCCCATGTTAGGGAAGTTTTCGACTATAATCTCTTCAAATATTTTCTCTGGTCCTTTCTCTCTCTCTCTTCTCCTTCCGGCACCCCTATAATGTGAATGTTGTTCCGTTTAATGTTGTCCCAGAGGTCTCTTAGGCTGTCTTCATTTCTTTTCATTCTTTTATCTTTATTTTATTCTGCAGCAGTGAATTCCACCATTCTGTCTTCCAGGTCACTTATCCGTTCTTCTGCCTCAGTTATTCTGCTATTGATTCCTTCTAGTGTAGTTTTCATTTCAGTTATTGTATTGTTCATCTCTGTTTGTTTGTTCCTTAATTCTTCTAAGTATTTGTTCAACATTTCTTGCATCTTCTTGATTTTTCCTCCATTCTTTTTCCGAGGTCCTGGATCATCTTCACTATCATTATTCTGTATTGTTTTTCTGGAAGGTTGCCTATCTCCACTTCTTTTAGTTGTTTTTCTGGGGTTTTATCTTGTTCCTTCATCTGGTGCATAGCCCTCTGCCTTTTCATCTTGTCTATCTTTCTGTGAATGTGGTTTTTGTTCCACAGGCTACAGGATTATAGTTCTTCTTGCTTCTGCTGTCTGCCCTCTGGTGGATGAGGCTATTTAAGAGGCTTGTGTAAGTTTCCTGATGGGAGGGACTAGTGGTGGGTAGAGCTGACTGTTGCTCTGGTGGGCAGAGCTCAGTAAAACTTTAATCCTCTTGACTGTTGATGGGTGGGGCTGGGTTCCTTCCCTCTTGGTTAGGACCATAAGTTTTAGTTACAAAGTCCTTATACTTTCCCTTCTAAGACTCAGACATATTTCATGTTATGTTACTTATTCACATTTCCCAGAAAATGCCAATGCTGTTCTAGAATGCAATGTAAAAAAGAAGGAAAAAAGTCAGAGTGGTCAAAGAAAACATGGGGCAGCAGAAGCAGGTGTGACTTAATAAAAGTATGTCAGCTGGGGAGTCAGTACTACAAGGGACAGAAAATCAACTCAGTCTGGCCTAAAAAAGAGCAAGAGTGAGAAGGGGGTGGGGGAGAGAGGAGAAGGGAGAGATTCTTAGCAATTTATTAGCTTCAATAACTAAGAAGTCCAGAATCTGGCTAGTTCCTAATCATGCAAACATTGTCACCCAGTGCGAGTACCTGTTTTTCTCTCTGTTCTGACTTCCATTATGTTGGCAAAACAGCCATGGCAATTCGTACCCTCACACCTTGCTGTCCAGAAAAATGAGAGAGCTGCTTTGTCAGGAGCACCTATGGAAGAGACAGGAAACTTCTTCCCCCCCCCCCCCCCGGAAGCCCCAGGGAACATCTTTTACTTTCATAGGCTCTGATTAGTTTATGTACCAATCCCTGAATCAGAGTCGCTGTAGGTAGAACATGTTGATTGGCTTACATCAACCAAGGCCCACCCCAAGAGCTGGAGGTAGTGTCAGTCTCACTCAGACTCCAAGAGAATGGGGAAGGTCTGTTTTCTTAAAGGGGATTTAGGATCCTGCCCCAGGAGGGAGGAGTATAAGATCGGCAACAAACAGCAGTCTATTGCAAGAACTATGAGATAAGACAGCATAGAAGAAAGTACCAAGGAGGAGGTGTTCCAGATAAAGCAGCACAGCAGTCTGATGCCTTTATGTGTGTGTGTGTGTGTGTGTGTGTGTGTGTGTGTGTGTGTGTGTGTAGCTTTTAAAGGATCACTAAAGTGGTAATAATGCATCACTGATATGCAAGGTAATGAACCCAAGATATCTAGGAAAGTTTAAATTGTGGTTTGATTTACTAATACATGGAAGAAGTTAATGGATATTGGAAAAGTTTATGTGTGTTTTAATAAATATCAATGTTTTTAAAGGACCTAAACTAGGCCAAATGAGAAGCTCTCGTTACCACATCAGGTTTTTTTTTAATGTCTCATATATCCTTGTGCTTAATCTAAATCTGTACCTCACCAAAGCCATGGGTTTAACTGTGAAATATTTTTACAAGCTATGCTTTAACTATGTTTGGTTTAAATCTTAAAGATTACATTTACTGATGAAAAATTGTTTTTGCTTTTGTCCAGAATGCATACACAGCCACAGCTATCAACAGCACCAACTTCTGCACCTCAGCGAAGGATGCCTTTGTCATTCTCGTGGAGAATGCTTTGCGAGTAGCTGCCATCAACACAGTGGGGGATTTCATGTTATTCCTAGGCAAGGTAATAAGACCAAGTATATTATCTGAGACAGACAGTAAATTTTTGCATATGCATATAGTTGCTCTTTAATTTCAAAAATATATGTAGCTCACAAAAAAACTAAAAGTCACATAATATAAAGCAAGCACTTACAAAACCCTTAATATGGGTCAGGCACTGTTCTAAGTACTTTTCATGTATTGTGCTCATTTAATCCTCATAATAAGTTTGTAAAGGAAGTACTATTATTATCTTCATGTTACAGATGGGGAAACTGAGGCACAGAGCAGTTAAGTAATTTGCCCATTACATATTTTGAATTAAGAAAGAGTCCGTGTAGTGGTTAGGGGCAGTGCATCTGCAGCCTGACTGCCTGGATTTGAATCCTGGCCTGACTAGCTGTGTGACCTGAGGCAGGGTATATAACCACTCTGTGCCTCAGTTTGTCCATTTGTGAAATTGAGGTAATAATAGTGCCAAACCCCTAGAACTGTGAGAGTTAGACTGATTAATACGTGTAGGGTACCTAAGATAGTGCTTGACACATTGCAAGTTCTTGATGAATATTAGCAGTCATCGTTACTATATATAAACCCCTTAAAATAGAGCTGTTAGGGAATGAGACCTAACTGTCCTCAAAAGTGTTTTTCTATTCTGTGCTATTAAAATCTGCAAAATATTAGATAACATAATAATTAAGGACTCACTTTATCTTTGTATCTATATTTCAAACCATAAAATACTCAGAAAATTTGAAAAATTGAGTTAAGAAAACGGCACCACCACTATAACCTAATAACTTATTTTTATATTCCCTCCCAGTGTTTTTTCACAGGCTTATATTTCTATAGTATAACAATCCTAGTATACATAGCTATTTGTTCTGCTATTTTCACTTCATATTCTATCTATACATTTTTTGTATTACTTTGGTAATCTTCATAATTACTCATTATCATGATGGCCACTATTCCATCAAATGCTGTTCCCTTACTGCTGAACACTTAAGTTACTCCAACCACTGTGCCTTTAAAATGTTTTTGAAAGGGAATTAAATATTTGATGTAGAAAGGCATTGATTAGCACTGTGTAATGTAGTTTTAAGTTCTCAGGCAATTGTCATCTAAAAAGAATTATAAAACCATACAGATAGTTATTTTGAAAATTTGTAATTAAACGTACATTATGACTCCTGGATTTGTTTTTGTCACGTTTTAACAGTAAGAGGAAATTTTTTATAGTAAAAATTGAATGAGTTAATTCATGTTAACGAATGAGTACAGGTCTGACCCTGTCACTAACCATTGCTATTATTTATGTTCTATGTGACTAACTCAGGAAGGCTTCAGATTTTTTGTTCATTTTTTATGTATTTATAATTGACCCCTACTGCTAAGAAAGATATGAAGCAACTTAAAATAAAAACATATATATATGCAGAGCAATTAAAATAAAAGAGAAATAAGAAGACATATAAAGAATAACGGAGAAAATTATACCAAGTGGCAACATTTGATCACGATGATGATTTTAGTAACTCTGATTGAGACACTTTCTGGGTACCAGGTACTGAGGGCAGTGCTTTATGTGAAGTGTTATATTTGGTCCTCCCCTGTAAGGAGACCTACTACTATTATCTTCATTTTACAGCAAAGGAAACCAAAGTTTAGAGAGCTAAGTAGGTTGTCCAAATTTAGAAAACTCGAATGTGGCAGAGCTGGAGTTCAGACTCAGATCTGTCTGACTTCAAAGTTTTTAATCACTATGTGCTATAATTGCCTCAACTGACATTAATTTTGTCCCTGGGCCTTTTTTTTTTTTTTCCCCTAAAGCCTTTTGATTCTGATGATGGTAAACTACTGGAGATAATTCTAAATACAGCATTACTTATAGTAGTGACTAATTTTAAACAATCTATTGCCTAACAATAAAGGTTGGAAATAATAATCAACAGACTATTCACCTCTTAAACCCTGTTTTTTTATTTTATTTTTTTAACTTTTTAAATTTTTTTTGGCCACGCCGTGTGGCTTGTAGGATCTTAGTTTCCCAACCAGGGATTGAACCCGGGCCCATGGCAGTGAAAGCGCCAAGTCCTAACCACTGGACCACCAAGGAATTCCCTAAACCATGTTTTTTATTGAGTTTATAATGTGATAATGTGTATAATAAGTGGAAAAGCTGAGTAAAACTACTAGACCATCACAGAACCATTTAAAAATGTGTGTAAAAATGTGCATAAGAAAGAGAAAGAAAATTAATATCTCAAAATGTTTTTAATAACGATTGCTTTGGGATATTGAAAATATGAGTGATTCCAAACACCTCTCCCCAGTTTATCATATAATGGTTAAGTTTCTATGATATGATAGAAACTTTGATAAAGTTGATAAACTTTATGATATGATAAAGTTTCTATATTAAGTATGCATTTCTCTTATAATGGAAAAATATATACATGATAAAATACAGTGTTTTAAAATTGGCTTTGAGTTTTTCAGCAAGCTAATGACCTGTCAAATTTTTTTCTTTAGGTTTATCATAACCTTTTAGTCATTCAACAAATATTTATAGAGTGCCTACTGGTAATGTACTAGGGGCTATTCTGGGTGCTGCTTATATACTAGTCAATAAAGAGAATTTAAAATCTGGTAGAAAAGGAAGTTTTGTATCCCTTTTTTCACTTCGTGTTATATTATGAGCATGTCTCATTTTATTAAAAATGGGTATATAGTTGTTGTATCATTTATTTAACAAAGCCTCCGATGTTTTTTTGTTTTTTTTTTACAGTTGAACTTTTCTCAATTTTTTACTATTATAAAGTGAAACTTTTGTATACCAGTTCTTGCCCACATTAATACTTATTTCCTGAGGCCAGAATCCTAGAAGTGGAGTTAATGAGTTCAAATACATAATAGGATTTTTGATACGTATTTCCAAGTTGCTTTCCAGAAAAATAAAATTTTGAATAACATAATATTTCTAATGTTGTAAAAAAAGACTTTTAAAACCATAAAAGGTAAACACTTTTTAAACTGAGAAATCAAAAAAGGAGAAAGATAAGAGGAAAAAAAAACTTCTGGGTTTCCAACATACTAAGATAAATTCTTGTTTTCCTTTTCCAAAAATATAGTTCTGATCACAGGATACAATAAATCTTTTAAAGAGTTTCTTTCATTACAATTAATGAAATTAATGTCTACTAGTATGCAGAAATAGTTTTTGATCAGATAGTTCAACTAGGTAGATCATAATAAACATTATGAAAGTGTCAGGAACAAACTACTAGTACATGGAACAACTTGGATGAATCTTGAGGGAATTATGCTGAGTGAAAAATGCCAATCCCAGAAGATTAAGTGCTGTATGATTCCATTTATATAACATTCTTGAAATGACAATATTTTATCAATAGAAATGGAGACCATATATGTGGTTACCCAGTTAGTGATAGGGGAGGGGGGAAGTAGGGATATCTATAAAAGGTTAAAGCGAAGGATGCTTGTGGTGATGGAAATGTTCTGTATCTTTGTCGTATCAGTACGAATATCTGGGTTGTGACTTTGTACTATAATTTTGCAAGGTGTTACCATTGAAGGGAACTGGGTAATGGGTACATGGAATCGTTCTGTTACTTTTTATAACTGCATGTGAATTCATAATATCTCAAAATTTAAAATTTACTTTTCAAAACCTTGATTTTAGAAAGAAAACAAAAGACAGTGTCATGTATTCCATTTCTATGAAGCCCCAATGATTTTATGGAATGGTAAATTAGATTTGGAAGAGACCTTAGCTCCTCTAGTTTAGTGGCTTGTGACCTATGATCACTGGCCTACAGGGTCCTCAAAGATTAAGAATAGTGATTTAGAAGCTTTTTAAATATTTTTAAGTCTAATAGATATTGCATTTTAAGTCTAATAAATATTGCATACTGCATATTTATTGCCAATAAAACTATACCAAAAAAATCCCCCAAGTCTTGTTTCTTTGCTTCTGTTTGAAATTATTTTACCTCTATTTGATAATACTTTTTATGACAATTAGATGTTCTAGCTGATAATTTAATCTGGCTTCAATTATTTAAAAAATATGAGTTATTTGTTGATGCTATTTTGTTGGTAAACAAAATCTTTCAAAACATGGGTTCCATGGGGGAAAAGGGCATCATAAATGCAAGATTTATGATGACAAAAAAAAAAGAAAGAAGCTAAGTTTGCCAGTCACTATGTTAAATGCTTTCAGAATGCTTATTTTAACAATTACGAGATGTATGTCCTATTGTGTCTCTCTTAAAGATGGAAAAATAGTCTCAGAAAAGTTAAGTGAACTTGCTTAGAGTCACAAAACTAAAAAGGTCTAACTCTGATTCAGTCCTACATCTTTCTGACTCCAAAACCAGCATCCTTTTCTTCCTGCTTCTCACATCCTACTCTGTGTATGAATCTCTTCTACTGCATCACAAATAATTTATCCTTTATAACAAGAGTGTCTAAACCTTTAAAATCAAACATCCTATTACCAAAAAATAATTTGAGCACATTTCCCCAATATATTTACATTTATTTATTAATGACATATGTATAGCTTTCACTAATATATGCTTTATAAAGTGTAAAATTTTAAATGTATGAGAAATACAGATAGAAGTCCCAGGTGATTCTCTTGAACCTTCTCTTGGCTATGTGTACTCTACCATGGAGATCAGTGATATAGAGCAGTACTCCTTATAGGCTGTGGACTTTCTAAGAGTCACCCGGGGGTTCTTTTAAAGTGAATATTGCTGAGCTTCATATTAAATCCAACCAGTCAGATTCTCTGGGGGCAGGACCCAGGAATCTGCATTATTCACAAACTCCCCAAGGGATTTCCAGCCCCTCTAATAGTTTGAGAACCACTAATGTATCTTCTGCTTGAATGAGTGCATGATACCCTTTCCTTATATTGGGGAGTAATTATTACATTTCTTTGACTTTTTAAGGTAAATGTCACTAGTTTTTGAAGTTGGTTCTCATGTGACAGTGTTCTACCTTAACAGTTTTTGTCTCAGCATCTACTTGTCTGAGCCACATCTTCTGCCTATAATTGACTTTAACATTTCAAATGTGGTTTAACTTTTAGTGGCATAGAGAGTGTAAAGCAGCTGAGTTCCCCCATAGGGTGGATGTAAAAACATTGAAGAAGAGTATAAGAAATAACTCATCCTAAAATTGAAACAGAAGAGTGGAAAAAAAATGGACCTAATTAGCTATTTGTGGACATCACCCCAGAAAATAAGTCACTGTGAGAGAAGATTCATAGGTATATTGCCACAAAAAATGATGGGAGGGGAGCAGACCCAGATTTGCTCCCTAAAATCATCTGAGAGAGGGATCAATTTATAGCTTAACCAATATATCCTCTGATGCATTAAAATTCCTGGTTAAGATAATGGTGAGTGAGAGATGTTTTGGTGTTGATAAATAGTGGGGGAAAGGCAAAAGAAGAATTCTCAGTCTGCCTGTCCTCAGCACTGGGCAAGGAAAGGCTGCTGTGGTTCTAGAGAACTCTTTCTTTTCCTTTGTTATTTAAAGCTTGATGCTAGGCCAGGTGAAGGGCTGGGGAAGAGTGTGGCTAGGATTCAGTGTAATCTGTTACGGTGATATATCAGTATCCAAGTATTTGCTGAATTTTTACCTGGAAAGAGTACTGGTGTTGGCATCATAAGACCATTTTTTGAATGGTATCTGCTCTTTATTCTACTCTGTGGCCTTGGGCAGATCAGCTAGCCCCTCTAAGCATGTTTCCCAATCTATAAAATGAGGGTGATAATGTTTGCCATAAGCCATTCATAGAGTTATTGAAAAACTGAAATAAAAAGTATTAAAAGGAACACAGAAAATTTAAAGTGCTGCATGTACAGTGTTGAAGCATCAGAGTAGGTGGTTCTTGACAGTAAGCAAATGGCTATTTCTTTTCTTTTTACAGCATGAGTGTGTTTGGCAACCTCTTTCTCCAAAATAGTCCAAATCAACACTTCATGGCAAATCATATTAAATTTAGCACATATTCTATGTGAAATAAAATATGAAACAAAGAAAAAGCTCTTAGAGATGTTCGTTGCAGCATTATTTATATCTGAAAACAATATGTTTCCAAGTGTAGGAAAATGGTTAAATAAATTTTAAATCACCCATAAAATGTAAATATATAGCTGAATACATACTTATGAAACATTTATGATATATAAATATTAATGAAGAGCTTTTAATGATATGTTTATATAATACTATTTCATATATGTAAAAATGCTTAGAAAAAATACATAGCAATACCCTGCAATGTCAATAATTTTCTTCTGAGTGCTAACAGTGTGTATAATTTTTTTTCTAATATATGTATACATTTACCTTAAAAATTGCCACAGATGCTAAATAAGTGAAGTCTTAGGAAACAAGCATAACATTTGGAAAACCTGATTATTTTTAGTGTCAACAAGGATGATATTTATGTTATATGATATACATGTATATGGGTATTTATGGATTATGCTTTCTAATGTGAGGTGGCATGGACTCATGCAACCATCATTTATAAATGGTAAAGTCTGCAAATGATGAAGAAATCGTGGTTTTCTGCAGGAGATTATTAAATGTGATCTTTGTTCTCTCTGCTTCAGGTGCTGATAGTCTGCAGCACAGGTTTGGCTGGGATTATGCTGCTCAACTACCAGCAAGATTACACAGTATGGGTGCTGCCTCTGATCATCGTCTGCCTCTTTGCTTTCCTAGTCGCTCATTGCTTCCTGTCCATTTACGAAATGGTAGTGGATGTATTATTCTTGTGTTTTGCCATTGATACAAAATACAATGATGGGAGTCCAGGCAGAGAATTTTATATGGATAAAGTGCTGATGGTAAGTACCTCAAATGCCCTCTACTGCTTTAAGGATAAAAATACTAATATAAATATTTTGTAGACCATTCTCTGTATTTAGTTCCCATTATATGAAACTGAGTAATTCAGAATTAAACCTTCAGCACCCGTGAATGAGGTTAGTCTTGGGGAAATCAGGGAAGAGGATCCTCTTGCATGGACAAGACCATTTCAAATCTACCTAGCTAGAGCAGTTTCCCATTAATAGTCCTGAGTTCACACTATTCCATACTGCTCTCTCCATCTCTCCAGTTAGATACACTTGAATAGACTTTTTTAGCCCTTGAACTGGAACATTGGACAGCTGGTGTTCTAAATGCCTTTTCCTGAATCAGAGCTCAAAGACAAAAAGTTTTATTTCCCAGGTTGTAGTGCCTATCTGTATTTCTCCATCCACCACCTTTCCAAGTACTATTGCTGTCAGCCCTGTTAAAACTCATTATCCTAAGTATGCCAGGCCAAACTGAAGGAGTTTTGTAATGAATACAGATTATCAGACCCATGACTGGTAGATGGTATTGTTTTCCATTAGTCAAGATCTGAACCTTTACACAGATATTATATTCAGATTCTTTATAGTTACATAGCCTCTGCAGCCTCCCTATATTAGAACCTCAATTACATTTTTTAAAAAATTTAGAAACCATTCTAAAATGGTTTAAATACTAGTATCAATGTCAAATGCTGCCCAATTAAAGATGTGTTTTAATAAAGCTGTAAAATATCCCTATCTCAAGAATGGATAATATTTAAGATTAAACATTAGACCTTGAAATAACAAACCATCTTCCAGAAACATGGTTTATCCAGTTAAATCTAAAATAAATGTATTAATAAATAAGTTAGATTCTTTTTTTCTTTTTTCAATCTCGAAAATTCCAAGTGATTCAACTGACCTATTTGGTACTCATTATCTCTTTTACTAAGAACATCACCAGCTACATTTTGGACATTTTCATAATCTCAATTATAATCCTAACTGATTATTTTCATAATGGAATTTGACCTAGAAGCATCGCATCTCTCTTGTGATTAAGGCATTTAGGAGGAGAGGTTTGTTTTTGTTTTTTAAGCCGCTGAAGAAAAGCAGAGTAAAAAATATAGTTTTTATTATTTTAGTTTTCTCTATAAGAATGATGAGATATTGAACGAGGAAGTGCTACATAAACTTTGACAGGATAGAAATGTTTCCTTCAGGGCATAATCCCATTTTAACTACTTCTATCCACTGGTTCTGGTTGTTACTCCCTGTCTTCCTGCTTTATGGAGTAATTTCAAGGCCAGATAGACTTTTTTTTTCAAGTAGCTTATTTATGGCTTGGTAAAAACAGTATACTATACTTAGTAGTATCAATGCTTTCTTTTACCTCCTAGGGTTATTTTAAAGAGGAGGCTTATAGAGTAAAATGTTGTTGCTTTTCCATTTAACCTTGATATGGAGAAAGTAACACAACAAATAAAACAATATTCTAAGTGTGGAAAAATAGTCTTTTCTAAAAAACGAAAGGTATTTTCTCTTTCACATAGAACTAACATCTCTTTGAGCCTAAGTGAGATTGTCACAAGGAATCGTGGGAAAAAAGGTTTTATATCAACAGATTGCATCCCCACAAATTTAGCTGTTCTCGTGTGTGGTACCAAATATTACTTATTGCTATGTTTTTAGGCCATCCATTTACCATTACTGAGTCAAAAATGTAAATATTCTTTAGAAATCATCTACCAACTGAAGTCTGAAAGGACCTAAGAATTTATGTAATTTGGTCCCTGTTTTGCAGGAGTTTGTGGAAAACAGTAGGAAAGCAATGAAAGAAGCTGGTAAGGGAGGTGTTGCAGATGCCAGAGAGCTGAAACCGATGGTAGGTGGAGATGAGGAGGTGGCCGCCCTCCAAGAATTTCACTTTCACTTCCTCTCTCTCTCTCTCTTCACTGACTGCACTTCTTCCGGAGAAGCTTTTGTGATCTGTGTCACGCAGGACGTGCTGCTCTTTCTGTTTGTGTGTTTACCCATCACTTGGATGGCAGAATTCTTGTCACAACTGAGACCACCTTCTGTAAAAGTAAGCTGAAAGGAACAGTGTTCGTGGCGGGGCAGGGGATATTTTTGTCCCTGAGGTGAACTTGCAGTTTCCATTTTTTTCTTTTTAACTGTCAGTGTTTAGTTTTCATGGGACTGAACATTTGGTTGTGCACTTGAACTGACGGTTTGATACTTATTTTAGAAGTGATGATAGCAATTCCTTTCAACTTGCTGAAATTCATATTCCCCCCTTCTTTTAATATTGGTTTGTTTATGTTGCTGTCTTTTCCCCTTTGCTGACTTTTTCTTCTGTTGCCTGGATTGTACTTTCTTTGTTTCTTAAGCTATTTTTCAGTAGCAAACAAGGCTATTTCCATCAACACCCACATTCCCACTCAATAAGACAATCTGGTCTTCTCCAGCCTCAGCTTAATTGTGAGAAAGATAAATTACCTCTGGTCAGTGATATATATAACCACTCTCCTTTCATTTGAAAAAAGCAACTTAAAGTTAACCAGTGTAAGAAAATCCTGAGTAGCTTTTCCCATATACACTTTCACCACTGCATAACGACAGATGTCTTTAGCTATATTAGTCTAATTACTGCTTGTATTACAAGTGTATTATTCTTAAATAGCATGTTTATTTCAGAATATTATATAATTGCCTACATCCTTAAACACTTAATTTTAAAACAATGTGCCTTCTATTTGCATATAATGTCCAAAAAAAGGAGAGGTGAGGACTCTCTTTTCTTTCTCCTTTATACTTTAATAAATGGTTTGATTTATAGGTGTCCAACTTAAGAAATATGTAGTATAAAACAAGCCCATTTAAGTATGTAAGAATAAAGGAAATGGCTTCATTGTGGGGGTGGGGGGATGGTATATGTACATGCAAAATAACTGCATATTCAACCTACATTAAAGCCTCAACAGAATGTTTGGATATAAACTCTTGTCTGTAACCCCGTCCAGTGCCTGTTTTGGTGTTGCTCTTAATAGCATTGATGATGATAAAGTCAAAACTTCAATGTTTATTTTCCCAAGGCACAGATCATTCTAATCATAAGTAAGAGCATGTAGAATGGCCATGTAACTCTTATTTTTAAGTGTGCATCAGACAGAACTGGATGAACAGGGAGGGGGCGCTAATCACCAATCCCTCCTGTCAGGTTCCTTGCCTCCCTACCCTTTCTTTCTGCATCCCTCTTACTTCATGTGGGCTGAGGGGGACCACAGTGAAAATTCTGCCAACCCTAAGATAGCCTGGAAAAATGAGGAAGGTTTCCTTCTTGCCACTGCTTGGTTGTCCTAATTGTTCAGAAAATAAGGTTTCAAACCTAAAACTTTTAAAAGACATATAAAATCTTAAAATGTAAACCACCCTTCCCCCCCTTTCCTGTCTTTCCAGTGGTTGAAGCGTACATTAAATCACTCTTCAGCAACAAGCATTTAAAGAAAGGGAGAAATAATTAGAGGTTTAGGACTAGCTACTTCGACCATGAATTGGCATGTATTTCTGTATTATTCTTGAGGGAAAGATAGCTGAATTGTGGTAGACCAGAATGCAAATATACCTTCTCTTACCTAAACCTCTGATTCATAGGTATTAATAGTAGGAGAATTGCCTAGGTTATGTGGCATTCTATCAGAAGCCAAAAATGTAGAAATGTTTTCCCCCTAATATTACTTTCAGCTTTAAATTAATGTCCCTTAAATCAAACACCGCATTAAAATCTTCATTCCACTTTTACTTTTACTTTATGTTGTTCGTTGCTTGCAGATTAATGGCAAAGCCCTCTGCCGTGTCCCAAAATACATCTTCTATGTGCATTGTTTTTCTGGTGCTTTGGACATTGTAGCATTTGATCTCTAAGAATGACATTTTAAGTGGTTCAGAAAGTCCCCATGAGAGATGTGTGAATTGTTGCTCACAGGATAGTTAAATCTTTCAAGCATATCAGTACCTCTAAATCTGCTCTCTTTTGAAGTATGCATGGTAAGAGTTGACCCGTAATACCACCACCATCTTGTGTGTGTCCCTAAAGAAGTACCTGAGAAACTCCCTCCTAAAGTTTGGGGATTAGTAGAATTTACGATTGCTTATTTGTATTTGCTTGGTTTAATTCACATGTTATTCCCATAGATGAAAGTTCTGTTAACAGAGCGTCATAACTATTTTGCTGCATCTGTAGAAACACTGCTGTTGGAGTTCACTGTCTGTCTCCTTAATGGGATAGTTTAATATGGGTTTTTTTTAAGTCTATAAAATAATGTTCAGAAAAATGAGGTTTAAATTTTTACTTTTGACAGGACATCACTAAACTAAACATAAGTACTTCCAGTTTTCCTCTTAGACTTTTTTTTTTGAGAGAGCCTCACTAGTTAAGGAAACTTTGAAGGTTTGTAAGGTCTTTCTATAAATCTTTGAAAATTATTTTAGAAAATTTACCAAATGTGATGTAGAGGTTTAAGAAAGAGACATCTGGCCATCTGCTCGCTATCATACAGGAAAAACTTAGAGAAAATGGAGGAAAAAACCTGGGCACTATAGCAACATAGACTAGAGATGAATTCTCTGCATATCTCAAAGATGACCCAGAGGGAAGTGTGACTTTCAACAGTCACAGGAATTTCAGCCCCTGGAATTTAGGTTTGGGGGAGAAGGATTCTCAATCCATTTTGCTTTATTGCTGTTTGTGACCATCTGTGTATCTGTAACATCATTCATGATCTCCTTTTAATGGTAATTGTCTAAGATTATACTCTGTATGACTTTGTTTTCTAGGCTTCGGGAGCAAGTTCTGCTTGAACCTAGCCGACCGTTATGGAACCCATTGACATTCCAAAACAATATATACACATAACTATGTATTTGTGTGTGTGGGTGTGTGTATATATGTATATGTATGTGTGTATATATATGTATATGTATATACACACACACACATAATCAGCCAAAATCAGAGAACAGGAACAGGGATTTAATACCTTTTTTATGCTTATTTTTGTCAAACATGTACTCCTTTCATACGGGTGGCTTTTACAAGGCAACTGCCGTCATTTAATGTTTTCAATTGTAATTGTCTTAATGGAAATGTTAAGATTCATATCTGATTAACATTTTTAATAACTTAGAGGAGATTTTAACTTTAGTTATTTAAATTAGGTAAAATTATTGTACCGAATTCTCTGTCTAAAGTTCATTCAGGGGTGATTTCCCTGATGTGTGCATAAAAATCAAGACCTTATTTTACTGATGCATAAGTCCTAGTGGGATGAGACTAGGCATATGCTTTCAGGTAAATAAGGAGTTACTCCATTCAGTTTTCCCCAATCGAAGAAGCCATGTCGTTTTCCTTTTAGAAACATACAAGTGGACCCAATATGGGAATTTTCGTAATAGCTCATGCATTTGTCAGCCAACATTAAAAAGTAACCAACTCCTCAGGTATTTGTAGTTTACCCTAATGCTTCTATAAGAGAGTAGGTAAAAAAGGAAAGGGTAGATAATCTTTCTTATGCAAACTTTTCTCTTATATTTTGTCTTTCTTTCATTTTGACGTCAGTAGCATCCTCCACACATTTGTGTGCCTGATTTGAAAGGAAGCTGGGGTACCCAGCAAGTTTAGCCTTTAAGTTTCTGTGTATAGGTTTGCAGACTAAGTAATGCTGGAAGGAATAAAAAAGGGAGAGAAACATGAAACACAAAGCATTGAAAATTCTGGTACTTGGGTTTCTGCTTCAGAGGAACTTCAGTGGCTTAGGGCTAAATAGCCATTTTATTCAAATGCTTGCTATAAAATCTGAAAACATACTGGCAGGTGCTCCTCTCCTTGACAATTCATTAAGTATCCAGAATTCTACAATGTTTAACTGAAGAATTGGTTAATGTTTTGATCCTCAAGTGTTGAACGTTCTTTGTGTTTGGGGATGGGTTTTGGGTTTTGGGGGGTTTTTTAATTCCTGAAGCTTACCAGATATGAATGGCTAATATTTCATTGTTCTGCTTATTGTAATGGTGAATGCTTTAAGAAAAAAAAAGTGTAATTTGCTAAGAATAATTCATGATCTGTTTATGCGATAACTCCTTTTTGTTACAATTTTTTTAAAAAAAGCTATTTTTGTTAATGTAAAGTAAATATTTCAGAGCAGATTTTTTAAACTTATTGCACTAAATATAGGCTCTGTACAAAAAAAAAAAAAAGCCTCAGCATTTTATCATTCCATGGAAGGAGAATCTTTTGAAAGAAAGCATTGCCTCCTACCAGAATTAGACAGTGAATTAGACCGGTATTATGGAAATGTGTACAATTAATGTCACTAGGGCTTAATAAGCAGCTGTTTGCTAATGTGCTTCCTTTCAAAGGGTTGGACCTTTAAATTGCTGCAAAAGGTAAATTGTATTTTTTTTTAAGTATCTGTGTTCTTTACTCTAGCTAGGCTAAAATTTGCTAAATGCCTCAGTTTCTTTTCAAAGCTCATGTAATATTTCTGATTTTTCAGAATATTTGCAATAACAGTCCAGAATTTTTTTTTTTTTTTTTTAAAGAAACAGGAGCTCACGTCTTGGCAAGATCACAGAAAACAATATTGTGAGAGTAGCTATTTTGAAACAGTTAATTCTCCAGAAGTTAACATTCTAACATGTGATGTCACTAAACGATATCATTGTACTCTTTTATATCATTTGAAATGGAATAAATATAATTACGTAACTAACAATTATCCAAATAGGTGAGAGAGCAAATCATGTAAGAAAATTCAGACTACCTTCTGTTTCATAACCACACAGATTGTGGACATTAAGAAACATTGGGAAGTAAATTTAGGATTGGCAAAAGTATGGAAGATGGGTATCAGAACAGAAGACATTCATTACAGGAGCTACTTATCTTAGGAGGTGTCCCTCCAGAGTGACCTGGTGGAATTGCTGAGTTTGGAAATTAGCTTCTCCTCACTTGGACGTCCCGGCACTATGGACTCCTGCTGCTGCCTGTTCCCTATGCTCGCAATCTCAGCTGTTTGGAAGCCACCGGGAATGCTTTCTAATTATCATTTGCAACTAGAACTGTAATCAGAAAGAAATTTTGTATTTTTGTATAACTTGATTGTGTGCCATTTTATATAACAGGTCCTGTTTTACAAATAAATTTTGTTTTACTAACATTGTGTTTAGCAATTATGATCTATGTGTAACCATGTCATTTGAGTTCCAAATTAATTGCCAGGCTGTTTCCCCTAAGTGAATATGTGTGCCGTATAGGTAGATATATGCAGATATGCATATATATTACACAGACACTCACAGAGAGATATTTGACTTATAGACTGTCACTCTCTCATGAGCTTCATTCGTTGATGCATTTCAGAGAGCCTCACAGAGGCTTTTAGCGATATTTGAATGTTTCGAGGCTATGTTCGGATAGACCTGCTGCCGCTGTCATTCTTCGTGAGCCGTTCTTCAGCTGGCTCTGGGCTGCCTTATTGCTGTTCGCTCACTGCCTCCATCTCTGCCCAAGTGAGAATAGATGAAGGACCAAAATTATCTGTGAAATGTGGTTACCTGAATACTTTTATCAACCAGTGACTCTGTGTGGTGGGTTCTGTCTTTTGTCTGCGGTGGATCTTCAAAATTGTGTTCAGGACGCCTACTTCCAGAGTTAAGTTAGCATCTGCAGTTGTCAGTGGTGATCACAGTGAGAAGAGAATCGTGATCGTTGCTGCCATTGGAAAATTAAGGTTCTGGTGCCTGATTTAGACTTTCTAGGCTCCTGCCTCAAGAGTAAGCTCTGCCGTATATGATATGCAAGGGAAAAGGTTATATTTCGGTATAAATCCAAGAGACCCATCTTCTGTGGGAGGCTTACCAGTACGTTAGGTAAACATTAGGAATTTAGCCAGAGCGCTGAGATTGTATAATCTCTGCACCAACGAGCACAGCTCAAAGCAGGCTCTTCCTTTAAACCATTTAATGCAATGTTTAATGTTTAAGGATCAAAGCTTTTATCCTATCCTATAGCATAATTAAGTCCTAAGTTACTGCAATATAAGTAGCTTAACTGTGTGTTGGTTCCTAAACTTTTTGCATAATGGTTGAGGAGGGGGCATTCACTGAGTCTATTTAAAAATTAAGCTGGAAATAAGTTTCTCCTTTGTAAAGATGCTCCCTTACTCTAATTTTGTCTTTTTTTCAGCCAAGGGCGTTAAGCTGCCAGTTCCCAATACCACTGACCTCGACCTCGGTATCTGCCAAGGGCTCCCTTATCTTCCCAGGGCAGTTTCAGGATTTCACCCCAGTAGGGGGTGGTGAGGAGGTGACCCCTTTTATAGCAGTCCTGAGCCCCTTGAAACCGGAGTAATGCTCCTCTGCTCCACCCTCTCCCTTAAAACAGCTGCGGAAACTACAGGCACCAAATATTTGTGAGGCCGTGTTAGTGCCCTCAAGACCCTGACCATTTCCACCAAGCACCACTAATAGCTAATAAAGGCCATTTCAAGAGGGCTCCTGGCCTTCAAAGTAGAATTCTGGGGTCAGTTCTAAAACCAGAGCTGCCAATTATGGTGACCTGAACATTTTATCTTATTTTTCATCAGTAACCTCACTTGAATTTTTGGAGTTTCCAATAGCCTTTAACACAGCCTCTGAGAAGTTTCCTTCAGAAAGGTCTTTAAAAGTTTTCACCTTTCAATAAGTTCTCTACTGCGTTTTTACCGCTACTTAAAAAAACAAAAACAAAATCCTCAGAGTCTGGAGGCTTATCAATGCACCTGCCACAGTTAATCTCTGTATTCTTTTCATATATTCCATCTGATAGATAAAAGTGCACTATAATGGCTTGCCTAGAGTTTTTAAGATGTGGTCTGTGAATATATATTGGAAAATTGTGGGTTCATAAGTAAATGCATAAAGCAGAGCTTTGTGTATTATATAATCACAGTGCAGAATGCCTTTTGCTTTAAATGCATATTCATGTATCTTTGTGTACTAAGGAATACATGTTAGCCCATTTGAAAAGTAGGCACTCTTCATATACAGTGACTACTTTCAGAATAAGCTTATCTTTTTAATGACACATAGCCCAAATTGTGAAAAAGCAGGATGCTTGAATGTGCCAGGAGAAAGTATAAAGCTAGCAAACTTAGAAAACAAAATAAAAAGCTAAACATGTTGTACGCACCAAAAAATTTTAAATAGCACACTTTCCCCCATTCACGTTTCATAAATTTGAGTCAAATTCTTATTCTCCAAGTTTTAATTTAAGAGGAAATTTTTAATCCAAGATTTAAATCTTTGAAGATATCTTTGTTATAAAAAACTTCAATGCAGCGTTTTTAAACTTGAGAATTTCTGTGGAAAACCTTTCTTTTCTATGGAAATACTATAGTACCTTTTCTTCCACCCCATCTCCTTGATTTTTATGTGTAAAAAAAAGACAAATGATGCTTCCACTTCAGTATCACATGAACAGCTATCACTTTTCTAAATTAAATGAGCAGGATTTAAGTTGGATATTTTTTAAAGGAATTCATTAGTAAATTTGTGGAAAAAATATGCAATTGTTAGAGACCCAAATATTAGGCTATTTTCTTCAGTTTTGATACTCAGTTTTACAATATAAATGATTTCCTGAGGAATAAACATTCTAGACCAGGGAATTCAGAATAGTAAGGCTTTCAGGTTACTCATGGTCTAGGCAAGATCTAGCTGAACATGAAAACGTTGTAATTTCCAAATGTTTCAGAAATCTTTCACTTTTATTTTCTAAGACCCGAATTTAGTATTTGATATTCAAAAGCAGGTTCTTAATCTGTTGAGGGGACCAAGGGCCCCTCTGAGAAGCTTATGAAAGCAATGAACTACCTTTCTCTCAAAGTCACATAGCCTGCTTAGGAACTTTTAAAATACTAATAGAATTTCGGGACCCTCAGACTGCCAGTCTCCACCCTGCCCCCATCCCCTCAGGGCCTAAGGAACACAAGTCAGAGGCTGCTCTAAAGTTGGTTTGATAATGTGTTTTGAAATAAAGTAGTGATTAGGCGTCCACTGAAGATACTTTTAAGATGGTACTTACCAATTTCAGACCTGGAATCGTTTTTTTTTTTTAATTGAAGTATAGTTGATTTACAATGTTGTGTTAATTTCCTGCTGTACAGTAAAGTGAGTCAGTTATATATATATACTTTTTTAAAATATTCTTTTCCATTTTGGTTTATCATAGGATACTGAATATAGTGCTCTATATATTCACTATAGTGCTATACAGTAGGACCTTGTTGTCTGGAATCCTTTTTATAACTTGAAAACTTTTGGTACCAGCTTTGAAAATCAAAACCACACTAATCTGAATGAAAAACAGGACGTCAACACTGAATCTTCAAGACAGTAAGATTTCTCTCCTTGGAGGTGTGAGGTTGTATGTGTCCTTCGATGAATTTTTGGCAAGGTACCAAATTATTTGCAATGGACAAGAAAATCCAAGAAGTGAATAGGGAATCCCTGTAATTATCCATCTGCCAAAACACTAGATTCTTTATTATTGTCACTCAGCTATGACATCTGTAGCATAGTGTTATCAGTTAGATCACTGTCTAAAAATATACCTTTGTCAACACGACCAAGAACATTTGCAGATGGTGATAAATTAGCAAATTTACCGTAGTCCATAGCTGACAAAAAATTTTTAGTGGAAAGTTGGAGGAGCAGATGCTGGGGGGACAAATTCAAAAGTTATTTTTTTCTCCTTCGTAAATCAGTGAGGCTTTCCTCCTGTTTTGAGTGTTTTCCGGTCACCACTAGAGCAGCCTTGGACCACTGCCCATGGGACTGTGCCTCCACTCCCCCCCCACCCCCCATCCACATCACCTTCTTTCTTTAGGGAGCATGTGGGTTTCTTCACATTTACACCTTACTATTAGGTAAGCTTGCTGCAACTATATGGAGGGTCCTCTGGGCCCTTGAAAAAGCAGGCAGACATCCTTAAAGGAATTTAAAGTTTTTTAAGATTTGATTCCAGGGGGTCATGACCTGTAGTCAGACATCAAACTATTACCTACATTTTCAAGCTGAAGAAAGCAGTGGAAATGTCTTAATTGGCTGGTGAAGAAAATAGAAAAATCAGCTCTCCTCCCCACCCCCCAACCCCAGAAGAGCTCTATTGAACCTTCCACAGTAGCAAAGGGAGAGACCAAAGGTGGAAGTTCCCATATTGGGTGGAAAAGGGCCTAAGTCCGGTGTAAGTATCTATATTTGATAATGTCTTTTTGTCATAGAAGTGTATGACCTAAAGGAAATGTCTTGACTTTCACATAGGAATCTGATCCACCCATCCCATCAGCTAGGAAATTATTTTGAGTTAGTTTTTTTTTTTTTTTTTAACAGATGTAACTTTATTTATTTATTTATTTATTTAATTTTTGGGGGTGTGTGTTGGGTCTTCGTTTCTGTGCGAGGGCTTTCTCTAGCTGTGGCAAGCGGGGGCCACTCTTCACTGCGGTGCGCGGGCCACTCACTGTCGCGGCCTCTTGTTGCAGAGCACAGGCTCCAGACGCGCAGGCTCAGTAGTTGTGGCTCACGGGCCCATTTGCTCCGTGGCATGTGGGATCTTCCCAGACCAGGGCTCGAACCCGTGTCCCCTGCATTGGCAGGCAGACTCTCAACCACTGCGCCACCAGGGAAGCCCCAGTTATTTTTTGAGGAATAATGTGTTAAACCATTCTATGTGAGTAAAGTAAGCACTGAAAAGAAGACTTGAGGGACTTCCGTGGTGGTCCAGTGGTTAAGATTCCGCGCTTCCAACGCAGGGGACGTGTGGGTTCGATCCCTGGTCAGGAAACTAAGATCCCACATGCTGCACAGTGCGGCCAAAAAGAAAAAAACAAAAAAAAAAAGAAAAGACTTGAGGAATGAATGGACACAGGACTGGAGTGAACGTCCTACCAGCATCCTGCAGACCATTCTACCTGCCACTAGAAAGTGTGAGCACTTCCTTCATTTACCACATGGATCATTAAGACAGGATTCTTTTCAAAAATTGTATGAGGTGATTCATAGGAATGAAACAATACTAGGACAGCTTTGGGACTGATGATTGGAGACAGAGACTACTGAGTAAATTTTCCCCTTTCTCTGGGTTCTAGCAGTGTTCTCCCAGAACTTTTTGGCCCTCTTGTTTTGGCTAGTTTTGATTTTCAAAGACATCACGGGGTGGGGGGGGATGTTACCTTTCTTCTACTATATTGCCTTAGTGCTACTAGATTATGTTGCTGTTGAGGTTCTCTTGATTTTGTCCATCCTATAAAAGGGTACTGGGAGCTCCATAATGAAGTTTCAGTTACACTGTCTCAGAATATTCTTGACCATTGAATGCACTTCTAATAGATGTGGTACCCAGTGAAATAAATTCAGGAGGTTGTTAGCTGATCTGATTTGTTACAACTCACACAGGAGTAGGGAGAAAAGTGTAGAGGGCACCTAAAAAAATGACAGGTGCTCTGGGAAAACAACCAAAGACAAAAGCATATCTTTTGAAGACCTGAGGTCCAACTTTAAGTACTTTCTGGCACAGCCTTCCTGAACTCCTGAGTTTAGAATAGGCTCCTAGAATAAAGCAGCCAAGTTTGAAAGATCAGTCATTGCAGAGGGACCTGCTCTTTGTCTCTCAGGCTCTGAGCCTAACATCCCATCCAGTCAGATCCCATCCAGTGTATGGGGTGATTTGAACAGAAAATGCCCATCAGTGTGTTTCGACATCTCACTGCTGTGAAATCCAGCATGAGAAGTATGTTGTGGTGCCACATATTTCTCAATCTGAGGCCTTTTTTGTCTTTTTGGTTTTGCTTCGTTTTACTATTTGCATCCTATTTCACAGTGTCAAAATGAATTTTTGTATCATGTCCGGTCTTTGTCCATTACAAACTATAGGATCATGGTTAAGCCTTCCATGAATTCCCTGGTTCGGGATCTTTTACCTTAGCATTATCTTGAGCTTTTTCCTTATTATTATTTCTTTATTACAGTGTCACTACACTGTATTCAGGTGGGGAAACAAACATGTAGGTGCTTGAACATGCCCCGCAGACATGGTCATAGCCCTGTAGTATTTGTGACTGTCATTGACACAGTGCAGACTTTACAGAGTGTTGTGCTCTCAGAGGACTTTAAAAATATGTATATTAAGCAATTAACTTTCTGGGGTTATCAAATCTTGCTGGGAAATTAACTTCCAAGAGCTCTGAATTGGATGGAATTCCATCTGGCTTCAGAGTACAATGAGCCTATATGAAACGGAGCTTTGAAATGTTTTCCTTGTGCAGAAATATGAACTAGAAAAAAAAGTACTGATCTAATGCTAAGTTTTCTGTGTACTGACTCAGTTACCAGAATTATAACGAAAACTGTATTTTAGTCTAACAAATGTATAGAATTTTTTTATGTAATAAATAAAATTTTATAGGAAAGAATGTCATTGTCTACTGTGTCATAGCACTTTCCCATGCCCAGGGTGGTGATGAATAGTGTAGGGGAGGGAAAATAATTGTCCCCCCTACCCTTCTGAGTTCTTAGCTGAGACTCTGTAATAGAAGACACATTAACAAGAGAAAAACACACAGAAGTTTATTAACATGTATACCTCAGGTATACATGTGAGATACCCAGGAAAAATGAGTAACTCCTCTAAGTGGCTTAGAATTCAGATTTAAATACCATCTTAATAGGGAAAGGGGAGAGAGGATGTAGGCCTCTTAGGGGAGAGTAGATGATTTTTAGGAAAGATGAATGGGCCCTTAGAGGAATAGCTGGGCGGCATGATAGCTTACGGCAAAGTGTGTCTGGGTGTGGTGTCGACTTCTAGGCTCTTCTCCTGTGATAAGAACCAATCTCCCCTGGTTGATGAAACTCCTGAGAAGGGGATTTATGACATTTGAGTTCTTTTTGGAGAATCTGTCCAGGGAGATAAGGAGAGTTCATAGAATACCTCACCCACATTTGCTGGTTTTCAAGTGCCTTCAGCTCACAGTAATACAACAAAGCGGCATTTTTTTGAGGTGGCAGGTCCTGAACTCCTGCAGTCATATTTGGGGGTGGCGTATTCTGCTGTGCTGCAATAGAAAGTGATTGTGGGCAACATCTTGTTTTCAGATTAGGTCAATATGCTGCAGGGGTGCCCTGGAATTGGGCAGCTGTTTCTTTCCAGCATCTCTCAGCATGTTCTAGGATCCCTGAAGTATGAAACATAAATGTACTAAATAAAACCTAATTTCCGAAGTACAAAGTTCATCCACTGCCCAGCCAGGCTTCCTAGCTGGAGTCTGAGTCACTCTGTGAATGCTAAGGTTGCAACTGAATTCAATCATCAGGCAGAGAAGAAAAGCCTATTAGATAATGTTTACCATGGAAATCACTCGTGCTTGGTACAGTGCCCTGCACATAAATTGAAGCCTGGATCTGTGCTAAGTTGGTGAGTTGGTGAAACTGCGGTGTGCCGTAATTTAGGCAGTAAATTATGGAAAAATCAAGCTTGTTGATTTTTCAACAAGCTTGAAAAGTTTGGAAAAATCAAGCTTGTTTAAAACTAATCCTATTTTAAATGATACTGGGGACTAAGAAAGGGGTGTTCTTAAGTGGAAGACCTTTTGCAATACCAATAAATCTCTCCCAATTTGTTTTTTAATTTTGGATTTTTCTTGAGAGGCTGCTGTACAGACTGCTTTTCATTAGCAAATGTGAGTAATGCCCAGATCATAGCCCTAGTTATTTATCTATAACTTGCTTGCCAAAAGAAGTTGTTAGAGAACATTTGTGAGGAGTCCTCAGACACTACAGGTGTTTGAGATACTAAAGAATGTTAACCAATCTGGACTGTTAATTCTTTTTGGAGGCGTGGTCCTGATGCAAATGTACACAATTCCTTGTTCCATAGACCACCTAGTGATTAAAGAGCCTGTGAAAAGCCTCACATCTCCTAAAAGGTACCCAGATATTCTTTTTCTGTTTGGCTATGAAAAGTATAATCTGTATTCAATCTCAAATTTTAGACAGTAAAGAAAAATCCAGAGGGTCTCTTTTAAGAGGCATACTGCTTGTGCACTTTAGGATAATATATAAGTTGTGATTGAAATTTCAGCTTCAGAGAGTACTCAAAGCTCCTAGAAGTGTCGAATGTTTCAGAAAGAAGCCAGCATCCTAATGAGGCCCTCTGGCCTCCTATTTTTGACCAGGTGTTGTGGAACTAACCCACAAGGCCAGACCTCTTCACATTATTGTTAATTTTTTTCAGTTGTTGCAAGTAGCAGTGAAGGTAAGGAATACTTTGTGCCTTTAATTTGATATTGTGCCTCCTTTACTGTCCAAATCCTGAGAAAAATAATTTTAGAAGATATACCTAGGTTACATACTGGAGTCCAGAAAAAGCAAAGCTAAGCTATTAGACCACTTCCTGGGCTTATCAGCAACTTCAATAGAAGTCTTAGAGCTCTCTAGGTAGTTATAAGCTCCCTGGCCAGTTATGTCAGACCAGAGAGGCGACAGTAAGGAATTGCCTGCCTTCAAGGCAAAACAAAAGGGCTTTCAGTCAACCAAACTCATACTATAACTTCACACTTGGAGATGGGATATTAGGGGTTTGTGTTTGGTCTATTCTCTCTGCCAGAAGGGATTCTCCCAACTTACAACAAGAAACAATTTTAACACAAAAATTTAAAAAAAAAAATTTTTTTTTAAAGCAGGCATGTGAAAGTTGAGAAAAGGAGATTAACTGTATAAGAAGGCTGCACATAAAACTAAACTCCGAGTTTTCTGTCAGTCCCACGAAGAGGAAATCAAGAAAGGTACATAGTTTTATTTATTTTTTTAACATCTTTATTGGAGTATAATTGCTTTACAATGGTGCGTTAGTTTCTGCTTTATAACAAAGTGAATCAGCTATACATATACATATATCCCCATATTGCTTCCCTCTTGCGTCTCCCTCCCTCCCACCCTCCCTATCCCACCCCTCTAGGTGGTCACAAAGCACCGAGCTGATCTCCCTGTGCTATGCGGCTGCTTCCCACTAGCTATCTATTTTACATTTGGTAGTGTATATATGTCCATGCCACTCTCTCACTTCGTCCCAGCTTACCCTTCCCCCTCCCCATGTCCTCAAATCCATTCTCTAGTAGGTCTGTGTCTTTATTCCCGTCCTGCCCCTAGGTTCTTCCTGACCTTTTTTTTTTTTTTTAGATTCCATATATATGTGTTAGCATACGGTATTTGTTTTTCTCTTTCTGACTTCACTCTGTATGACAGGCTCTAGGTCCATCCACCTTACTACAAATAACTCAATTTTGTTCCTTTTTAATGGCTGAGTAATATTCCATCGTATATATGTGCCACATCTTCTTTATCCATTCATCTGTCAGTGGACACTTAGGTTGCTTCCATGTCCTGGCTATTGTAAATAGTGCTGCAATGAACATTGTGGTACGTGACTCTTTTTGAATTATGGTTTTCTCAGGGTGTATGCCCAGTAGTGGGATTGCTGGGTCATATGGTAGTTCTATTTTTAGTTTTTTAAGGAACCTCCATACTGTTCTCCATAGTGGCTGTATCAATTTACATTCCCACCAACAGTGCAAGAGGGTTCCCTTTTCTCCACACCCTCTCCAGCATTTATTGTTTATAGATTTTTTGATGATGGCCATTCTGACTGGTGTGAGGTGATATCTCATTGTAGTTTTGATTTGCATTTCTCTAATGATTAATGATGTTGAGCATTCTTTCATGTGTTTGTTGGCAATCTGTATACCTTCTTTGGAGAAATGTCTATTTAGGTCTTCTGCCCATTTTTGGATTGGGTTGTTTATTTTTGGTACATAGCTTTAAATGCCTAATAAAAGGAAACATTAAATAGGACTTCTGCAGGAGGGTCTGGGCAGGCATTAAACGTGTTGTAATCTTTAATGACTTGAAATAATGTCTACAATATAGTCAGTGAAAAAGGGGATAAAGCAGTATTTATAGCATGATCTCATTTATGTAAAAATCAATATTTTTATACATTTTTAAATGACTGAAGGTATAATACATGCTCTCTTAACCAAGTCTGTGGGCACTGGTAGCTGATTGGTTAATTGAAAAATTTGGTTAAGGAGGAGAATCTTTATAAATGAAATGTTTTTTAAAACTACAACAAGTAAATAATCATTGGCCAAACTTTGGCATAGTTATTAGTTCTACTTATGACTCTTTGAGTCCTCTGAAGTTGTCTGTTGTCTTTTTTTTTTTTTTTTTGGCAGCATTAAACATACCAATAATGTAACCACCAAAAAATGTAAAAATGTGAAATACTGGTTTCTTTAAAATGGATCAAGAATTTAGAGAAGCTAAATAATGAAGCAAGCTGAGTATAGACTCCTAGATTTTTATTTCTTTCCAATGTTTGTAATTCTCATGTACACATAATTTGAGTAATATTTTTAGTATCTTATCTTTATAGTCTTTCCAAAGCATTCAACTTACTTTTCTTAGAAATTACTCTCTTCATACTCATTGTTTTTATCAATATACATAATATTTAAGTAATCATACCATTTGAATAACCACTGCACCTGGCATAACATGTTGGAATAAACACACCTGACTCTTGCTAAGCACAGTCCGCTGATGCTGAGAACAGTGCATAGGCCACCCTCCTGGACCATTCAGCCTGCTATGGACATCAGCCAGCACATTCTACCGAGGACTAGAGGTGTCAATTAATCTGGCAAGAAGGTTAAGTGGAAGTCAGCTACCACTCTTGTTGCATCAAAATGATAATTATCGTTATCTCTGGGACATGGCATTAGGGTAATTTAATTTTTTCTTTGCTTATCTGTATGTTTAAAATATTCCTGTATTGTTCTTTTTTTTTTTTTTTGAGGTAAGCTCTATAGTTTTTTAGCATGAAAAAATATAGTTAAGTTAAAAAGCAAATATCCAGGTAAGTATAATAAGATGACAGCAGCTAAACCCGAGTGATAATAGGCCAATAGGGTAGAAGAGAAATTCCCCAAAACAAATTCTATTATTTATAAGAATTTAATAAGAGCTAAGGCTACACCTCAAAATGAATAAGAAAGGAAAGAATTCATTTAATAAACAGTGTTTAGGACAATTGGCGTTCAGTTTGAAAACAAATCTAAGTCAAATCCAAATGGAATAAGGAATTTTTTTTTTTTTAAGTTAGAGGAAGGAGTGGGAAGGACTTAATAAATGTAGAAGTGGGAGAGGGGGAAACATCAGGCTGGTGGAAGTTGGTGAGGTCCACGTCTCATACTCTGGAAACTGTTATGAGTGAGGCCCGTTCCGTGCGCGTTCACTAAGTGTGTCTACAGCAGTGTGCTAATAAGCGTGTCCACGTCCAATCAACAGTCATTTCCTGAGACCTGCTCTGGTCAGTAGGATTTATATTCTGGGGACTCTGGTAACTTCACTCCCTGATCTGAAGTAGCTCACAGCCTTATGAGGGAGACAGACAGCAGTGAAGGTGCTTCAGGAGCACATAGGGAGGTGCTGGGTTATTAGGAGAAGCTGTCTGAGCTGTGTCCTGAAGGATGAGCGGGAATGAGCCAGATGATGAGAGGGCAGGAGGGAGGAAGGGAGAAGATTCTACCCAGAGGAACAGCGCGGGCCATCATATAGCGACACGAGGACACCTCAGTCGTTTAGAAAATCCAGAGCCAAGAATGCGTGGATGGGCAGCAAGAGGTGACCCCGGAGAGGATATGGGAGTTTTGCACGTTCCTTCAGACCTAGAGCCTGTGGGAGACTTGGGACAGAGGGGGAAGGGGGAAGGGGAAGATCCCAGTGGGAAATTTACAGACCTGGTGACTAATTAGATCTGGGGGGAAGGGAAAAGGAATCGTGGAGGTGTACGCTCAGTGTGGGGTATGCCATTTCATTTAAAGATAGGGACTTGCTCCAGATGGTCAAGTTCTTCCAGGCTCTGAGTCTCTAATTCACTGAGTATTGGAAATGTTTACCTTTTCTTCTTAGTGCCGTCTGATGCAAAATCTCTGTAACGATAAGAAGGAGCCATTTGGAGAAGAGTTTGAGGGCCTGCAAATATTTCTCTGTGCCAACAAAATTTTTTTCCACTCCCTCATGAAGGAAATTACCTAATTTCTGGTTTTCATTTAAGAGACCCCAACCTAACAATGGCTTGTACAGCTAAAGTAACTGCAGACAAACTCTTTCTCAATGGCTCTAACTCTGCTCTTCTGCATTGTCACCTTAACAATCTGTGTGCTTCTCTGCTAACAAGAAATACATACAATGTATTTTTAGCATATATATTTACATATTTATGCTCCACTTTTTTCCAAAAAGGCTTATGTACAGTAAGATTATTAAAATAAAAATAGAAAAGCAAAGACATAAACAGGAAGAAACAAATATGCTAGACTCTAGGACTAATATAGTTACAGGACAATGAAGCATTAAATACTTTGAGTGTCCTAGCAACCTAAAGAGAAAGAACACTAAGATTTATATAGAATGTTTTCCTTTGATGGAAGAAGGTATATGCATTCTTCAAGTTACTGTGAAAACAAAAATAATCTGCGTATGGCTCTCAAACGGGGCTTGGGGAGCTGAGTTGGTAAAGTCCAAGCATATAACTTCCTGATTCTTTAACTGAATTTGTTACCTCATCCTTATGTAGATCCACTTCTGTTAGGACTTATAGGACATGTTCGTAAATATAAATAAAACAGAAAAGTAGTCTTTATTCCAAAGACATTTATGAAGTCTTATATTCACTAAGGATACAGAAATGGGAGACCTAGTCTTTGCCTTCCAAAACCTCATGGCCTGTTTAGGAAGGCAAAGGGGTAAGCAGATGATTGCATTCTAGTATGCCAGTTGCTCTGAGCGGTAACTCAGGAGTAACTCAGAGGCTGCCTGAAGGGGGTAGGGGCAGGGACACAGGGCTGTGGCAAAGAAGCCTTTTGGGAAAGGGAGGTAGTGTTCCCAGGGGAGGGAACAGCATGTGTGGGGAAATGATGTGTCTGTGACTCTAGGGTGTGGGGACAGGAAATTGGAGAAGTCAGCAGGTATCAGACACTCTTGAAGTGTCTTTGGGCCATACTAAGGGACTTGATTTCATGCTGAAGAAAATGGGGACTTGCAGGACTTTTAGCAAGGGAGTGCTTTATGATATTTGCATTTTAGGAGGAAAAAAATCACTGTGACAGCAGTGGGGGAAACTTAACCTGATAAAGCGTGTTTACCAAAAACTCACAGCTAACATCGTACTCAATAGTGAAAGACTGAAAGCTTTTCCCCCAAGATCAATAACAAGACAAGCATGCCTCTCTTGCCATTGCTATTCAGTATTGTACTGAGAGTTCTAGCCAGGGTAATTAGGTAAGAAAAAGATATGAAAGACATCCAAATCAGAAAGAAATAAAATCTCTCTCCTCAGATGACATTACCTTATAGGTAGAAAATCATAAACAATTCATACAGACACACACAAGTAGACTTAATAAACGATTTAAGCATTGTTGTGGGATACAAGATCCATACACAAAAATCAGTTTTATTTCTATGCACTAGCAATGAACAATCCAAAAAGGAAATGAAGAAAACAATTCCATTCACAAGGGCATCAAAAAGAATAAAGTACCAAGAAATAAATTTAACCAAGGAGGTATAAGACCTTTACATTGAAAGCTACAAAATACCATTGAAAGAAATGAGCAAAGACGTAAGTAAATGAGAAGACACACATTCATGGATTGGAAGAGCAAATATTGTTAGAATGGTAATACTACCCAAAGTGATCTACAGATTCAGTGCAATCACTTTCAAAATCCTAATCGTCTTTTTTTTTTGTAGAAATGGAAATGGTGATTCAAAAATTCATATGGAATTGCAAGGAAGCCCATATAGCCAAAACAATTGTGAAAAAGAAGAAAAAATTGGAGAGCTACCATTTCCTGACCTCAAAACTTACTAAAAAGTTATGGCAATCAAAACAGTGGGGTAATGACCTACAGAGAGATATAGAAATCAATATTAGAATAGAAAGAATTAAAAGGACAGAAATAAAAGTGTGTGTCTGTTGTCAACAGATTTTTCAACAAGATTGCCAAGACTATTCAACAAGGAAAGAATAGTCTTTTCAATAAATGATGCTTGTACAATTTGATATTTACATGCAAAAAAAGAGGTTGGACCCCTACCTCACATCATATACAAAAATTAACTAAAAATGGATCAAAGAGCTAAATACAAGAGCTAAAACTATAAACCTCTTAGAAGAAAACATAGAGGTGAATCTTCATGACCTTGGATTTGGCAATAGCTTTGCGGGTATGACACCAAAACACAAGCAACAAAAGAAAATTGGACTTCATCAAAATTAAAAAATTTTTGCTTCAAAGGATACTATTTTTTAAAGTATGAGAAGGCAACCCACAGAATGGGAGAAAATATTTGTGAATCATATATCTGATAAGGGTCTAGTATCCAGAATATATAAAGAACTCTAACACTCAACAGCAAAGATAAACAACCCAAAGCCCTTGAACTCTCCTATATACAGCCCTCCATACTGCCATGATGTGTTTGCTTGGCTGCCACTCTTGCTCTCCTGTCTTTTAGGTCATATCTCTCATTTTTCTTCAGCGTAAGCCTGGTTCTGGGAGCTGATCCTGTTTATCCAAATTACAAAGGACAAGACTCTTAGGAGCTAAGCAGACCTGAGCAGGTATACTGGTGGAATAGTCATTAATTGAAGGACCAAGCCCAAGTCTTGCTAATTAATTTCAACCCAAGGGAGGTTCCAGTAGAGGAGGCCAACTCCAGATGTGAGTAAACAAAAAAAATCCCAAAACAACAGTTGCCAAAATAAGACAGAAGTTTACATCTCTCACACATTGCCCAAAGGCAATGCATTATAGTGATTAATTAGGAACATGATTTCCAATTCAAGCCCACTTGTATCCTTTATGAACTATATGACCTTGGGCTTCAGACTCTCTAGGCCTTTGTTTTCCCACCTATGTGTAATATAGTATAATTATACATAATTATACTATATGATTATATAATAATTATGTATTATTAATAATAATACATAATTATTATTAATAATATAATAGTGCCCAACTTCCCCACAAGCATCTGAGTTCAAGGCACGCTCTGTATGAATTGACAGCAGGCTGTTTCAGTTCAGGGA
This sequence comes from Balaenoptera acutorostrata, assembly GCF_949987535.1. NCBI lineage: Eukaryota > Metazoa > Chordata > Mammalia > Artiodactyla > Balaenopteridae > Balaenoptera > Balaenoptera acutorostrata. The sequence goes on from NC_080069.1 coordinate 97,858,498, forward strand.
AGTTATAATATAATAGTGGCCAACTTAAGAATGTTTTTGTGATGATTAACTACATTATTACACGTAAAATGCATAGGGCAGTGGCTGGCACATAGTAAATGCTCAATCAATATTATCTCCTATTATCGTTGGTGTTTTTTGCCTTCGTCTTGGATAGTTTAATGTTTTTACCACTGACGTGGATGAAGAATGGAAGGAGTGGCCAAGACTATAGGTTGTCTCCCAATATCTTTTTACTTAATCTTTGATGACAGCAGCTGGTCACCTGGTTTTTAAATGGATATATAGCCATCCTGAACAAAGACTGCATTTCCCAGCTCCCCCTTACAGCTAAATTGTGACCATGTGACTCAGTTCTGGCCAGTGGCGTGTAAGTGGAAATGACATGTAACTATCAGGAAATGTCTTTAAAGGGAAGGGCCATTACTCCTTCCTCAATTTCCTTTTCCCTGCCAGCTGGAATTCAGATGTGGTGGCTAGAGGTTCAGCAGCCATTCTGGACAACAAGGTGACCTTGACACTGGAAGACATGCATGATGGAACAACAAGACAGAAGGTGCCTGCATCCCTGACACTTCGGCATATCATGTCAACTTGGCTAACAACTTCCAGACTTTTGAATTAATTTCTGTCTTACGTTAGCAGCTATTATTTGGGGTTTTTTTTTTCATTACAGCTGAACACAATCCTAACTAATACCAAAGATACATCATATTTTAAGGTGACTTAGAGCTAAAAATGCTAGATATATAGTCCATTGGGTAATAATCCGAGCTCAGGAGCAATGGACTAAATCTGATAGCAAGGAGGATGGAGGTTAGCAGTGATAATGTAAAGTGCTTCCTTGGGTCCATAAAAGCAGGCTTGCAATGGCTAAATGAGGTTGATATGGCCTGGGGGGGTCTTCTGAATGGATGTCTTATAAAGGAGATGGTGGGGTGCCTGTCACAAGGTAAATACTCAGTGATGTGTGCCCCCCTTGGTCCTACCCCTTCCCCACAGGCATCTGAGTTCAAGGCGTGCTCTGTATGAATTGACAGCGGGCTGTTTCCGTTCAGGGGATTTTAGGCTCTGTTAATAATAGTATGGTGTACAGCAGGAGGAAGGAGATGACTCTGCATTACTTTTTATAGGTCAGGCCGCACCTGGAATATAAACAAATGGGAGTGTTTTCAGAGACAAGCCTGGAAAAGACATCACTTGGAAAAGAGACATCTTGAGATGGGGAAAAGGAAAAGAAATGATCACAGTGTGCAAATATCTGAAGGGATGTTACAGAAAAAGAAAAGAGTTTCTATCATCCTGTCCTAAGCCCCTAAAGGGTTCTAATGGTTAGAAAGACAGATTTCATCAGTCAGTTAGCATATTAGTCACCTGATATTACTCTCAGGCTGTGGCAGTGACTGCTAATCGCCCTCCCCAAAATCTGTCCCAGCCTTCTTCCTCGTGGATATAACCCAGATATTGTTCCGGTCACCAGCTAAAATACCCACCGTCCCATACTTCCTTGAAGTTTGAGGTGGCCATGTGACAGAGTCATGGCCAAGAAGGCCACGGCTTCTCTCACTTGAGTTGTCTTCTGGGCTTCCTGTTACATGAGAAGAATTAAGCCCTGCCTTGTTTAAGGCACTGGATCAGGTTTCTCATCAATGCAGCCGAGATGCCATCCTAATCCAGGCACCCTGCTCCATTCTAGGAGGGGAAAGCCTTTCTGGTGAAAACAAAAAAAACTGGCTTTTCCTGCTTATCAGACAGGATGTGAGGTAGAAAGTGCTAAAAACTGGAACAGTCCCAAGATGGGCTGAGCACCAGGGAGGCAGTGATCCTCTTGACCCACAGAGGAATAGAATGCATGCAGAGGCTGTAGGGCACTTCTGCAGCTGCGATGTTATAAAGCAGTATTGAGTGTGGACTGAAAGGTCGGAGTTAATGACCTTTAAAGTCCTTTCTAGAACAAAAACTTTTCTGATGGTCAGAAAGTTAAAAATAGGTGAACTCTGGCATAGTAAGTTTTGGTCACTGAACAGATGGTGTTTTTCAGCTGTAGCCTGAAAAACTATAGTGGGATATGCAATTTTCATTATAGTTTCTAAAAAAGCGCTCTCCCTCAAATCCCCCGGGGTAACCATATCATGGTGATTTAAAATTTCTAATGGAATTTTAGTTTATGTTTTATTTATAGTAATGTAATTTATCCCACTGTTTAGTACCAGGATTTTTATTTATCTTGGACTTACAAAGTTAACATGGCAGTGAAACATACTCAGCAGCATTTTGATTTTCAGATGCACATGGATTTATTATTTTTGTCTGTGTTTTTAAAGCCATGGATTTATTATTTTTGTCTGTGTTTGAAAGAATGAATCTTGGTAACAAGATTCCTTCCTAACTATATCATTGGAATGTTTATATCCTATAAAATAACCATTAGGGATCAATTTAGAGGCAGGATTTCTGTAAACATGGCTGTGTTCTTTATGCGAAAGGGGGGGCTTTTTCCCCTATCATGGTGGAAGCCAGGTTCTTTGATGGGGGTGAACGTAAGAAAGGAGAGGCTAAGTCTTTACTGGATTCTATGATTGATCCCTTGATGGGGATCTCAAGCCTGAGAGAGGAAGATGAGCTGCGTGACTTTGTGAAGGTGCCCAGTGGTGACTGGCTGGCAGGCTGTAAGGGCCCAGTAGGTGTTTGACGAATGAATGAACAAATGAGTCCCCTTCCAGCCTGTCTCTGAGTTGCGGCTGTGAGATGATATTGTACCGTCTATGTAGGTGCAGATCAGTGTTTCTCAAAGCGCTTCACAGTGGGAGGTTGGAGGGAGAAGAAGATGCTGCCTAAGATGAAAATTACCCCAGGCTCCACTCCAGACCTACTGAATCGGAATCTCCACAGCTGCAGCTCAGGAATCTGCATTTTAGCATCCCCCCCCCCCCGCCCCCGCCGCCCCCGAGCGATTCTCCTGTATGATACACTTTGAGAACTGCAGGTGTGCCTACTGGCTGTCCCAGCTGAAGCTCCCACAGAGGGATAGGATCTTAGGAGGCAGCAGGAATTCCACCTGGAGCAGAATTTGGGTGATCAGCCTCAAGAAAGCAGCCATAGCAAACGCGCTAGTCTCTGACGACACCTGCTGGTTGAGAGTAACAATTAGCAAAGGCTCAACCCCTCAAACTATTGATACACCGGTGTTTTCTCTTAAGGGGCCCAGATACTGAAGGTGCTGCATTTTAGTGTCTGAATTCTAACGGCGATGTTTAATATACCCAAAGCCCCAGGTATCTAGGGGATATGCTTTCATATTTGTATCTTCTTTTCACTAGCTTCAAGTAGAATCAATATATATTTGAATATTATCCTTCAATTATCTTACATGTTTCTTAGAACAAATATTCTTATTTCACATTTACTTGAAACATTACCAACTCTTGGATTTCCTCTGAAGGGATTTACTGAACTCTTCGGCTGGGGAACTTATTCTTTGTGGTTGTTTTAGAGGAAAAGTGAGAAGCCAGCTTTTATCTCTCATTGATGACTCCAGGCAAGATTTTTTTTTAAAAAATTGTTTCATGATATCTTGGTTCCTTCTTTTTACTGAGCACCTACTTATGCCAGCCACCCTCTCAGAGAACTCGGGGCTCAGGGATGGAGAGGGCGCAGGCGTGGTCCCTACAGTGGAAGTGTGTGTGATGCAGAGAAGCAGCGAGAGGAAGGGGTGGAGTCAAGGACGAAGGTGAGATGTGGGAAAGATTCGTTCTTCCAGATCCTACATGGACATTACCAGGTCCCAAGCTCCCAGAAGAGAGACTGGTATGTGCTGAAACACAGAGGTGTGAAATGGCATTCGGGGTGAATGTCACAGGAAAGGGGTAACCTCCAAATAATTTGCCCTTATAAAGTGTGAGGCTGGAAGTCAGTGATGGGTGATGGGGCCAAGGAGTCAGGCCAAACCTCCCCCACTTGCCAAGGTGAGATTTCATCCTGTAGGTTGTGACTAACCACTGAAGAGCTTAAATTTAAGATGCGCTTTTTATCAGATTGTTTATTCCATTGGAATAGCAATACACAAAGCAGAGCACCTCCTTTTTATCTGATGGTCGACAAATTTAACTGAGTCCAAATTCCTGATTAAAGTTCCCTGGTGGTCCAGTGGTTAAGACTCCGTGCTCCCAGTGCAGGGGGCCTGGGTTTCAATCCCTGGTCAGGGAACTAGATCCCACATGCCGCAACTAAGACCCAGTGTGGCCAAATAAATATTTTTTTTTAAAAAATTGTATCTAATAGTTGAGAATTTCATACATATTCAACACACAAAAAAGCCCCAGTCCATTTGAAAAGACTTTTAGCATTCTGGTAAATAGATTTGGCTTGTGTGCTATAACAGAGGTTTGGTGGTGGGGGGGGGGGTTGGTTTGTTTGTTTCTTTGTTTGTTTAGTGTAGCTATTAGTCAGAGCAGGCTCTCCATGCCTTTTATTTTGGAGCTTCTGCACTGCCTCCTCTTCCTGTGCTAACAGGGCCTCATACGCAGCAGTGCCCATCACACAGACCCCCAGGAAACTCCCACAGGTGTCCTTAACAGGGCCAAAAGCTGAGCTCTGGTTTATATTCAGAGCCTGAGGCATGAAATAAACCAATTCATTATTTTGTGCACAATTTTTCACCTTGAACATATAATAAGTGATAATGGATATATTTGCATGTTGCTTTTCACAACAGGAGGAGGTGCTTACCTTGGGTCCATGCTACACAGTCAAGAAAGATGGACAAACACAATCTCTTTGTTTCTTCCCCCTCCCTTCTGCTTGGTCTTCAGCCACACCATGCATAGCCTTACGCGCTTGGCATAGTCTAGAGGAAAAAAGCATGAAATTTGAAATCCAAAGGACTTGAATTTGAATCTCGTCCTTCCCTGCCCCACCTCCCACCCCATTATGTTGGCAAGTCACTTAACTTTTCCTCTTTCTCTACCTGGCAAAGGGAGTTAATAATACCTTCTCTTGAGGATTGAATGAGAAAAAATATGTATAGAATACCTGAGAGCAGTGCCTAACACACAGCAGGACCTTAGTAAATGTTAGCTTTTCCCCCTTTTTTTTCTATCCTTCCCTTGATACCAGTGAGTCATCAAAAGACCAGGAAGCACACGGCCTTCAGACTGCAACAGTGGTAAGTGGCCATTAGTTCCTGCTGTTCTGTACTGTTCTATGGAGTCTACCTCTGAAACGGGTTAATTAAATTAGAGACCTTTTCTTAGCTTACAGATTTCCTGTCCCATTGCCTGGGTTCAGGGAACTGAGATCCCGCAAGCTGCGCGGGGTGGCCAAAATTAAAAACAAAAACAAAACAAAAAGATTTTGAGCTCCTTCAAGTATGGAGTCGGATGGTCATTAACCAGCCACCCACCCTCCTTGCAGTTCCAAGAGGGATCCAGTTCTGTCAATATTTGCTCACCACAGGACATGGACCACAACCCTGATGTGATGCCCGAAGACAGGCTCTCCTGACCTGTGGGCGGGGCTGCCCCCATCTGCACAGATAAGCAGACTGGTGCCTGACTGGCCCGACCCCAAATCAGGAGAGGGTCTCTTAGCCACTCATGCTGAAGTATGACTTTCCTATTGGTAGATATTACCTAACAGACCAAGGTTTCTTACTCATCGGCCAAGTCAACAGCCTAAAGAACATTACCCTCAAAGATCTGGTCCAAAGGTAATCTTTGACTTAAAGGGACAGTATTTCAGGGACAGTTCCCATCGTGCATATTCTGTTCTGTTGTACTCATCTACTCTTAATATCCTGGAAATGCCGAGAAATTGGCAAATTGTGACTAAACACAGTATGGCAGTGAACATGACAGTCAAAACAGAGCCAAATGACAAAAGATTGAAAAGCCACCAAAGAAAAAGACTCACAAGCTGAAGAACCCTTGTGTTAGCATAGAAACTTTTGGTGAGAAACATGCTAGTTTGCACGACTTTTGTACTTTGAGTAGCGCTGGTATAAATGCCTGCCCAAGGGTGGCTGCAAGACAGAGGTGGTAACTGATGTGGGGAGATAATGATGATGCTGAAACATTACCCTGCTTTATTTGTACTTGAAGGAGTTTTTAAATCTGATTTTTAAAAAAATTTTATTGAAGCATAGTTGATTTATAATGTGTTAATTTCTGCTGTACAGCAAAGCAACTCAGTTATACATATATATGTCCTTCTTCATATTCTTTTCCATTATGGTTTATCACAGGATATTGAATATAGTTCCCTGTGCTATACAGTAGGGCCTTGTTGTTTATCCATCCTATATATAATAGTTTGCGTCTGTTAATCCCAACTCCCAGTTCTTCCCTTCCCTATCTCCTCTTCCCCTTGGCAACCACAAGTCTATTTTCTATGTCTGCGAGTCTGTTTCTGCTTCGTAGATATGTTCATTTGTGTCGTATTTTAGGTTCCAGTTATAAGTAATATCATATGGTATTTGACTTTCTCTTTCTGACTTACTTCATTTAATATGGTGATCTCTAGGTTCATCTATGTTGCTGCAAATGGCATTATTTAATTCTTTTTTATGGCTGAGTAGTATTCCATTGTATATATGTACCTCATCTTCTTTATCCATTCCTCTGTCGATGGACATTTAGGTTGTTTCCATGACTTGGCTATTGTAAATAGTGCTGCTCTGAATATAGGGGTGTGTGTATCTTTTTGAATTATAGTTTTGTCTGGGTATATGGCCAGGAGTGGAATTGCTGAATCATATGGCAACTCTATTTTTAGTTTTTTGAGGAACCTCTACACTGTTTTCCATAGTGGCTACACGAACTTACATTCCCACCAACAGAGTAAGAGGGTTCTCTTTTCTCCACACCCTTTCCACCATTTATTATTTGTAGACTTTTTAATGATGGCCATTCTGATCGGTGTGAAGTGGTACCTCATTGTAGTTTTGATTTGCATTTCTCTAATTATTAGTGATGTTGAGCATCTTTTCATGTGCCTGTTGGCCATCTGTATGTCTTCTTTGAAGAAATGTCTGTTTAAGTCTTTTGTCCATTTTTCTATTGGGTTGTACTTGAAGGATTTTAAAGTATCTTCAAAGTAATTTTTATTTTGCTTTTAATAAGCTCAAAGAGTAGGAGAGAAAATTGTACCTGCATTGTAGTTTTACAAAGGGAGTATCAGAAAATACACAAGTCAGGAGAAAAAGGCTTTGGACAGGTGATCTGTCCCAATCTGGGATTTAGAAGGCTTGAACATGCTATACTCCAGGAAGCTTTCTGATTGCTCTGGATCTCCTAATTTGCAGGTACAGCCAACCGCTAATTATTAGTAGAAGTTAATTTAGTAATTCCTATCTTCTAACTGGTTCAGAATCCTCTTAGAAGGCATCGTGTTCCCATGCTGGCTGCCCTGATGGTTAGAGAGCAGGGTCTGCTGCCTTGCCCCTTCCACACGCTCCCTGCTCTGTCTTCTGGAACAGCTGGTGCCTGTGTTATTTGACAGCCTTTCTATCATTTTATCAGAGGTCTCTTTTGTCTGCCATTATTTAGGACAAATGCTGCCTTCGCCAGAGCCCTTCCCATCCAGGATCCCCTGATCCTGGTGGAATATGCCCTGTTGCCTGCAGTACCTCCAACATTTCGGCAAGATGAGAGGGGAGAGACTAAATGTCCTATTTTACTCTTTGTTAGATTCCTAGGAAGAGGGAGGAAGTTAAAGCACTTGGTTAAATAAAAGTCATGGTTGTCTGTAACTTTTATTGTTTAAGAAATGTTGGCCTCCTATTGGGATTCAAAAATTAAAGTTATCACAACATTCTTTAATTTGTCCTGGAGACATGTGTGCACGGTGGGGTATGAGAGAGAGAATTAGAAAGACTCTTTCCTTCCCCTGGAGAGCACATATTCCTTTTTTAGACATCTCTTTCTTTTCTTCCAAAGTAAGGAAGTCTGCAAAGTGCCAGAATGTTGAGTTGATTATAGTCAGTGCAATGCTTGTTTGAGTAGGATGGTCTAGATTGATCTGCTGTTGTATTGCTTCAGTATCCTACTGAGAAAAGAATTGCAAGAGCCCATTCAGAAAGACACAGATATATAGCATAATTATGGTAAATAAAAAATGTTCAGCAAATGTGGAATAAACTAATAAATATCTAGAGTTCCAAAGATTTAACCACATCATATATTTTTAAAAGGCAGTTGTTAATTCTTTCAAAAATCATTTTACTCTATTTTTCATTACAAAACAATACCTGGAAATGGTTCCTCTGGCTTTCAAATAGATGGTCTGATTAATAAAATGCATTAATATTTTATGACTCAGATGTGGTATGATGGTGTACACTGTTCCAGAAACAGCCACCACTTACTAAACACTAAGTGAAAGCTATTATGGGCTTTAGGTGCATTATCTCCTTAAATGCTTATAAGAATCATGAGACTAGAATGTTGTTTCCATTTTAAAGATGTGAACACAATGACTCAGAGACTTAGGTAGCTTACTAGAGGTCAAAGAGCTTCTAGCAAGTTACTTAAGTAAGTAAGTGTTAGAGCTCTGGATTACAGGGATTTTCTAATAGCCCATGTTTAAAAAGAGAGCAGTGGTACTCATGATCAAGGCTTGTGTTAGGTTCACAATACTCCAGGAATCTCCTTTTAATTCCTTGGACACATAAGTACACTGTCATTATTTTCCAGCCTTTCAAGGGGCCTAAGTCTGCAATGACTGGTAATAAATATGGTGTTATGTGTGCTGAATGAAGTCTTTCACTAAGTGCCAGTTGAGAAAAGATATTGTTGTTGGGTTGGACACTCCTATCTGAATTACAACAATAAGGAAGTCCACCGGTGCCTGTTTTAACTCAAGGTCATAGTTAAATCTAGCTACTCAGGTGTTCAAACCAAGTAGTATGGGATATACTTTCAGAAAAAGACATTGGGGGGCTTCCCTGGTGGCGCAGTGGTTGAGAATCTGCCTGCTAATGCAGGAGACACGGGTTCGAGCCCTGGTCTGGGAAGATCCCACATGCCACGGAGCAGTTGGGCCCGTGAGCCACAGCTGCTGAGCCTGCGTGTCTGGAGCCTGTGCCCCGCAACGGGAGGGGCCGCGATAGTGAAAGGCCCGCGCACCGCGATGAAGAGCGGTCCCCGCACCGCGATGAAGAGTGGCCCCCACTTGCCGCAACTAGAGAAAGCCCTCGCACGAACCGAAGACCCAGCACAGCCAAAAATAAATAAATAAATAAATAAAATAAATTTTAAAAAAAACAAAACAAAAACAAAACAAAAACAAAAAAACTCTTTAAAAAAAAAAAAAAGAAAAAAAAAAAGAAAAAGACATTGGGGGTTGGCCCTAGTGTGCACAGAGAGGCCTCATGCTGGGAACTCCCGCCCTGACCTCTGGTCTCCTGCTCCATCCTTCTCTATCAGCTCCTAGGATACAGACCCCTGGCTAGGGCAACCCTACCTCAAAGCCTGGAGAAGTGATGTGGCCATTGGCTAAAGTGTAAAATTTGCATAATATTTTAAAAGCTCATTGGAAAATGATACCCTCTAAGTTACAGTTCTTTGGGGGCAAAGCCTAGTCTCAGTGTCCTATTCGCAGTCTGCTCAAAGGTAAACATTTTTTCTTCCAAATTCTTAGAGTGGCATCACCAACCTAAATGAAGAAGGAATTTTAACTAATTTGGCCTGCTATCCAGAGAGAAAGAAGTTTGTGGGTGGGATATCCAAGTCATCCAATTCAAAACTCTAGCGTCTTCTATAGCTCTTCCTCTCCCAGTCACCTCGCAGCCCCCAACAAGGAACAAAGCCAGATTTATCTCAGGCCCTGTGTGGGATATAGTAGGTACTTGATAAAAGTTTAGTTATTGAATGGACAATGGAAAAGTGGGAAGGAGAAAAGGAAAGAAAAAGAGGGAGCGTACTGAGAACCTCAGTATTCAAAATATACCCTAATATTAACAGTGTGAGGAAACAGCTCTTTCAGAACTTATTTGGCAATGTGTATTAAAAATCTAAAGAATGTGCACATCCTTTAACCCAAAAATTGAGTGTTTAGAAATTAAGGATGTGTGAAAAGATTTTGCCATAAACCAGAGTATTGTTCCTAGTTATAAGATATTGCAACCAACCTAAATATCCAAATATAGGGAATCAGGTCAACGAATTACGTTACACCTACACCTGTTCTTCCCCGGTCTTTCTCCTCTCAGAAAATAGCACCACTGTTAAACCAGTTGCTCAATCTGGAAACCTAGAATCATTTTAAAATGTCCCTCCTTCTCTTTCAACTTGTCATTCCGAGTCCTATCATTTTCTAAAATATACAGGGTATCGTCTTGTAGATATATTAACTTAAGCAGGTAATAGATGCCATCAAGCCTAAAAGCCAATATATAAGGAAGGTTGAATGCTTTCAAGGGTTTATTCACCACTGATAGAGGAAGATGTATCCTCCGCACATCCCTGGGAGATGACTAGAAAAAAGAAAGAGCTATGAAAGGCATTGTTTAAGTAGCCAGGTAAGTGGGCGTTGATGACTCTGCAAATATCATGGAAGATGAAATTAATCTGGGAGCCACGGACAAGGAAGAATTAGAAAATAGTGAAATAGGATTTTACATATATACAGTACTGTACTTTATGGATAATTTAAGAGGTTTTTCAAGGTTAATTTTGACTGGATGGGATCAGTACCACCTTAAGATCCTGAGCCTCAGGGTCCTCATCCTTGCCCTCTTCCCTCTGGACCCCTTCCATAGGGCAAGAAGTCAACCCAAAGCCCACTTCCTCCCCCTGAGACCACAAAGGACCCCAGAACTCCCTCCTCAAACAAGGCCTGCATGGCTCTCTTCTCCAGGTACTTCCTCCTAAGGGTGGATCCTGGCTATGGCAGGTGGTGTGGTTGGAGCTTGGATTAGTGGGTTCAGGTATCCACAAGCGAGTGTTAGGGCAAGTGGTGGGGAGAGAATGGGAGAAGGGTCTTCTTTTGTCCTCTTGTCTCAGCCCTGAAAATGTTAGCAGCCACCCTGGATGCAATATTTACCGCTGACTATTGGGACTAACCAACTCCCCACGCCGTTATATCTCATATCCAACTATTACCTCTACACTACTCCAAGCCCCCAGCATCTCCGGTTTGGGTTCTTGCTGTACTCCCCTAACTAGTCTCCCATCTTCCACTGTTTCCCCCTCAATCCATTCTTCAACACGGAACAGGCAGAGTGAGCTTTCTAAAATAGAAATCAGACCATGTTGCTGCCACAGACTGAAGGTACAGTACCTACTCCCTGCCATGGCAGAGAAGCCCTCCAGCTGCATCTGTCCCAGCCTCATTAAGTGCGAGCCACAGTGAGCACCCTTCAGTTTCCAGTGCTTCCTAAGAATTTGTTTCCACCTCAGGGCCTTCAAATACACTGCTCTCTCTGCCTAGAACTTTCTTTCTCAGTTTTCACATGACAGATTCTTCGTCCTTCAAGTCCAAATTTTTTCCCTTAGGCAGACCTTCTGCAACCAACTTGGGTACCCCTATTTTTTTCTCCTAGTATCCATTTGTTTCCTTCATGGCATTTCATCACAAATCAGGCTTCTATATTTCTTTTTCTTGTTTATTTGTTTAATGCCTGTTTCCCCCTCATCAGATTGTAAGCACCATGTTCATAATATGTATATCAGAAGTTAGAACTGCATAGTACATCTATGCAATTAAGTAATCTATCAATATATAATGGAATACTATTTAGTCAACAAAAATAATGTTTTCTATGGATATTACTGGCATAGAAAATTGCACATGATAGAATTTTAAATGAAAAAAAGGTCATATAGTAATATAATCCCGTTTTTGTTTTTATAAATGTGAATGTATGCTAACATATGTTTACATATATATTATATGTGTGTGTGTGTGTTTAAAAACTCTGCAAGGTGTAACGGTGGTTATCTGGGTTGGAAAATTGTGACTGTAGTTTATTTTCTTAATTTTGCTTAACTTTTAAAATACTAATTGTGTATTACCTTCATAAGAACATATTTTAATTTTTATAAATAAATAAATACCTCATATCTACCTGTAAAGAAACTATCGCAGTAAACTGACATTTTACCTGGAAGCAGTCTAGATGTCCAGCATTAAGGGAATGTTGAAGCAGGGTATGGCATGTCCGTTCAACAAAATGCTAGGCAGCCATTAAAAATCATTGTGATGAATGTCACAGCATGGAAAATCCTAATTATATAATATTAACTTAGAAATGAGTAGAAAAATGGATGAAATAATAGAAATAATTTTTAAATGATGTCATCGCTTTCAAGTGACAGAATTCTGATTTTTGGTTTGTTCGCCAAGTGTCCTGTAACGTCACTTTCTACAGTTAACTTTTTTATTTTTAAAGGAAGTATGTGCTTGAACAATTTATGTATGATCTCACCTTGTTACATGTTATTTTCTTTTGTAAGAATATTTGTGTAATTTAGTCTTTCTATACCAACTATGTAAAAAAACCAAAAAACAAAAAAAAGACTCAAATTTCCTCGGATATGTAATGCATCACTAATTCCACAAGGTGGCAATGTCATAGTTATTAAGCAGCTTTAGAGAATTTGCTGGGGTTACCTCATGCATTGCATTATTCCTAACATTATTTTTCCTCATGTTTGATCTTGATTTGCATTGACATTTGCATTCCTTTAAGGTCCCAGGATTGTAATATCTTTTATGTTTTTTATTTTTTATTTTTTTTATTTTTATTTTTGTTTGTTTTTTTATACTGCAGGTTCTTATTAGGCATCAGTTTTATACACATCAGTGTATACATGTCAATCCCAATCGCCCAATTCAGCACACCACCATCCCCACCTCACCGCAGTTTTCCCCCCTTGGTGTCCATATGTCCATTCTCTACATCTGTGTCTCAACTTCTGCCCTGCAAACTGGCTCATCTGTACCATTTTTCTAGGTTCCACATACATGCATTAATATACGATATTTGTTTTTCTCTTTCTGACTTACTTCACTCTGTATGACAGTCTCTAGATCCATCCACTTCTCAACAAATGGCTCAATTTCGTTCCTTTTTATGGCTGAGTAATATTCCATTGTATATATGTACCACATCTTCTTTAGCCATTCGTCTGTTGATGGGCATTTAGGTTGCTTCCATGACCTGGCTATTGTAAATAGTGCTGCAATGAACATTCGGGTGCATGTGTCTTTTTGAATTATGGTTTTCTCTGGGTATATGCCCAGTAGTGGGGTTGCTGGGTCATATGGTAATTCTATTTTTAGTTTTTTAAGGAACCTCCATATTGTTCTCCATAGTGGCTGTATCAATTTACATTCCCACCAACAGTGCAAGAGGGTTCCCTTTTCTCCACACCCTCTCCAGCATTTGTTGTTTGTAGATTTTCTGATGATGCCCATTCTAACAGGAGTGAGGTGATACCTCATTGTAGTTTTGATTTGCATTTCTCTAATAATTAGTGATGTTGAGCATCTTTTCATGTGCTTCGTGGCCGTCTGTATGTCTTCTTTGGAGAAATGTCTATTTAGGTCTTCTGCTCATTTTTGGATTGGGGTGTTTGTTTCTTTGATATTGAGCTGAATGAGCTGTTTATATATTTTGGAGATTAATCCTTTGTCTGTTGATTCATTTGCAAATATTTTCTCCCATTCTGAGGGTTGTCTTTTCGTCTTGTTTATGGTTTCCTTTGCTGTGCAAAAGCTTTGAAGTTTCATTAGGTCCCACTTGTTTATTTTTGTTTTTATTTCCATTACTCTAGGAGGTGGATCAAAAAAGATCTTGCTGTGATTTATGTCAAAGAATGTTCTTCCTATGTTTTCCTCTAAGAGTTTTATAGTGTCCAGTCTTATATTTAGGTCTCTAATCCATTTTGAGTTTATTTTTGTGTATGGTGTTAGGGAGTATTCTAATTTCATTCTTTTACATGTAGCTGTCCAGTTTTCCCAGCACCACTTATTGAAGAGACTGTTTTTTCTCCATTGTATATCTTTGCCTCCTTTGTCATAGATTAGTTGACCATAGGTGTGTGGGTTAATCTCTGGGCTTTCTATCTTGTTCCATTGATCTATGTTTCTGTTTTTGTGCCAGTACCATATTGTCTTGATTACTGTAGCTTTGTAGTATAGTCTGAAGTCAGGGAGTCTGATTCCTCCAGCTCCATTTTTTTGCCTCAAGACTGCTTTGGCTATTCGGGGTCTTTTGTGTCTCCATACAAATTTTAAGATGATTTGTTCTAGCTCCGTAAAAAATGCCATTGGTAATTTGATAGGGATTGCATTGAATCTGTAGATTGCTTTGGGTAGTATACTCATTTTCACAATGTTGATTCTTCCAATCCAAGAACATGGTATATCTCTCCATCTGTTGGTATCATCTTTAATTTCTTTCATCAGTGTCTTATAGTTTTCTGCATACAGGTCTTTTGTCTCCCTAGGTAGGTTTATTCCTAGGTATTTTATTCTTTTTGTTGCAATGGTAAATGGAAGTGTTTCCTTAATTTCTCTTTCAGATTTTTCATCATTAGTGTATAGGAATGCAAGAGATTTCTGTGCATTAATTTTGTAACCTGCAACTTTACCATATTCATTAATCAGCTCTAGCAGTTTTCTGGTGGCAGTTTTAGGATTCTCTATGTATAGTATCATGTCATCCGCAAACAGTGACAGTTTTACTTCTTCTTTTCCAATTTGTATTCCTTTTATTTCTTTTTCTTCTCTGATTGCCGTGGCTAGGACTTCCAGAACTATGTTGAATAATAGTGGTGAGAGTGGACATCCTTGTCTCGTTCCTGATCTTAGAGGAAATGCTTTCAGTTTTTCACCATTGAGAATGATGTTTGCTGTGGGTTTGTCATATATGGCCTTTATTATGTTGAGGTAGGTTCCCTGTATGCCCACTTTCTGGAGAGTTTTTATCAGAAATGGGTGTTGAATTTTGTCAAAAGCTTTTTCTGCATCTATTGAGATGATCATATGGTTTTTATTCTTCAATTTGTTAATATGGTGTATCACATTGATTGATTTGCGTATATTGAAGAATCCTTGCATCCCTGGGATAAATCCCACTTGATCGTGGTGTATGATCCTTTTAATGTGTTGTTGGATTCTGTTTGCTAGTATTTTGTTGAGGATTTTTGCATCTATATTCATCAGTGATATTGGTCTGTAATTTTCTTTTTTTGTAGTGTCTTTGTCTGGTTTTGGTATCAGGGTGATGGTGGCCTCATAGAATGAGTTTGGGAGTGTTCCTTCCTCTGCAATTTTTTGGAAGAGTTTGAGAAGGACGGGTGTTAGCTCTTCTCTAAATGTTTGATAGAATTCACCTGTGAAGCCATCTGGTCCTGGACTTTTGTTTGTGGGAAGATTTTTAATCACAGTTTCAATTTCATTACTTGTGATTGGTCTGTTCATATTTTCTGTTTCTTCCTGATTCAGTCTTGGAAGGTTATACCTTTCTAAGAATTTGTCCATTTCTTCCAGGTTGTCCATTTTATTGGCATAAAGTTGCTTGTAGTAGTCTCTTAGGATGTTTTGTATTTCTGCGGTGTCTGTTGTAACTTCTCCTTTTTCATTTCTGATTTTATTGATTTGAGTCCTCTCCCTCTTTTTCTTGATGAGTCTGGCTAATGGCTTATCAATTTTGTTTATCTTCTCAAAGAACCAACTTTTAGTTTTATTGATCTTTGCTATTGTTTTCTTTGTTTCTATTTCATTTATTTCTGCTCTGATCTTTATGATTTCTTTCCTTCTGCTAACTTTGGGTTTTGTTTGTTCTTCTTTCTCTAGTTTCTTTAGGTGTAAGGTTAGATTGTTTACTTGAGATTTTTCTTGTTTCTTTAGGTAGGCTTGTATAGCTATAAACTTCCCTCTTAGAACCGCTTTTGCTGCATCCCATAGGTTTTGGGTCGTCGTGTTTTCATTGTCATTTGTCTCTAGGTATTTTTTTATTTCCTGTTTGATTTCTTCAGTGATCTCTTGGTTATTTAGTAACGTATTGTTTAGCCTCCATGTGTTTGTCTTTTTTACGTTTTTTTCCCTATAATTCATTTCTAATCTCATAGCATTGTGGTCAGAAAAGATGCTTGATATGATTTCAATTTTCTTAAATTTACTGAGGCTTGATTTGTGACCCAAGATGTGATCTATCCTGGAGAATGTTCCGTGTGCACTTGAGAAGAACGTGTAATCTGCCGTTTTTGGATGGAATGTCCTATATATATCAATTAAATCTATCTGGTCTATTGTGTCATTTAAAGCTTCTGTTTCCTTATTTATTTTCATTTTGGATGATCTGTCCATTGGCGTAAGTGAGGTGTTAAAGTCCCCCACTATTATTGTGTTACTGTCGATTTCCTCTTTTATAGCTGTTAGCAGTTGCCTTATGTATTGAGGTGCTCCTATGTTGGGTGCATATATATTTATAATTGTTATATCTTCTTCTTGGATTGATCCCTGGATCATTATGTAGTGTCCTTCCTTGTCTCTTGTAACATTCTTTATTTTAAAGTCTATTTTATCTGATATGAGTATAGCTACTCCAGCTTTCTTTTGATTTCCATTTGCATGGAATATCTTTTTCCATCCCCTCACTTTCAGTCTGTATGTGTCCCTAGGTCTGAAGTGGGTCTCTTGTAGACAGCATATATATGGGTCTTGTTTTTGTATCCATTCAGCCAGTCTATGTCTTTTGGTTGGGGCATTTAATCCATTCACGTTTAAGGTAATTATCGATATGTATGTTCCTATGACCATTTTCTTAATTGTTTTGGGTTTGTTTTTGTAGGTCCTTTTCTTCTCTTGTGTTTCCCACTTAGAGAAGTTCCTTTAGCATTTGTTGTAGAGCTGGTTTGGTGGTGCTGAATTCTCTTAGCTTTTGCTTGTCTGTAAAGCTGTTGATTTCTCCATCAAATCTAAATGAGATCCTTGCTGGGTAGAGTAATCTTGGTTGTAGGTTCTTCCCTTTCATCACTTTAAGTATATCATGCCACTCCCTTCTGGCTTGCAGAGTTTCTGCTGAGAAATCAGCTGTTAACCTTATGGGGGTACCCTTGTATGTTATTTGTCGTTTTTCCCTTGCTGCTTTCAGTAATTTTTCTTTGTCTTTAATTTTTGCCACTTTGATTACTATGTGTCTCGGCGTGTTTCTCCTTGGGTTTATTCTGTATGGGACTCTCTGCGCTTCCTGGACTTGGGTGGCTATTTCCTTTCCCATGTTAGGGAAGTTTTCGACTATAATCTCTTCAAATATTTTCTCTGGTCCTTTCTCTCTCTCTTCTCCTTCTGGGACCCCTATAATGCGAATGTTGTTGCGTTTAATGTTGTCCCAGAGGTCTCTTAGGCTGTCTTCATTTCTTTTCATTCTTTTTTCTTTAGTCTGTTCCGCAGCAGTGAATTCCACCATTCTGTCTTCCAGGTCACTTATCCGTTCTTGTGCCTCAGATATTCTGCTATTGATTCCTTCTAGTGTAGTTTTCATTTCAGTTATTGTATTGGTCATCTCTGTTTGTTTGTTCTTTAATTCTTCTAGGTCTTTGTTAATCATTTCTTGCATCTTCTCAATCTTTGCCTCCATTCTTATTCCGAGGTCCTGGATCATCTTCACTATCATTATTCTGAATTCTTTTTCTGGAAGGTTGCCTATCTCCACTTCATTTAGTTGTTTTTCTGGGGTTTTTTCTTGTTCCTTCATCTGGTACATAGCCCTCTGCCTTTTCATCTTCTCTGTCTTTCTGTAACTGTGGTTTTTGGTCCACAGGCTGCAGGATTGTAGTTTTTCTTGCTTCTGTTGTCTGCCCTCTGGTGGTTGAGGCTATCTAAGAGGCTTGATGGGAGGCTCTGGTGGTGGGTACTATGTTTTTTATTTTTAAATTAGAAATTAAATAACTCCCTTGTCCGGGCAAAAATTCCTCTGCCTTCACTACTACTTTGCTTCCTAAATCTTTTCCATTTTTAAAAGTAACAATCGAATAATATCAACTGCTGTTTCCTGAAAGCCTTTTTATGAGTGAGTCATAGTGTTGGGTCTTTATATACATTTCCCCATTTACTCTTTTTTTCTTTTAGCATCTTTATTGCAGTATAATTGCTTTACAATGGTGTGTTAGTTTCTGCTTTATAACAAAGTGAATCAGTTATACATATACATATATCCCCACAACTCCTCTCTCTTGTGTCTCCCACCCATCCTCCCTATCCCACCCCTCTAGGTGGTCACAAAGCACCGAGCTGATCTCCCTGTGCTATGTGGCTGCTTCCCACTAGCTCTCTATTTTATATTTGGTAGTGTATATATGTCCATGCCACTCTCTCACTTCGTCCCAGCTTACCCTTCCCCCTCCCCATGTCCTCAAGCCCATTCTCTACATCTGCGTCTTTATTCCTGTCCTGCCCCTAGGTTCTTCAGAACCATTTTTTTTTCTTTAGATTCCATATATATGTGTTATCATACAGTATTTGTTTTTCTCTTTCTCACTTACTTCACTCTGTATGACAGACTCTAGGTCCATCCACCTCACTACAAATAACTCAACTTCGTTTCTTTTTTTTTTTTTTTTTAATTAATTAATTTATTTATGGCTGTGTTGGGTCTTCGTTTCTGTGCAAGGGCTTTCTCTAGCTGTGGCAAGCGGGGGCCACTCTTCATCGCGGTGTGCGGGCCTCTCACTATCGCGGCCTCTCTCACTGCAGAGCACAGGCTCCAGACGCGCAGGCTCAGCCATTGTGGCTCACGGGCCCAGTTGCTCTGCGGCACGTGGGATGTTCCCAGACCAGGGCTCGAACCCGTATTCCCTGCATTAGCAGGCAGACTCTCAACCTCTGCGCCACCAGGGAAGCCCCGTTTCTTTTTATGGCTGAGTAATATTCCATTGTATATATGTCCCACATCTTCTTTATCCATTCCTCTGATGATGGACACCTAGGTTGCTTCCATGTCCTGGCTATTGTAAATAGAGCTGCAATGAACATTGTGTTACATGACTCTTTTTGAATTATGGTTTTCTCAGGGTATATGCCCAGTTGTGGGATTGCTGGGTCATATGATAGTTCTATTTTTAGTTTTTTAAGGACCCTCCATACTGTTCTCCATAGTGGCTGCACCAATTTACATTCCCGCCAACAGTGCAAGAGGGTTTCCTTTTCTCCACACCCTCTCCAACATTTATTGTTTATAGACATTTTGATGATGGCCATTCTGACTGGTGTGAGGTGATACCTGATTGTAGTTTTGATTTGCATATCTCTAATGATTAGTGATGTTGCGCATTCTTTCATGTCTTTGTTGGCAATCTGTATATCTTCTTTGGAGAAATGTCTGTTTAGGTCTTCTGCCCATTTTTGGACTGGGTTGTTTGTTTTTTTGATATTGAGCTGCATGAGCTGCTTGTGTATTTTGGAGATTAATCCTTTGTCAGTTGCTTCATTTGCGAATATTCTCTCCCATTCTAAGTGTTGTCTTTTCGTCTTGTTTATGGTTTCCTTTGCTCTGCAAAAGGTTTTAAGTTTCATTAGGTCCCATTTGTTTATTTTTGTTTTTATTTCCATTTCTCTAGGAGGTGGGTCAAAAAAGGATCTTGCTGTGATTTATGTCATGGGGTGTTCTACCTATGTTTTCCTCTAAGAGTTTTATAGTGTCTGGCCTTATATTTACGTCTTTAATCCATTTTCAATTTATTTTTGTGTATGGTGTTAGGGAGTGTTCTAATTTCATTCTTTTACATGTGGCTGTCCAGTTTTCCCAGCAACACTTATTGAAGAGACTGTCGTTCCTCCATTGTAAATTCTAGCCTCCTTTATCAAAAATAAGTTGACCATATGTCTGTGGGTTTATCTCTGGGTTTTCTATCCTGATCCACTGATCTATATTTCTGTTTTTGTGCCAGTGCCATACTGTCTTGATTACTGTAGCTTTCTAGTATAGTCGGAAGTCTGGTAGCCTGATTCCTCCAGCTCCGTTTTTCTTTCTCAAGATTGCTTTTGCTATTCCAGGTCTTTTGTGTTTCCATAAAAATTGTGAAATTTTTTGTTCTAGTTCTGTGAAAAATGCCATTGGTAGTTTGATAGGGATTGCACTGAATCTGTAGATTGCTTTGGGTAGTATAAGCATTTTCACAATGTTGATTCTTCCAATCCAAGAACATGGTATAAATCTCTTGTCTGTTTGTATCATCTTTAATTTCTTTCATCAGTGTCTTATAATTTTCTGCATATAGGTCTTTGTCTCCTTAGGTAGGTTTATTCCTAGGTATTTTATTCTTTTTGTTGCAGTGGTAAATGGGAGTGTTTCCTTAATTTCTCTTTCAGATTTTTCATCCTTAGTGTATAGGAATGCAAGAGATTTCTGTGCATTAATTTTGTATCCTGCTAATTTACCAAATTCATTGATTAACTCTAGTAGATTCTGGTAGCAGCTTTAGGATTCTTTATGTATAGTATCATGTCATCTGCAAACAATGACAGCTTTACTTCTTTTCCAATTTGGATTCCTTTCTTCTCTGATTACTGTGGCTAAAATTTCTAAAACTATGTTGAATAATAGTGGTGAGAGTGGACAACCTTGTCTTGTTCCTGATCTTAGTGGAAATGCTTTCAGTTTTTCACCATTGAGAACGATGTTGGCTGTGCGTTTGTCATATATGGCCTTTATTATGTTGAGGTAAGTTCCCTCTATGCCTACTTTCTGGAGGGTTTTTATCATAAATGGGTGTTGAATTGTGTAGAAAGCTTTTTCTGCATCTATTGAGATGATCATATGGCTTTTCTCCTTCAGTTTGTTAATATGGTGTATCACATTGATTGATTTGCATATATTGAAGAATCCTTGCATTCCTGGGATAAACCCCACTTGATCATGGTGTATGATCCTTTTAATGTGCTTTTGGATTCTGTTTGCTAGTATATTGTTGAGGATTTTTGCATCTATATTCATCAGTGATATTGGCCTGTAGTTTTCTTTCTTTGTGACATCTTTGTCTGGTTTTGGTATCAGGGTAATGGTGGCCTTGTAGAATGAGTTGGGCAGTGTTCCTCCTTCTGCTATATTTTGGAAGAATTTGAGAAGGATAGGTGTTAGCTCTTCTCTAAATGTTTGATAGAATTTGCCTGTGAAGCTGTCTGGTCCTGGGCTTTTGTTTGTTGGAAGAGTTTTAATCACAGTCTCAATTTCAGTTCTTGTGATTGGTCTGTTTATATTTTCTATTTCTTCCTGGTTCAGTCTCGGAAGGTTGTGCTTTTCTAAGAATTTGTCCATTTCTTTCAGGTTGTCCATTTTATTGGCATAGAGTTGCTTGTAGTAATCTCTCATGATCCTTTGTATTTCTGCCGTGTCAGTTGTTACTTCTCCTTTTTCATTTCAAATTCTATTGATTTGAGTCTTCTCCCTCTTTTTCTTGATGAGTCTGGCTAATGGTTTGTCAATTTCCTTTATCTTCTCAAAGAATCAGCTTTTAGTTTTATTGGTCTTTGCTATTGTTTCCTTCATTTCTTTTTCATTTATTTGTGATCTGATATTTATGATTTCTTTCCTTCTGCTAACTTTGGGATTTTCTGTTTTTCCTTCTCTAATTGCTTTAGGTGTAAGTTTAGGTTGTTTATTTGAGATGTTTCTTGTTTCTTGAGATAGGATTGTATTGCTATAAACTTCCCTCTTAGAACTGCTTTTGCTGCATCCCATAGGTTTTGGGTTGTCATGTTTTCATTCTCCTTTGTTTCTAGGTATTTTTTTCTTTCCTCTTTGATTTCTTCAGTGATCTCTTGGTTATTAAGTAGTGTAATGTTTAGCTTCCATGTGTTTGTATTTTTTACAGATTTTTTTCTGTAATTGATATCTAGTCTCATAGCGTTGTGGTCAGAAAAGATATTTGAAACAATTTCAATTTTCTTAAATTTACTAAGTCTTGATTTGTGACCCAAGATTGATCTATCCTGAAGAATGTTGCATGAGCACTTGACATGGAAGTGTATTCTGTTGTTTTTGGATGGAATGTCCCAGAAATATCAATTAAGTCCATCTTGTTTAATGTATCATTTAAAACTTGTGTTTCCTTATTTATTTTCATTTCGGATGATCTGTCCATTGGTGAAAGTGGGGTGTTAAAGTCCCCTACTATGATTGTGTTACTGTCGATTTCCCCTTTTATGGCTGTTAACATTTGCCTTATCTATTGAGGTGCTCCTATGTTAGGTGCATAAATATTTACAATTGTGATATCTTCTTGGATTGATGCCTTGATCATCATGTAGTGTCCTTCTTTGTCTCTTGTAATAGTCTTTATTTTGAAGTCTATTTTGTCTGATATGAGAATTGCTACTCCAGCTTTCTTTTGGTTTCCATTTGCTTGGAATATCTTTTTCCGTCCCCTCACTTTCAGTCTGTATATGTCCCTAGGTCTGAAGTGGGTCTCTTGTAGACAGCATATATACAGGTCTTGTTTTTGTATCCATTCAGCCTGTCCATGTCTTTTGGTTGGAGCATTTAATCCATTTACATTTAAGGTAGTTATCGATATGTATGTCCCTATGACCATTTTCTAAATTGTTTTGGGTTTTTTATTGTAGGTCTTTTCCTTCTCTTGTGTTTCCTGCCTAGAGAAATTCCTTTAGCATTTGTTGTAAAGCTGGTTTGGTGGTGCTGAATTCTCTTTGCTTTTGCTTGTCTGTAAAGGTTTTAATTTCGAATCTGAATGAGATCCTTGCTGGGTAGAGTAATCTTGGGTGTAGGTTTTTCCCTTTCATCACTTTAAATATGTCCTGCCACTCCCTTCTGGCTTGCAGAGTTTCTTCTGAAAGATCTGCTGTTAACCTTATGGAATTCCCTTATATGTTATTTGTTTTTTTTCCCTTGCTGCTTGTAATATTTTTTCTTTGTATTTAATTTTTCATAGTTTTATTAATATGTATCTTGGCGTGTTTCTCCTTGGATTTATCCTATATGGGACTCTGTGCTTCCTGGACTTGATTGGCTATTTCCTTTCCCATATTAGGGAAGTTTTCAACTATAATCTCTTCAAATATTTTCTCAGTCCCTTTCTTTTTCTCTTCTTCTTCTGGGACCCCTATAATTCGAATGTTGGTGCATTTAATATTGTCCCAGAGGTCTCTGAGACTGTCCTCAATTCTTTTCATTCTTTTTTCTTTATTCTGCTCTGCAGTAGTTATTTCCACTATTTTATCTTCCAGGTCACTTATCCGTTCTTCTGCCTCAGTTATTCTGCTATTGATTCCTTCTAGAGAATTTTTAATTTCATTTATTGTGTTGTTCACCATTGTTTGTTTGCTCTTTAGTTCTTCTAGGGCCTTGTGAAACGTTTCTTGTATTTTCTCCATTCTATTTCCAAGATTTTGGATCATCTTTACTGTCATTACTCTGAATTCTTTTTCAGGTAGACTGCCTATTTCCTCTTCATTTGTTTGGTCTGGTGGGTGCTTACCTTGCTCGTTCATCTGCTGTGTGTTTCTCTGTCTTCTCATTTTGCTTACTTTATTGTGTTTGGGATCTCCTTTTCGCAGGCTGCAGGTTCGTAGTTCCCGTTGTTTTTGGTGTCTCTCCCCAGTGGCTAAGGTTGGTTCAGTGGGTTGTGTAGTCTTCCTGGTGGAGGGTACTGGTGCATGTGTTCTGGTGGATGAGGCTGGATCTTGTCTTGCTGGTGGGCAGGACTGTGCCTGGTGATGTGTTTGGGGGTGTCTGTGACCTTATGATGATTTTAGGCAGCCTCTCTGCTAATGGGTGGAGTTGTGTTCCTGTCTTGGTAGTTGTTTGTCATAGGGTGGCTGGCACTGTAGCTTGCTGGTCGTTGAGTGGAGGTGGGTCTTAGTATTGAGATGGAGATCTCTGGGAGAGCTTTTGCAGTTTGATATTACATGGAGCGGCGAGGTCTCTGGTGGACCAATGTCCTGAACTCGGCTCTCCCACCTCAGAGGCACAGGCCTAACACCCGGCTGGAGCACCAAGACCCTGTCAGCCACACGGTTCAGAAGAAAAGCGAGAAAAAAAAGAAAGAAAGAAAGAAAAAATAAATATAAAATAAAGTTATTAAAATAAAAAATAATTATAAAAATAAAATAAATTTAAAAGTAATAAAAAGGAAAAAAAAAAAACGGACAGACAGAACCCTAGGACAAATGGTAAAAGCAAAGATATACAGGTAAAATCACACAAAGAGGCATACACATACACACCCACAAAAAGAGAAAAAGGAAATATATGTGTGTATATATATATATATATATATATATATATATATATATATATATATATATATATATATATATCGTTGCTCCCAAAGTCCACCTCCTGAATTTGGGCTGATTCGCTGTCTATTCAGGTATTCCACAGATGCAGGCACATCAAGTTGACTGTGGAGCTTTAATCCGCTGCTCCTGAGGCTGCTGGGAGAAATTTCCCTTTCTCTTCTTTGTTCACACAGCTCCTGGGGTTCAGCTTTGGATTTGGCCCTGCCTCTGCGTGTAGGTCGCCTGAGGGCATCTGTTCTTCTCTCAGACAGGACGGGGTTAAAGGAGCAGCTGATTCGGGGGCTCCGGCTCACTCAGGCTGTGGGGAGGGAGGGGTACAGATGTGGGTCGAGCCTGAGGCGGCAGAGGCTGGCATGACCTTGCAACAGCAGAGGCGTGCTGTGTGTTCTCCCAAGGAAGTTGTCCCTGGATCACGGGAGCCTGGCAGTGGAGGGCTGCACAGGCTCCCGGGAGGGGAGGTGTGGAGAGTGACCTGTGCTCGCACACAGGCTTCTTGGTGGCGGCAGCAGCAGCCTTAGCGTCTCATGCCCGCTTCTGGTGTCTGCGCTGATAGCAGCGGCTCACGCCCGTCTCTGAAACTCGTTTAGGTGGTGCTCTGAATCCCCTCTCCTCGCGCACCCTGAAACAGTGGTCTCTTGCCTCTTAGGCAGTTCCAGACTTTTCCCCGGACTCCCTCCCGACTAGCTGTGGAGCAGTAGCCCCCTTCAGGCTGTGTTCACGCAGCCAACCCCAGTCCTCTCCCTGGGATCCGACCTCCGAAGCCTGAGCCTCAGCTCCCAGCCCCCGCCCGCCCCGGCGGGTGAGCAGACAAGCCTCTCAGGCTGGTGAGTGCTGGTCGTCGCCAAGCCTCTGTGCGGGAATCTCTCTGCTGTGCCCTCTGCACCCCTATTGCTGCGCTCTCCTCCATGGCTCCAAAGCTTCCCCCCTCCGTCCCCTGCAGTCTCCACCCGCGAAGGGGCTTCCTAGTGTGTGGAAACTTTTCCTCCTTCACAGCTCCCTCCCAGAGATGCAGGTCCTGTCCCTATTCTTTTGTCTCTGTTTTTTCTTTTTTCTTTTGCCCTACCCAGGTACCTGGGGAGTTTCTTGCCTTTTGGGAGGTCTGAGGTCTTCTGCCAGCATTCAGTAGGTGTTCTGTAGGAGCTGTTCCACATGTAGATGTATTTCTGATGTATTTGCGGGGAGGAAGGTGATCTCCACATCTTACTCTTCTGCCATCTTGAAGGTCTCCCTCCCCATTTACTCTTGCAGAGTAGATGTTCTCCCCATTTTATAGATGAGAAAACAGAGGCTAAGGGAAGATTGGTAATTTGCCCAAAGTCACACAATTATTTTTTGCCAGAGTCAGAATTCAAGCCCAGTCTTTGTAAAGAAATTGTTAAATGGGTAAATTGGAAAATAAACAAATAAATGAGTAAATAAATAAAATTGCTATACATAAATAAATGAGTGTGTGTGTGTGTGTGTGTGTGTGTGTGTGTGTATCTATCTGTCTGCCTATCTGTCTGTCTACTATCTATCTGATTCAACTCATATGCAAAATAAAGGTTATATGGGGAGTTCTCTGGTGGCATAGTGATTAGGATTCCAGGTTTTCACTGCCGTGGCCCGTGGCCCGGGTTCAATCCCTGGTCGGGGAATTGGGATCCCACAAGCCATGTGGTGTACCAAAAAAAAAAAAGGTTATATGAAACTAATATAACATTGTAAATCAACTATACTTCAATAAAAATAAAAGGTTACAGTAAATAAGATACATACTAAATAATCTGTAATTAACATATGTTTAACATGATATATGCTTCTGCTTAACATGATATATGAGAATTTCCCCATTACTGAAATTCTTTGAAAGTTGGACTATTAATAATATTCTTTCATTTGAACATACTATATTTTATTCAGTCTTTCTTCTATAATTGAATTAAACAGTTGCCTCTCAAAATTAGGGGATTATTAACAATGCTAAAATGATCGTCTTTGTATACAAATCTTTGTCTATATCTCTGCCCATTGTTAAGGATACATTCCTAGAACTTCAATGACTTGTTAGACAAAATGAAATGAACTTTTGAAAGGCTATTGTTTGTTATCATTTTTATTCCTGATCATTAAAATAGCACATTTTTATTTTAAAATACATAGCAAATGTTTCCAGAAAAGACAGAAAAACCGTGTGCATCCATCTAACCGGAATAACTACTTTAATGATTTTTGTGTATTTCCTTCTATATATATTTGTGTATATATATATCTACATATTTATACTGATTTTATTTATCTACATATCTATACCGATTTTCACAGTTGATAATAAAATATAGATATATAGAAACTTTCATATCCTGTCCTTGTCACTTAACATTATATAACATTATATATATCATATATATGTATAAAGCATGTTTCATATTATTAAATATTCTTCAAAAAAAATGGTCATGAAGAACCAAGGGCAAGATGGGAATAAAGATGCAGACCTACTAGAGAATGGACTTGAGGACATGGGGAGGGGGAAGGGTAAGCTGGGACAAAGTGAGAGAGTGACATGGACATATATACACTACCAAATGTAAAATAGCTAGCTAGTGGGAAGCAGTCGCATAGCACAGGGAGATCAGCTCGGTGCTTTGTGACCACCTAGAGGGGTGGGAAAGGGAGGGTGGGAGGGAGGGAGATGCAAGAGGGAAGAGATATGGGGATATATGTATATGTGTAGCTGATTCACCTTGTAATAAAGTAGAAACTAACACACCATTGTAAAGCAATTATACTCCAATAAAGATGTTTTAAAAAACCCATGATTTTTACTAGTGGATTTATATTCCCTTATATTAATTTTTTATTAAACTTTTATAGAATATATATATATATATTTATTTATTTTTGGCTGAGTTGAGTCTTCGTTGCTGCGTGCTGGCTTTCTCTAGTTGTGGCAAGCAGGGGCTACTCTTCATTGCGGTGCACGGGCTTCTCATTTTGGTGGCTTCTCTTGCTGCAGAGCAGGGGCTCTAGGCCTGCGGCCTTCAGTAGTTGTGCCTCGCAGGCTCAGTAGTTGTGGCTTGCAGGCTCTAGAGCACAGGCTCAGTAGTTGTGAAGCATGGGCTTAGTTGCTCCACGGCATGTGGAATCTTCCCAGACCAGGAATCAAACCCGTGTCCCCTGCATTGGCAACCGGATTCTTAACCACTGTGCCACCAGGGAAGTCCCTAAATTTTTAGATTACTTATAACCCTTTTACTGTAGAGATATATTTGTCACACTGCTGATTATTTCCTTAGAATAGACTTCTGGAAATAATATTACTAGATGAAAAGGTGAGGGTACTTCTTTATGAAGGTTGATACATTTTGCTAAATCACTGTCTAGAAAGGTTCTACCACTTTGCATTTGTACTAAAGTGTATGAATGTCCCTGTCTTCCCATACCTGGCAGATACTCATGACATTATTCTCATTCACCTTTGATCAACCTAAAGCAAAAGTTGACAGTCCTTGGTTGTTTTCATTTGCCTTCTTTTATTAGCAAATTAAATATTTTGCATTTATTTATCAACCCTTTTATTTCCTCTTCTATAAATTCTCTATTCATGTCCTTTGCCAATTTTGCTACTGAGATATCACGACTTTTTTTACTGTTGGATAATAGATTTTTATATATTAGGACTTTTCACTCACATTTATGGAAAATATTTTTCCTTCTGTATAATTTGTCTTTTAATATTGTTAGTGGTGTTTTTACCTGTAAATGATTTAAATTTCATGATAAACAAATTGATAATTTATTTTGTGTTATTTTCTCCTATATTTTTTTCTGTTCAAAAGTCTCTCCTTAAGCCGCTAAATCAGTAAAATACTTATCTATCTTTTCTTTGATTTTTTTTCAATTTTTTTCTTTTTAAAAATAAGGTATAATTTATGTTCTATTTTTAATAGTTTTATGTCTTTATCTTTCATATATCTTAATAGCTGTAAATAATTTTAGGATATTATATGAAGTGAGGACTGTGGATGGGCTCAAAATGTTGGAGTAGAAGGATGTGCACTCACTCCCTCTAGCGAGAGCACAGGAATCATAACTAACTGCTGAACAGTCATAGACAGGAAGACACTGGAACTCAAAAAAGATACCCCACATCAAAAGACAAAGGAGAAGCCTCAATGAGATTGTAGGAGGGGCGCAATCACAATAAAATCGAATCCCATAACCGCTGGGTGGGTGACTCACAAACTGGAGAACAACTATACCACAGAAGTCCACCCACTGGAGTGAAGGTTCTGAGCCACACGTCAGGCTTCTCAACCTGGAGGTCCGGCAATGGGAGGAGGAATTCCTAGAGAATCAGACTTTGAAGGTTAGCGGGATTTGATTGTAGGACTTCGGCAGGACTGGGGGAAACAGAGACTACGCTCTTGGAGGGCACACACAAAGTAGTGTGCGCATCAGGACCCAGGGGGAAAGAGCAGAGACCCCACAGGAGACTGAACCAGACCTACCTGCTGGTGTTAGAGGGTCTCCTGCAGAGGCAGGGGGTGGATGTGGCTCACCACGGGGACAAGGACACTGGCAGCAGAAGTTCTGGGAAGTACTCCTTGGCATGAGACCTCCCTGAGTCTGCCATTAGCCCCACCAAAATGCCTGGAGCCTCCAGTGCTGGGTTGCCTCAGGCCAAACAACCAACAGGGAGGGAACCCAGCTCCACCCATCAGCAGACAAGTGGATTAAAGTTTTACTGAGCTCTGTCTACCAGAGCAACACCCAGCTCTACACACCACCAGTCCCTCCCATCAGGAAGCTTGCACAAGCTTCTTAGATAGACTCATCCACCAGAGGGCAGACAGCAGAAGCAAGAAGAACTACAATCCTGCAGCTTGTGGAACGAAAACAACATTCACAGAAAGATAAACAAAATGAAAATGCAGAGGATTATGTACCAGATGAAGGAACAAGATAAAACCCCAGAAAAACAACTAAATGAAGTCGAGATAGGCAATCTTCCAGAAAAAGAATTCAGAATAATGATAGTGAAGATGATCCAAGACCTCGGAAAAACAATAGAGGCAAAGATTGAGAAGATGCAAGAAATGCTTAACAAAGACCTAGAAGAATTAAAGAACAAACACCTAGAAGAATTAAAGAACAAACACCTAGAAGAATTAAAGAACAAACAAACAGAGATGAACAATACAATAATTGAAATGAAAAATACGCTAGAAGGAATCAATAGCAGAATAACTGAGGCAGAAGAACGGATAAGTGACCTGGAAGGCAGAATGGTGGAATTCAGTACCACAGAACACAATAAAGAAAAAAGAATGAAAAGAAATGAAAACAGCATAAGAGACTTCTGGGACAACATGAAACACACCAACATTCGCATTATAGGGGTCCCAGAGGAGAAGAGAGAGAGAAAGGACCCAATAAAATATTCGAAGAGATTATAGTTGAAAACTTCCCTAACATGGGAAAGGAAATAGCCACCCAAGTCCAGGAAGTGCACAGAGTCCCAGGCAGGATAAAACCAAGGAGAAAAACACCGAGACACATAGTAATCAAGTTGACAAAAATTAAAGACAAAGAAAAATTATTAAAACAACAAGGCAAAAACAACAAATAACATACAAGGGAACTCCCAAAAGGTTAACAGCTGATTTCTCAGCAGAAACTCTGTAAGCCAGAAGGGAGTGGCATGATATATTTAAAGGGATGAAAGGGAAGAATCTATAACCAAGATTACTCTGCCCAGCAAGGATCTCATTCAGATTTGATGGAGAAATCAAAAGCTTTACACAAGCAAAAGCTAAGAGAATTCAGCACCACCAAACCAGCTCTACAACAAATGCTAAAGGAATTTCTCTAAGTGGGAAACACAAGAGAAGAAAAGGACCTACAAAAATAAACCCAAAACAATTAAGAAAATGTTAACAGGAACATGCATATTGATAATTACCTTAAATGTGAATGGATTAAATGCTCCAACCAAAAGACACAGGCTTGCTGAATGGATACAAAAACAAGACCCATATATATGCTGTCTACAAGAGACCCACTTCAGACCTAGGGACACATACAGACTGAAAGTGAGGGGATGGAAAAAAATATTCCATGCAAATGGAAATCAAAAGAAAGCTGGAGTAGCAATACTCATATCAGATAAAATAGTCTTTAAAATAAAGAATGTTACAAGAGACAAGGAAGGACACTACATAATGATCAAGGGATCACTCCAAGAAGATATAACAATTCTAAATATATATGCACCCAATATAGGAGCACCTCAATACATAAAGCAACTGCTAACAGCTATAAGAGAGGAAATCGACAGTAACACAATAATGGAGGGGGACTTTAACACCTCACTTACACCAATGGACAGATCATCCAGACAGAAAATTAATAAGGAAACACAAGCTTTAAATGACACAATAGACCACATAGATTTATTTGATATTTATAGGACATTCCATCCAAAAACAGCAGATTACACTTTCTTCCCAAGTGCACACAGAACATTCTCCAGGATAGATCACATCTTGGGTCACAAATCAAGCCTCAGTAAATTTAAGAAAATTGAAATCATATCAGTCATCTTTTCCAAGCACAATGCTATAAGATTAGAAATAAATTACAGGGGGAAAAAAAGTAAAAACCACAAACACATGGAGGCTAAACAATACGTTACTAAATAACCAAGAGATCACTGAAGAAATCAAAGAGGAAAGCAAAAAAATACCTAGACACAAATGACAATGAAAACACGATGATCCAAAACCTATGGGATGCAGCAAAAGCAGTTCTAAGAGGGAAGTTTATAGCAATACAATCCTGCCTCAACAAACAAGAAAAATCTCAAATAAACAATCTAACCTTACACCTAAAGGAACTAGAAAAACAAGAACTAACAAAACTAATAAAGATCAGAGCAGAAATAAATGAAATAGAAACAAGGAAAACAATAGCAAAGATCAATAAAACTAAAAGCTGGTTCTATGAGAAGATAAACAAAATTGATAAACCATTAGCCAGACTCACCAAGAAAAAGAGAGAGAGGACTGAAATCAATAAAATTAGAAATGAAAAAGGGGAAGTTACAATGGACACCGCAGAAATACAAAGCATCGTAAGAGACTACTACAAGCCACTCTATGCGAATAAAATGGACAACCTGGAAGAAGTGGACAAATTCTTTGAAAGGTATAACCCCCCAAGACTGAACCAGGAAGAAATAGAATATATGAACTGACCAATCACAAATAATGAAATTGAAACTGTGATTTAAAATCTTCCAACAAACAAAAGTCCAGGATCAGACGGCTTCACAGGTGAATTCTATCAAACGTTTAGAGAAGAGCTAACACCCATCCTTCTCAAACTCTTCCAAAATATAGCAGAAGGAGGAACACTGCCCAACTCATTCTACGAGGCCACCATCACCCTGATACCAAATCAGACAAAGATATTACAAAAAAAGAAAACTACAGACCAATATCACTGATGAATATAGATGCAAAAATCCTCAACAAAATACTAGCAAACAGAATCCAACAGCACACTAAAAGAATCATATGCCATGATCAAGTGGGATTTATCCCAGGGATGCAAGGATTCTTCAATATACACAAATCAATCAATGTGATACACCATATTAACAAATTGAAGAAGAAAAACCATATGATCATCTCAATAGATGCAGAAAAATCTCTTGACAAAATTCAACACCCATTTATGATAAAAAACTCTCCAGAAAGTGGGCATAAAGGGAAACTACCTCAACATAATAGAGGCCATATATGACAAACCCACAGCAATCATTCTCAGTGGTGAAAAACTGAAAGCATTCCCTCTAAGATCAGGAACAAGACAAGGATGTCCACTCTCACCACTATTATTCAACACAGTTTTGGAAGTCCTAGCCACGGCAATCAAAGAAGAAAAAGAAATAAAAGGAATACAAATTGGAAAAGAAGAAGTAAAACTGTCACTGTTTGCGGATGACATGATACTATACATAGAGAATCCTAAAGATGCCACAAGAAAACTACTAGAGCTAATCAATGAATTTGGTAAAGTTGCAGGTTACAAAATTAATGCACAGAAATCTCTTGCATTCCTATACACTAACAACGAAAGATCAGAAAGAGAAATTAAGGAAACAATCCTATTCACCACTGTAACAAAAAAGAATAAAATATCTAGGAATAAACCTACCTAAGGAGGTAAAAGACCTGTACTGAGAAAACTATAAGACACTGATGAAAGAAATCAAAGATGACACAAACAGATGGAGAGATATACCATGTTCTTGGATTGGAAGAACCAATATTGTGAAAATGACTATACTACCCAAAGAAATCAACAGATTCAATGCAATCCCTATCAAATTACCAATGGCATTTTTTACAGAACTAGAACAAAAAAATCTTAAAATTCGTATGGAGACACAAAAGACCCTGAATAGCCAAAGCAATATTGAGAGAAATAAATGGAGCTGGAGGAATCAGACTCCCTGACTTCAGACTATAGTCTAAAGCTACAGTAATCAAGACAATATGGTACTGGCACAAAAATAGAAATATAGGTCAATGGAACAGGATAGAAAGCCCAGAGATAAACCCATGCACCTATGGTCAACTAATCTATGCCAAAAGAGGCAAGGATATACAATGGAGAAAAGACAATCGCTTCAATAAGTGATGCTGCGAAAACTGGACAGCTCCATGTAAAAGAATGAAACTAGAACACTCCCTAACACCATACACAAAAATAAACTCAAAATGGATTAGAGACCTAAATGTAAGACTGGACACTCTAAAACTCTTACAGGAAAACATAGGAAGAACACTCTTTGACATAAATCACCGCAAGATCTTTTTTGACTCACCTCCAAGAGTAATGGAAGTAAAAACAAAAATAAACAAATGGGACCTAATGAAACTTAAAAGCTTTTGCACAGCAAAGGAAACTAGAAACAAGATGAAAAGACAGCCCTCAGAATGGGAGAAAATATTTGCAAACAAATCAATGGACAAAGGATTAATCTCCAAAATATACGAACAGCTTATGCAGCTCAATATTAAAAAAACAAACAACCCAATCAAAAAATGGGCAGAATACCTAAGTAGACATTTCTCCAAAGAAAACATACAGATGGCCAAGAGGCACATGAAAAGCTGCTCAGCATCACTAATTATTAGAGAAATGCAAATCAAAACTACAATGAGGGGGGCTTCCCTGGTGGCGCAGTGGTTAGGAATCTGCCTGCCAATGCAGGGGACACAGGTTCGAGCCCTGGTCTGGGAAGATCCCACATGCCGCGGAGCAACTAGGCCCGTGAGCCACAACTACTGAGCCTGCGCGTCTGGAGCCTGTGCTCCGCAACGGGAGAGGCTGCAGCAGTGAGAGGCCCGTGCACCGCGATGAAGAGTGGCTCCCGTTCGCAGCAACTGGAGAAAGCCCTCGCACAGAAACGAAGACCCAACACAGCCAAAAATAAATAAATTAATTAATTAATTTTTTTAAAAAAGAAGGAAAAAAAACTACAATGAGGTATCACCTCACACCAATTAGAATGGGCATCATCAGAAAATCTACAAACAAATGCTGGAGAGGGTATGGAGAAAAGGGAACCCTCTTGCACTGTTGGTGGGAATGTAAATTGATACAGCCACTATGGAGAACAGTATGGAGGTTCCTTAAAAAGCTAAAAATAGAATTACCATATGACCCAGCAATCCCACTACTGGGCATATACCCAGAGAAAACCATAATTCAAAAAGACACGTGCACCCCAATGTTCATTGCAGCACTATTTACAATAGTCAGGTCATGGAAGCAACCTAAATGTCCATTGACAGGCGAATGGATAAAGAAGAAGTGGTACATATATACAATGGAATATTACTCAGCCATAAAAAGGAACGAAATTGAGTCATATGTAGAGATGTGGATGGACCTAGAGACTGTCATACAGAGTGGAGTAAGTCAGAAAGAGAAAAACAAATATCGTATATTAATGCATATATGTGGAATCTAGAAAAATGGTACAGATGAACCGGTTTGCAAGGCAGAAATAGAGAAACAGATGTAGAGAACAAATGTATGGACTCCAAGGGGGACAAGTGGGGGTGGTGGTGGGATGAATTGGGAGATTGGGATTGACATATATACACTAATATGTATAAAATAGATAACTAATAAGAACCTGCTGTATAAAAAATAAATAAATAAAATTTGAAAAAGTGTAAAAAAAAACTAGAAAAGAAAACAAAACAAAAGACTAAATAAAATATGAAGTGAGACACATGGTGAATATTTAACAAATTTTTCACCGATTTATTAGGTAATTGTTCCTTCCCCCATTGATTTGTGAACATATTTTACCATATGTAGTAGATCCTTAATATTCCAAGAAGTATAGTAGCTAATAGATGGACTTTGTGATCAGTACATCTGGGTTCAGATCCTGGCTCTGCTGTTTTTTTTGGTCTTGAGCAAGTTACTTAGCCCATTGAATCCTTGGTTTCCCCATGTATGAAAGAGGGATTGTAGGGAGGATTATGTTACATGGTGCATGCAGAGCATTTAGCATGAGGTATATAACCTGGAAAACCTCCAGTACGGTACATATTAGCTACTATGATTATGACTATGATATTGGTAAAGTTATTGCATACTTCAATAAATCTTGATGGTCTTGAACAGTGTAGAAAGCTGTAATGAGATACTGGGAATTTGACTGAAAAATGAAATGAAGCTGCATTAATATCTTCACAATGGGCATCAGCTTGACTCACTCACAGCTAAGTGATACGCATCCACAGAGCACACAATTCATCTCATGCCTTAGAAGAGAGATCTGGAAGGATATAAAACTAGATTATCTCGAAGGTTTGAGGGATTTGAAGGTAGGGTTTTCTGTATTTAATTTCTTGACAATAATTATGAATATTGAGGGAAAAACAATAAAGATGTTTCTGGGAAAAGTACATACCTCAAAGTTAGAGATTAATCATCATCCAAGATTTCATTACAAATAGTGAAAACATCACAGTTAAATATGCAAATGCACAGAGGCCTTTTAGGAACCATTTCAAGGTATATGTCTAGTTTTATCCATCTCTTTTGGATTTCTTGTGCCAGTTTTATTTATTGTAGTTTTAGATTGCACTTTCATATCTGTAAGGACAATTCCCTACATTAATCTTCACATTGAAATTTTACTTAGCAACGCTTGCCCATTTTTCTACCAGATGAAATTTAGATTCACTTTAGGCAATTCCAGTGGCCTACCTGCCATCACCATGGATTTATAATAACTATGTCTCACTTAACATTCCCCAACCAAACTCCCTTCTCAGTAAACAGCAACACTGACCTTCCATTTGTTGAGAATGAAAGCCATGTGATGATCCTTGACCACTCTTTTTCTCTCATACCTCACATACAGTCCAGCAGCAGTTCGGACTCTATTTTTTCATAAAGATTCATAATGCAATCACTTCTCACCTCCTCCACTGCTGCCACCATTTACTTCTTGCCTGAAAAATTGCAATAGGTTCCTAACTTGTCTTCCTGATTCCAGCCTTATCCCCCTACCTATTCTCAACACAGGAGTCAGAGTTATGCTTTGAAAATCTGTCATATCCCATCACTCTTTTGCTCAGAACTCTCCAATGGCTTGTCATCTCACTCTGAATAAATTTCAGAATCCCTACATGATTCACACCCACACAGTCATCTGTTACTGCTCTCAAATCATTTCCTGCTAACTCCTCTTTCATTCACTCCACTCCAGCCACCAGATGCGTTGGCCCCTTGCTGTTCTTTGTATAAGCAGGCATATCTCAGGGCTTTTGTACTTGCTGCCACGTCTCCTGCCCTCACTTGCTTCATGTCTCAGTACAGATGTTACCTCATCAGTGAAGCCTTCCTTGAACTACATATGTAAAAGTGTAACTAACTCCACCACCATATTCTCTGTCTCGGTTAATATCTTTCATTTTTCTGTATAATACTTTTTATCCTTTGGCATAAAATCACTTATCAACTGTTTACCATCTGCCAAAAAGGCCTCTGCAATTTTAATTAGAAGACTATTAGGTATATAAATTAATTTGGAGAAAATAATTTTTAAAATAATTCTTCCCATGCAGAACTTTGATTTTATATCAATTTTGTTTAAATCTTCTTTCGTGTCTTTTTATGTGTCTGTGTTTGTGTGCTTTAACTACAGTTCTTATCATGTGGAGCTAAATAATTTCTTACTAAAGTTTTTCACAGTTCTTTTCTCTTTTTTTATTGAGATATAATTTACATATCATAAAATTTACCATTTTAGTGTACTATTCATGGTTTTTAGCAGTCACAAAGCTGTGCAACCATGACTATGATCTAACTCCAGAACATTTTCCTCATCCCAAAAAGAAACCCCATGTCTTTTAGCAGTCAATACCTCTTCCCCTCACTCAGCACCAGGCAACCACCAATCTACTTTTTTTCTCTATGAATTTGCCTGTTCTGGATATTTCATGTAAATGGAATCATACAATATGTAGACTCTTTTGTCTGGCTTCTTTAACTTAGCATAATGTTTTAGAGGTTTAACCAAGTTGTAGCATATACCAGTACTTGACTCCTTTTTATGACCGAATAATATTCCATTGTATAATATACCACGTATTGTTTATTCATTCGTCAGTTGATGGATATTTAGGTTCTCACCTTTTAACTATTACGAATAATGCTGCTATGAACATTTGTGTACGAGTTTTTGTGTGGATATATGTTTTCAATTATCTTAGGTATATACCTTGGAATGGAATTGCTAGGTCATGTGGTAACTGTGTCTAACTTTTTGAGGAACTGCCAAACCATATTACACAGCAGCTGCACCATTTTACATTCCCAGCAGCTATGTACGAAGGTTCCAATTTCTCCATCTTTGCCAATATGTGTTATTTTCCATCTTTTTGATTGTAGCCATCCTAATGGGTGTGAAGTGGTATCTCATTTTGGTTTTGCTTTGCATTTTCCTAATGACTAATGATTTTAAGCACTTTTCCGTATATTTATTGGCCGTTTGTATATCTTCTTAAGAGAAATGTCTATTCAGGTGCTTTGCCCATGTTTTAATAAGATAGTTTGTCTTTTTGTTGTTGAGCATAGTATTTCTTTCCATACTCTGGATACCAGATCCTTATCAGATATCTGATTTGCAAATATTTTCTCCCACTCTGTGGGTTGTTTTCTTCTCTTTCTTATAGTGTCCTTTAAAGCATAAGAGTGTTTAATTTTGATGAAGTCCAATTATGCATTTTTTCTTTGGTTGCTTGTTCTTTTCTTGTCATATATAAGAAACCATTACCTAGGTTGTAAAGATTTAGTCTTTCTTTTTCTTCTGAGAATTTAATAGTTTTAGCTTATATATTTAGATCTTTCATCTATTTTTAGTTAATTTTGTGCATGGTGTAGGGTATGTGTTCAACTTTCTTCTTTTGTATGAGGGTATCCAGTTGTCCCGTCACTCTTTGTTGAAAGACGATTCTTTCCCCATGAAATGGTCTTGGCATTCTTATCAAGGCCAAAATTAATTGATTATGGATGTATGGGTTTACTGCTGGACTTGCATTTCTATTCCATTGGAATTTATGTCTTTGCTGAGTTTTTGATGAATACTGGAGTGAAATGAGTACATTTTGTTCTCTAACAAGTACCTGGAGTATAGTTGAACACTGGCCTATGCTTCTTACCTGTTGCCTGGCGTGGGTAGGAGACTGACATCTCCTCTAAGACATGAGGGTCATAAGAGGGACACGCACCTGAAAAGACGGTGGAACTCTAGTCTGCTTAGAGACAAATTGACAAATTAGGCCCAAATTCCAGCCCGTATAGTGTGGTTAAAAGAATTTGAAGCCTTGTCAATTTTAGGCAAATATAACTCCATACACTCATCTCAGCCTCCTCAAATTTATCTGGTAAATATTTATTGAGCTCCTCCTCTATACCATGCATGATAAAGCAGCTTTGATTTGAGGCCTTTTATTTCTGGCCTACCTCCAACATAAACTACTTGCAAAGTTACCAAAAACAGTACGTTGACTGTATAAGATTATCTTTTTTTGGTCAAAAACAGTTGAATGGTGGCTCTAGTTTGTGAACAGTTGATTATAGCCCTTCTCTTTGTCAATAATTAGCTAGTAGGCCAACTACAGTATCTGTTCAGGCCACTCCTTGTTAAAGGTAATAAAATCTTATCATTTGTATATAATAAAATGCTTGTCTTTCTGTTCCACTTTGTTGAAGATGGGAGCACAGGAGTATTCAGGATTGCATAAAACATCCAAAATGATATCAGATTATTAACAAGTGATGTATAAAGTAAGGGGCAGAGACAATGATTCCCTGGGCCTGGAAGCTTTGTCCGTCTGTCTTTAGAGATCAAAGCTTTGTTGCAGTATGGTCTCCTAGAACAACCAAAGACTGATCCCTCTCTTCCTCTTTGCTGTTGCCTGTAGTAGCATAATATAGTTTGTGTCTGGTAATGTTTAATCTTGATGACAGCTGGAACAAGAATCATCATCCTGAACACTGGAGCAAAGATGGTTTTCTGCTCAGCATAAGTTTTATTACAGTACATTAAAGTGAACTCAGAAAGACGGACCAGACTTTTAAATGAAATCATTCCTTTTTAAGTTGTTTAAAATTGAGCCTTCCATTGGACATTATAAAAATCAAAAACTCCTGTTTGTCAAAAGACAGCATTAAAAGAGAGAAAAGGTAAACCACAGACTGGAAAAATATTTGCAAAACTCACTTAAAAATGGACTCACTTAAAAGGTATAAAGAACTTCTGCAAATCAATAAGATAAAGACAGGTAACCCAAATGGGTAAAAGACTTGAATAGGCACATCACAAAAGAGGATAGTCCAATGTCCAATGAGCAAATAAAATGATGCTTAACATCTTTAGTTATTGGGGATATGCAAATTAAAACCATAATGAGATACGACTACCCACCCACCAGAATGGCTAAAATTCAAGGTGTTGACTAAGTTGTGGAGCAATTGGAACTCTCATACACTGCTTGTGGGAAAATAAATCAGTACAAGCACACTGGAAACTTGTTTGGCTGTATGATTAAAGCTAAAAATAAATATATGTCCTAAGATCTGGCAAGTCCACTCCTGGTTATGTACCTGACAGAAATGCATGCACATGTGCACCAAAAGATAAGTTCAATGATGTTCATGGAAGGATTATTTGTAAGAGCCTCAAACTGGAAACACCTCAAGTTTCCACAACCGTTGAATGGATTAATAAATTGTGGTATATTCATATGATGGCAAACTACACAGAAACGAAAAATAATGAACTACAGCTAACTTGAAACAATATGAATAAATCTCACAGATATAATGTTGAGCAGAAAGCTAGACACAAAAGAATACACACAGTGTGATTTAATGGTTAAATCAAGATTAAGAACAGGCAAAACTAATCTATGGTAAAAGATATCAGAATAGTGGTTACTTTAGGGAGTGCTTTGACTAGAAGGGGTCATGAGGGAGTCTTCTTGGGTGCTGGAAATAGTCTATATGTCAATCTAGATGGTGTTACATGGATACATACATGTGTAAAAATTCATTAGTCATGTAAGATTTGTGCACTTTATTGTATTTAAGTTATAATTAAATGTTTAAAGGTATGCTAAAAAAATTAATTTTTCCAGACGCCATCCTCTATTCTGTGAAGTCAGGCCCCTTTTCATCCCCAGCAGACAATTGGTGGGGAATCTCTGAAGAGGGTAAAACAGGACGTAGGGTGGCATCAGAAGCAGGGAACCATAGTAAAATTAGGGGGTTAAGGGGAAGTCTACATACTGAAAGTAGAGGACCTGTGGCCTCCTTCCCCCTCTGAGCTCCCAGAAATCTAGCAACCAGGCCTTTACCCACCAAGCATGAGATTGGAAGATTATTCTCTGGGGAATCTGACTAGGCCAAGGGAAAATACCTAAAGATGTTGACACCCAGAGTTCTCCAACTAAATGGCCCAGCGGGATCACCCTGTAGTAAAGCTCTTCAATTCCAAAATCTACCCACAAATACAAAGCTTCCAATTAGTTTTCAGTGCCCCATTCTTTTTTTTTTTTTTTTAATTGAAGTATAGTTGATTTACAATGTTGTGTTAGTTTCTGGTGTACAGCAAGGTGATTCAGTTATATATATATATTGTATATTCTTTTTCAGATTCTTTTCCATTATAGATTATTACAAGATATTGAATATAGTTAGTGCCCCATTCTTAAATAAGAATTACCAGACCCCTGAGGCAAGTCTCTACCATGAAAGACAGAGACCAAAACAAAGAGAAAACAACAACAACAACAAAATGACTTGGAGGAAACAGACTGTAAGATGCAAGAACACTTTTTAAAAAATTACTAAATTAAGATACATAATAGGGCTTCCCTGGTGGCACAGTGGTTGAGAATCTGCCTGCCAATGCAGGGGACACGGGTTCGAGCCCTGGTCTGGGAAGATCCCACATGCCGCGGCGCAACTAGGCCCATGAGCCACAACTACTGAGCCTGCGCGTCTGGAGCCTGTGCTCTGCAACAAGAGAGGCCGCGACAGTGAGAGGCCCGCGCACCACGATGAAAAGTGGCCCCCGCTTGCCGCAACTAGAGAAAGCCCTTGCACGGAAACGAAGACCCAACACAGCCAAAAATAAATAAATTTATTTAAAAAAAAAAAGATACATAATAGAGAAGATTGTACTCATTAAAAAGTTTGGTTATTTAAAAGAGGAAGATTCAGGGAAAAGAGGTTGGAGGAGGAACAGAGGGCGGGAGAGAGGGAGAGAAAGAGAGAAGGGAAGGGGAGAAACATTATACATAGAAAAAGGATCAAGAATCAGAACAACATTGGCTTTCTCAAGAGAGCACTGAGAGCTAAAAGAAAATGAAAAGACAATTTCAAAATTCAGAGGGAAAATGATTTCTACTGTAGATCTCTATAATCTATACAAACTATGAAATAAATGTGAGGGTAGAATAAAGACATTTCAAATACACAAGGGATTTACATGGAATCATACCAATCATCATCAAAGAAAATTGATCACTCAATGTTTTCTACATAAAAAAGAGAAAATAATCATAATAAACTTTTTATTTCATGGAGGTAGAGTGAGAAAAATTAACAAGTCAAAAGAAGGCAAGATGAAATTTGAAAAATAATAATAATATATGAGTAAAAATTTGAAACCATTTGAATTTACTTTTTATTCAACAAATATGTATTGAGTGTCTACTTTTTGCTAGCATTGTTTTAAATGCTGAGGGTACAGAGGTGATGAAAACAGAAGTCTTTGCCCTCATAGAGCACATTAGGGAAATGTTTAAATAATAATTATACATCTGCTTAATGAAATGTTATGTAACCACTGAAAAATTACATGAATACCAGAAACACAGGGAATGTGTATAAAATAATGCAAGGTGAAAGGGGCACATGCTGTGGACAAAGACAAAAGGGGAGTCATAAACCTGAAAACAGGTATGTGAGGATGGCAGAATTACAAATTAATTTTTCTTTTTTCAAAATTCCCTTTAATTTTATATTGGGTTTTTTAACAGACAAGGGAAACATCAAAAAAATTTTTTAAGTAAAAGTGATAAAAATCCTATGTTGCCTATTTAAAATTCTGTGCCAAGTATTTCATTTGGAAAGCTTTGTTGTTACTTTTCAAATATTTTTGTTATCTGAAATCTTTATAGCTATTAGCCCTTAGCAGGATGCTAAAGGATATTGTACTTAAATTCAGGTTCCATCTAAGAAATTTTTCTAGGAAGTGGTATTATCTCTCTTCCTTAAGAGAGAGAATGGGAAATTACCCACTCCTGATGGGAAAAACGTGGCCACTTGGTTAAATGTTATCATGAACTTTTTCTTTCTACTCCAGCTATGCAGAGAAAGATGAGGGTGTTGGAAAGAATGCAGATCCAGTGTCAAATCGGTGGCTAGAAAGAGCGATTAAACATTGCCTGTTGGGCTTCCCTGGTGGCGCAGTGGTTGAGAATCTGCCTGCCAATGCAGGGGACACGGGTTCGAGCCCTGGTCTGGGAAGATCCCACATGCCGCGGAGCGACTAGGCCCGTGAGCCACAACTACTGAGCCTGCGCGTCTGGAGCCTGTGCTCCGCAACAAGAGAGGCTGCGATAGCGAGAGGCCCGCACACCGTGATGAAGAGTGGCCCCCGCTTGCCACAACTAGAGAAAGCCCTCGCACAGAAACGAAGACCCAACACAGCCATAAATAAATAAATAAATAAATAAAGGAGTTCCTTTAAAACAAACAAACAAACAAAAAACATTGTCTGTTAATTGGCTCCATGAGCTAATGAGCTCTGTGAGTGGGGTAGGTAGACTCCCTATAACTGAATGAGAGAAGAGTCTCCGCCTGTTTAAGGGCAGTTGATACCACAGT
Organism: Balaenoptera acutorostrata; assembly: GCF_949987535.1. Lineage (NCBI taxonomy): Eukaryota > Metazoa > Chordata > Mammalia > Artiodactyla > Balaenopteridae > Balaenoptera > Balaenoptera acutorostrata. The sequence goes on from NC_080069.1 coordinate 97,901,245, forward strand.
TTTCCATACAGGACACTAGTATTCCTGGCCCATGTGGGAATAATACAGTGGTGATGTTTCTGAGGTACTTTCCACAGGTGGTAGTGAAAGCCCATTTTACCACCATGTGTTTGTGTCAAACAAGAGATTTCAGGAATCTCCATGTGAGTTACTGTGTAGAGAATTCCTTTACATTGTATAGGAAGCAAAGCTTTCTTGGACCAGCTAATTAGATGTAGTCTTGGACATGAAATCTGAGAAGGCTGTTCTGGGTTCCCAAGGGATCTGACACAAGGAGAAAACTCAGGATAAACGTTCTAATCATGCCTGGGGATGAGTTAGATGCTGTGAGTTTTTTCATGTTCAAGGGTAGTGGGAAAGATATTGCATCAAAGTGTCATATAAAATCTTATTCAGTTAGACTATACACTTTATTTACATTTGGCTTTTAAAATAATATTCTACAATTTAAAAATAGGAGGAAAGCTAACTGTAATGTGGTCTCCTGGATGGAATCATGGAATAGAAAAGGACATTAGGGGAAATTAATGAAATACGAATAAAGTATGGAGTTTAGTTAATAACTATGTACCAGTGTGGCTTCATTCATTGTGACAAATGTACCATAGTGATGTAAGATGTTAACATAGGGGAAACTGGGTGTGGAGAATATGGAAACTCTTTATCTTTGCAACTTTTCTGTAAACCTAAATCTATTCTAAAATTTAAGTTTATTTAAATTAAAAAATATATAGGAGGAAAGAACTATTATCTCAATCTCAGAGAAATCACAATTTTGGCATAAGCTTAGTGCTCAGGCCACATGACTGCAACTAAACATCAACCACTATCAGGTATCAGTTGAATCCCAGGTTCTGTTATTTTCAGCGACAGGGAAAAAAGCTGAAACTGCAAATCAAAATACATAAAAATCAGAATATATGGAACTGATAAGACAGCAAGGTTTAGATTTGGGTTGTGGAAAATAGGAAGCCATTGTAATTTCCTGAGTGAGGAGGTGATGTAGTGAGAGCGACAGTTGAGGGATTTATTCTGCGAGCAGTTTGCAAAATGGGTTGAAGTTGGGGAGAAGTTGTGGCAGCGGATCAGCAAAGAGGTGACCAGTGGCATGGGAAACAAAAATCTTAAGACTAAAGCCCTAAAATGGAGCTTATGGCAAAGGTTTCAAGCAATGTTATTCTTAGCGCCACATACAGCCTGTTTTATGCACCTGGGGACAAGCAGAGCCTCCTGCGGAGACGGCTGTATCAGACGATCTTAGTTTGCCTGGTTCCATTAGATATTTGAGTCACAGAACCACTTTCCTTGTTCCAGGTCCAGGCTCTCCTGGTGTCTTGTCAAGACTGTGCCTTGTTCCCTCTGCTTGTCCTGTAGTGGCCCAGTGCTTGCTTGATCGTCAAACTTGAGTCAGTACTTCTTTTTATTTTTAACCCATCCTAATGGGTTTTTTAAAACTTATCTGGAAATGATTTCAAACTTACAGAAAAGCTGCAAGAATAAGAATGGTACACTGAACACCATAGACTTGTTACACCTATTGTTAAACATTTCTCCCTCTCTCTCTCTCTGTCTCTCTCTATATATGTATACATATATATATGTATGCCCATCTAATATTTTTTAACTACTTGAGAACAATTTGCATACAGCATGGCCCTTTAGTCCTAACTACTTCATTGTATATTTCCTAAGAATTAGGATATTCTGTTGCTTGAATTGAACTGAACTACGGGACCACCCATCATCCTGGTCTGACCTCTCCCACCGCTGAGTCACGGGAGTGAAAAATCCAAAGTTTTATTTGAATTTTGGGTTTGGGTCTTTGACTGTATCACTGAATCAGATTTTTCAGATTAGTTTTGAATTTGATTCATTATGTGTTTGACTCAGTTGTTCAGCTATTCTGAAAACATCTTTGTGAATGAGTAATACTGATACCAAATAATGGCAAACACTAACCTAGTATTCATTACTAAGTGTCAGGCACTGTTCTAAGCACTGTCTACTTAGTAATGCATTTAATCCTCACAAAAACCTTAAAGGAACTTACCGTGATTATCTTCATTTTATAATGGGGAAATGTAGGCACAGAAGTAGAATCACTCGCCCAGAAATGAACAGCTGATAAGGGGGCAAAACCAGAATTTGAACCCAGGCTCTCAGATCTCTTTCTTGTCTGTTAACCTAAGTGTGTGTGTGTGTGTGTGTGTGTGTGTGTGTGTGTTTAGCCTTCTTACATTTCACAGTGTCTTCTCTAAAGATGATCCCACACTATTTCTTGTTATTGATTGCTTCTCATTGTGTCGTGTTCCCCTAGGAGAGATGCATTCATTTTCTTGATGTGTTTATTTTTCAGTTGAGGGGAAGGTGACTGGTCCCTTGAGCCCAGAAGAATGAACTCAGAGGAAGCTGTTTACACGAGGTTCTCCCGCTCACCAGCTGTTGAGAGTCTGTGGATGGAGAGCAGGATCTTATTACTTCAATGGAAGCCTGGGACCATGTTCCCAACCACCAACCCACCAAGAGGATTTGGTACAGTGGGGCTGCCTAATAAATGATTCATCAGAAGCATTTGATACAAATGTGTCTTGCAGCAGCCTCTTCAAATTTAGTGTTGCCTTCTTTTCTAGCCTTGCGTGTGTTTAATGATCCCACTGCCTCTCACTCCAGCGCCAGTACTGACCTGAAGGCTGGATCCACAATGGAATTCTCTTCGTGCAGGCTGGGTCTGTCCTGTTTGACAGCTATTTATAGAGCCAGTGTGGGTTAGTAACTATTTATTGAGTGCCAGTTCCATGTCAATTGTTAGGCTGGGTGCTTTACAAACATTTAATCCTCACAAAAACCCTGTGAGGTTGAACCTATTATCTCCATTTTGCCCACGAGCAAATGGAGGCTCAGAGAGGTTGTGTGCTGTGTATAAGGTCACACAGTTGGCAGAGTCAGGGCTCAAATTGAGATGAAATCCAAAGCCCCTCCACTTTAACACGCTGCTTTGCCTATCACTGCTCCAGAGATCACTAGCCCACCATATCATCACTGGCATTCCTCTCATAAATAGAGTTGGGGATGGCAGCGTATGTGATGGGAAATGTCTGAAAGGGAGGGTCAGGGAGCTTTAGAGGCACTGAAAAATCACAGAATTATTCTCTAAGAAAAATAACACAATGCTCTTTTAGATCAGAAGTTGATAAACTGTGGCCTGTGAGTCAAATCCGCCCCCAACCTCTTTTTGTAAGTTAAGTTTTAGGGGAACACAGCCACACCCAGTCCTTTACGGACTGCCTAAGGCTGCTTCCTCTCCACAATGGCAGAGTTGCATAGTTGTGACAGAGGCCATATGGCTCTCAAAGCCTAAAATATTGATTCTCTGGGCCTTTCTAGACAAGGTTTGCTGACACCTGTTTTAGATGACTTAGGAAGAGAGCCAATAATTTTTATTAAGGCCAATTAATTATTTTTTTCATTTGACTGAAAAACCGACTTAAAGATTCGTACTGCTAAGGCCATCACTGGTGGTGGAGTGGGGCACGAGGGTGGGGCTGTAGGGATCCAACCAGGGGAGGTTAAGGGACAGGGAGGAGAAGGGGGAGGCCTGGGCCTCTGGGTCCCCACTCAGCTCCTCCCCCCCAGACTCATCCCACTCATGTCCTTCCGATTTCCCCTGCCAAATCAAGTTTCCTAAAATAACTCTGCTCATAAACTTGTAAGTGGCTTCCCACTTACAAAATGCTCAAATTCCAACACCCCAGCTGGGAATTTAGAGACCATAACAATCTGACCCCTATGAATCTCTCTCTCCACCCCTTTTATTCTTTTTTTTAATCATGAGGAAGTCACGCCAAGTTTGGGTTTATATTTCAAAGCCAATGTACTTGTCTTTGATTCACTTTTATGTAAGCAGAAAAGTAAACATATAACAGTTGTAGGTGATAATAGGAAACCAGGCTGAGCTTTCTCATACATGATGTATTGATACTTCACCTAAGCTAAAAGTTATATCAACAGGGACTTCCCTGGCGGTCCAGTGGTTAAGACTCCGTGTTTCCACTGCTGGGGACTCAGGTTCGATCCCTGGTGGGGGAACTAGGATCCCACATGCCTAGCTGCGCAACAAAAACAAAAAGTTATAAACAAAAGAGAAGTTTATAAATGTTTCAGTTACTTTTCTACAGAAGGCATTATCCAATTGTGTTTAGAAAAAAACTATTCCAGCTAAGGTTTTTGTTTTGTTTTTAAATTGTATTATCATAAGCTCTCTCCCACGTTGCTGTGTATTTTTCATAAAGATAATTTTTCATGGCTGAGAATATTTCATCTCCTATATGTTCTAGAATTTTCCTAATACTGCCCGGGTATTTGGGCATTAAAGGTTGCTGTTTTCATTTGTTTCAACTCCTATCTCCATTCCCTCTAGTTATTCTTCTCCTTCTTGTTCACCTTTGCTCAGGCTGTTTTCTTGGCTTGGGAAGGATCCTATTGTCCTTTCCCGTCTGCTTAAGTCCTGTCACCTTCCCTCTTCAATCTCCAATTGCTAGGAGAGAGTTCAGATTTACCTTTAGAATGAGGGACAGATTTCAAGAGACTCACTTCCCTAGAAGGTGCTGACATGGTACCATCTGAACTTGACTGCAATGGCACTGCAGTATCAAAGGGCTCAGAAACCATTATTTCCTGGTGCTGTACTCAAGAATGGTTTATTTTAGAAAAGAATAATAGATAGCGGACATATACTGTGTACTTTCCATATGTCAGGCATTATCGTAAGCACTGTATATACATTGTCATTTATCTTCCCGACAACCCTTTCAAGTGGGTCCTGTTAATACTCTCATTGTACAAATAAGAATATTGAGGTACAGAGAGGTTAAGAAATCACCCAAGGCCACACCACTGGTAAGTGGGAGATTTGGCATTTGAATTCACACAGTCTGGTGTCAGAGTCCTGGAGCTTAGCCAGTGAAATAGAAGTGCCGTCAACTCACAACGGCCCTCTCTCTCCCTAGTCTCAATCATGCAGTCTCAATCGGGCCCATACCATCTTCAGAGCATATGCAGAGAGAGAGGGGCTGCTGAGCAATGTTCTTACTAGCAACAGTGAGCCTGCTCTGCTGTGTTGGAGAGACCTGGCTGGGGGCCAGCATCCTTTCACACAGAGGAGCTCAAGAGGCAGATAAATTTGCTGTGTCCTTGATCATTCTCTGAACATGATGAATCCAGGGGCATTTCCAGAGCCAAGGTAGGATGTGATGGAAACACTGTGTCTTCCAGACCTCACTTATCTCAGTGTCCCAGGGGCCTAGCATAAAGCAGGCCATCATTCATGGAGAAGGGCTTGTGACATAGTAACATCATAACGGCTACAGTTTAGTTAACTGCCCCTCTCATGCTCTCTCCCAGGAAAGAGAGGGACCTTATGAGAGTGATGAGAGATGGATCTTATGAGAGTGAGGGTGGGGAGAAGAGATTCAGAGTGCATTCCAAAGGTGAGTACAGTTGCAAAGCTGAGTCAGAAAGGGAATGCATAGTAACTGGCCTCTAGTTTGAAGAATGAAAGAACCTCAGGGTTCGGAAAGATGTTAAAGGTTATCTCTGCCAGTTATTTTCCAGTGCCTGATCCCCCCTAGGACAGCTCTGACAAGGAAATGCCCAGCCCTCTGTTTGGACACCTCCACTGATGGGGACGTTCCAACCAAACAAAAATCCATTCCAGTTCGGTATGGTTCTCTTAGAAAATTGGACTTTTTGTTGAGTGGAAATCTATCTTCCTGTAGCTTCCACCAAATTGGGTCTAATTCTATCTGTGGGAGGCTAGAGGACAAGCCAGATTCCTCCTCCACACAACAGCCCTAGAGAGATTTGAAGTCTAAATGACTGTGTCCTCCCTGAGTTTTTCCTCTCCAGGCTAAATACTCACAGGTGCTTTAATTGTGTCTCTTCTCACATGGTTTCCAGGCCCCTTGTCAGATTTGCGTCCACTGACTGCTTCCCGCTTTGCTTAGGGCTCTCCAAGTATGGAGCTAGACCACCCCACAGAGCACAAGCTCACGTCAGACCAGAACCATCCCTTCCCTCCTATGAGAGCTTCTAGGATCAGAAATTAGTACTCCAAGTTCCAAGGGGTTCCAGGGATTTTGGGTGAATTTATTTTTGGTCAGAAGGGGGCAGGAAAAAAAAATGAGATTTCTGTGGTTGGGAAGAGATGATAATAGATAATATTTTTTGAATGCTTATTACATGCCAGACACTGTGCTTAACACTTAATATGAATTCTCTCATTTAATCCACTCAACCACCCTTACAGGTGGTACTGTTATGATGCCCATTTCACAGCTGAAGAAACTGAGGCTTAGAGAAGCTCCGGGTTTTCCGAGGCTATGTGGTGTATGTCAAGACTCAGGCCAAATATTAACAGGGAGCCATGGGTGAAGATTTGGCTTCAACAAAGAGCAGCATCTGGCCAGTGATTATGCTTCAGAAAAGCCAGGTATGACAGTGAAAACTGGTTAGGGGTGAGGATAGGACTTCTAAGACCCCAGAGATCAAGAAGCAGAAAGCCATGCCATGGTGGCACAGAAGGATATGATGTACAAGGCAGTAATAACAGTAGCAGCTACCATTTGTTAAATGTGTCTAAATCGGGCGTTTTGCATACATAATCTCCTTTAATCCTCACAACAACCCTAAGTGGGAATTACTACCACTATGATCGCTATGTTACAGATAAGGAAATTGAGGCTTACTGAGGTTAAATGACTCACTGAAGGCTACACAGCTGGTAAGCAGCAGTGGCAGGATTAAAATTCAGATGGCTGACTCCAGGGCGATGGCCCTACACTGACTCCCAAAGGGAAAGACTGTTGGCAAGAAACTTAAGGGAAGAAATTTTCTCTCCCAAGAGATGGGGGATCCCAGAACTTACGAGGGAACTCAGGGCTGCAGGCGATGCCTGGCAAGAGAGAACAGGAAACCTGGTTCTGGAAGAGACAATTTTGCCAGACTCTTTAAATCAGCAGTGCCAAGCCTGAGGCTATCCTAAATTGGGATTTAGTCAGAAAGGCTGTCCTGAAGGCCGAGGAACCTCATTCAAATAAATATCTATGACCAGATATGCTATCTCAGAATCAGAAACCTGTGTTGAAAAGTCATCTGTTTTTGTGCTTCTGTAGTTCCCTTTTTCCTTTTTTTTAAAAAGCAATTTGCTTTCTCTCAGTTCAATGGCGATCAAACTTTAGTGTGCATCAGAATCACCTGGAGGACTTGTTAAAACATTGATTACTGTACCCCCCTCCCACCCCCCGGAGATTCTGATTTAGTAGGTCTGCGGATGAAGCCTGAGAATTTGTACTACTAACAAGTTAGCAGGTGCTGCTGATTCAGCTGGTCTGGGGATTACATTTGAGAACAAGGGCTTTGGTTTATTAGAAAAGCTACTTTTGAAAATTTCTAAACTGACTCGGCTGTGAAGAGGCAAAGGACTTGCCCACAGGCCAGAAGCAGCGGGAGTGGGTCGGGGAGCAGACTTAGTGCCCAGCTAGGTGAATGCCTGCTGTATGGGTTGGGGAAGACAGAAGTCACAGCTAGAAGAGACTAGCTGTTTACAGATGAGAATAAGGGAAACCAGAAGGCCCGGGAAGCTGGGCAGGGAGCCAGACTGGCCAACGGAGACAGAGATCTGGCGAGAGCAGAAGTCAAACGGGGTAGCACTCTTGTCAAAAGCTGCAGGCTCTTGGCTGGGCTGCAGGGAAAGAACTAGGGGAGCGGGGAGGCAAGGGGCCAGGAGTGAGCTCCTGGGATGTGGCCTGGGACAGAATCTGGAGATCGCATTTCAGCTGTGACTCACTGTCTCCAAAGCTTCTTTCTGCCTCCTTTGGGGGTTAAGCCCATCAGCCACAGAGTGCCCAGGAGTTACCCTGTGACAGTAGTGAGGTAAAGTCCTTGCAGCAAGGGAACTGGGGACAGTGCTAAATGCTGTTTCTTCTTCACTGGGTCACACAGTGGCAGGCAGGTGCAGGGCTGGGGAGCTCACAGTAGGGTGGTTTGACTTCTGATGTTCTCCAGTCCCTAGGCTGCATTTCTCCCTCATGGGAAACTGACTCAGCTGCAGTGCGCGTGCATTGCGGAGAATGGCCTGCGTGGCTTCAGCGGCAGGCTAGTCGCTGGGTGCCTGGCTGGTCTCATCTCTCCTCATGGAACTGGGGCAGCTTGGAGAGGAGGCTCCGTTCCCTTGATACCAAGAAAAGGAGCATCTCTCTGCAAGACTGCATGCCACTACTTTCAGATGCAGGAGCAAAATTGTGCACATAGGCCCTGGACCCTGGTCTTCAAAAACAACCCACCTAGCCTGAACTAGTTTTTCCTTTTGTTCCCTTCATCCCGTTTCTTGTACATGTCTGTCCAGTTAAAAAAGGATTTATTGAATGCATACTAGATGGCAGGCCCTGTGCTGGTGATACAGATATGGGTAAAAGAAATTTCGACCCACAAGTATAGTCGGGGAGATCCATCTACAGAGATAATTACAGCCTGGTAGGATAAATGCTGTTTCTTAAACGTAGAGACCGTGCCCTCTCAGGACCTTTGTATTTGCTGTTTCTTCTATCTAGAATGCTCTTCTCCAAATGTTTGTATAGTTATTCTCTCACTCTCAGGAGTGACCCGAGAGAGGCCTTCCCTGACTCTCCTACCGAACATGGAGCCCACACAATTCTCTGAGTCCATTTATCCCGTGTAATTTTTCTCTGTAAAACGTCTAAACTCCTTACATTATATATATATATATATATATATATATATATATATATATATATATATATATATATATATGTATGTATATAAAATGCCTTGTCACTGCTGATTCTCAGTCCGTGGAATTGGTACCTAATAGGTACTCAATATATTTTTCCCTTTTGTTCATTCACCATAAATGATTGCCCAGTTGAACTTTTCTGAACCTCTCCAGTCATCGAAATGGAAGATGAGGCCTGTCCACTTGGGGAAGAACATTCTGAATCGTACCTTCCCAAGCTTTCTCGTCTCTAGTGTCTCCTCAGTCCAGACTGAGCAGGTTCTAGCTTCCCACCAATAACTGTAATTACTGAGCATTAACTATGTACTGGGCACTTCCAATACGTTATTTAATCTTCATAATGCTCTGCGAAGTCAGAATTATTTCTTATTTTACCAAAGATGAAACAGGCTCTGGGAGAGTAGTTGCTCAAAGTCACAGCGAGCAAGGTTTCCAGGGGGCTCTTTGGGAAAGGTCTACCAGGCTCCACAGTCTACCCAAGTTTCTGTCACGTGCCTACAGGCTTTCCCCATGTTTCCACTACATCCCCCTCCCAGCCATTTCCTTCTCACTGGACCGCTGGGCCTGTCTTAGGCTGGCTGCTTCTCCAAGGCTAGCATAAGGAGGTGCTTCAGATGTTTGCAGGATGGAGAAGGGGCTCATCTATCTCCAGGGCCAGAGCTTTCCATCCGCTGCCCTCCCCACGGACCCGGCTGCTGGATGCCCAGTGGTCCATTCCAAAGCCTGCAGCAATCGCGCGCTCTGGAGGAAAAAGGATGGGGGAAGGAGGGCGAGGCTTCTTCAAACGACCGGCGGGACCGAGGGGCAAGCACTCCTCTCTCTCTGCCGCTCCGTCGCTGCACCGGATAACCAGCACCCCCCTTCCACCCCTCCCCATCTCGTCTCGCAGCAGGGCGCGTGCGCAAGGCGCTCCTCGCCCCCTCCCTTCCGCGGGCCGCCCTTTCACCCTGGCAACGGCGGCGCGACTGCGGCGCGCGCGGGGCTGGGCGCGGACGGGGCGCGGCCGGGCGGCGCCGGTGCGGTGTGAGGCTGAGGCCCAGGCGGCGGTGGCCCAGCAGAGTAACTGCCGCGGGTAGCCGTGTCGGCGTGTCCGACGTCCCTCCGTCTCCTCGCAAGGTTCTTCGACGCGGTTTTGGGTCTAGCGGACACAGCCCCTGGCCATGGACTCCCAGAAAGTAAGCGCGGGCGGGGGGCGCTGGGCCGCCGAGGCTGGGCGGAGCGCCCCGGCCGGGTGGGCGGTGGGCGAGCAGGGCTGGCCAGGCCAGCCTGGGGCTGGGCTATGGCCGCGGAGGGCGAGGCCGCCAGGCCGCTTTGCTCTTTCCCAGGAGCAAAGCGGCGCCCGCCGGGCTGCGGGGACCGCGCCCCGTGACCCTGGATAGCTTCTGTCCTGTACTTGGTCCTGGGTCCTGGGCCCTGGCTCCTGAGGGGATAGCGGGAGCCGCCCCCAGTTTTTCATCATTTTTTGCAACGGTCTGGGCCCCCTTTGATTCTCGCAGCCTCCCGGCGTGCTAGTGAGGGTTTATCCATCCTTAGCAGAAGAGGAAGCCAAGGCACATGGGGGTCTACCGGCTGACGCCGAAGCTGACCCCTCTCCTCGACCCAGTCTTCTCCTATCTTGGCAAAATCTGTGCCTCTTTAGGTCGGGAGCCCGATCTCCTTAGTACCGCCCCTCGCCCCAGCCTTGTCCACCGCCCAGCCCTCCTCGGGACTAGTTCACTAGAACGTCTTGGTGTTTAGTGTTGGTTGAATTGAGAGAAAAGACTGACAGTTGTCAGAGCAGCGGTCCCACCCTCCGACCAGTTCAGTGTTGCTGGTCAGTTACCTTAATGGTTGTTTTGGCATGTTTTGTACTTTCTGAACAAGTTAAAGAAAGGTTATACAGAACTAGCCGTTTATATTAACCAAAAAAAAAAAAAAATTTAGAGAACATAGCCAACGTTCTGAATACAATTAGAAATGTTATTAATATTTAGTTATAATCCCTATATAAAAATCAACCACCGTGCTCTCTTTGTTAGATTATAGTAATTGAAATATAGTGCAGTATAGGAAGGAACACAGTGTTACTAATAATGTAGCAGGGAAAAACAAGGGCATGTCCAAGAGGCCATTCTTTTCTATTATTAGATAGAAAGCACTTGGAAAAACGTTAGAACATTGTTTTCTATAATTTTGCCTGGATTCACTTCCTTGAGGAGCCCTGGGGGCATGAGAGAATAGTGTAGTGATGTGTTTAGCGTTAACTATTACAGTATTTAACAAAAGTCATATGATTTCATTGTATGTGTGCATCTTGAAACTCAGGTATATTCAGTTTTTTTATTTGCATGACTATTAGTAAGACATTTTTTAAAAATTACATTTTGTGTGTTTTGAATTTGTAAAACATTTCAAAGCTTATTTAACTTTTTAAATAAAAGTCATGTGGTATCTGAGTGGACGTTAGTTCAGAGCAAATGGAAGGGCAAAGACTTGGAGTCCAGAGACTTGGGTTCCGTGCTGCTATATGTAGCTCTGTGATATGGAGCAAATCACTTAACTATGATTAATCAATTTCCTCATATATACAGTGGAAATAAGAATATTGTATAGAGTTACTGTAAAAAGCAGGTAATATAATTAAGTATGAATTATGTACTTTAAAGTACAGTGCCTTAAAGTTTACAAAGAATAAGTACTAAAATACTCTGTGTGCTGTAAAATATAATTTTAAAAAGTATTATAATGTGGATCATCTTATTTTGCCAGGGCATGCATTGTCTCTCATTTTAATGAGGACTCAAGAGTTGGAGTGAGTCCTGCAAGGTCATACCACTAGCCATACATAAGGCTAAGATCTGAACTTGATTTCATTCCAAATCTTGTATTTGAGTACCTACACATACTGTGTACAGTTTTACCAGAGGTAGCGAAGAATTAGCTGTTCTTTCTTACCGGTACTAATGTATCTTAGATAACTTAGAGAATCAACTTCTCAATATTAGAAAATACGTTGAATTTCATTGATAGTCTCAAATAATATTTCTAATAAAAAACGCTTTGCTTTATAGCTTAAAATAAGCATCATGTGTTGATGCTTATAACCAATTCAGTGCTCTGAATTTGAGCATTCTTTTCTCATGAATTACTGCAGAATCAATTATATACCTCAACTAATAATGAACTGAGCTGGTTATGTATTTCTCTTGAAATAAGACAGTAGTAGTACACCCCTGGCATGATTTTTCTTTTCTATTATAGAATGTTACAACGAAAATAATAGCAGGGATGATACCTTAGTCAGCATAAGGAAACATAGTTACTGCAAGTGGCAAAGGGTGAGAGTGGCTTGAATATATACCCATTTGTAAGGTATTTGGGATTTGGGCTTTAAATTATTAAGAGGATGGCTTCAGAGTCGTCTCCAGTCCTACCATTTATGAACTGAATGAGGTTGGGCAATTTGCTGTCTCCATTTCCTCGTCTTTAAAGTCTCCTTACCTCAAGGGTTATGAAGATCGTGTTAATTTTTAAAAATCACTTGGTGCCTAGCACACATAAGTACTATCCGTTAGTTATTAGTAATCTCATAATCTCAACTTCAAAATAACTTTATCCCTTTGTTGATAATTTGTATAACCGTTTTTCTAATCCAGTCTAGCCATTTCTTACCTTTGTCCTTAAGTTTAAAGCATGTTTTCTGTGTTTATGTCTGTAATAAATGTTTCAAATGATGGTGCCAAAGAAGAGTTGTTAAATCCTAATTGAAAGAGGATTGGAAGTTCTGACTCATGCAATCTGACAATAGAGGTTAAGTTAACTGGACAGTCTTACAGAAGCTTGATGGTGGCTAGTCAGCAAATGGATTAGCTTGACCAGCTGCTTTTTTGTCTGTGAAAACAACTTGGACTTGTGTTAGCAACAGATGCTCTGTTTGAGTAGAGGAAGAAAACATGATTACCTTGGGTATGTCAGGTGTACTGTTGGATACAGAAAACCACAGTATTATCTTCTAGAAATAAACAGAGGGATTTTGTTTATATCGAGTTTCTGGGACACTTGTGAACAGGATGTGTTATGGATAGGTGGCTTTATTTGATACTCAAACCTTTTGATTATGTCCTTAAGTGGTTTTAAGATAAAATCCCAATGGTTTCTTTACCTGATAAAATGTGTATGTTCAAAGAAACCATTGAAACAAATAAGACATTTGCACCTTTCTAGAATCTTGGTGCTTAGAATTTGATAGTTTCAGTTAAATTCTTGTGCAGGAGATCATTCATATTCATAAGGGTTGCTGTTTCTAGGAAAGGTTTGTGCTGTAGGAATAATAAAGGTGGAGAGGAAAGGGGAAGGGATCCCAGAGGAAAGATGTCATCAAGAGCATACATTGTCAGTTGTTTGCTTTTCCTCACTTTTCCCCGCATATTCTACTTTCTGCTTGGAAAGGAATAGTGACAGTCAGGCAAGGCTTGATGTGCAAGACTGGACAAACCTAGACTGAGGTGATTGAACTGAGTAGGGAGAGTTTTAAAGCACAACACAACCTGCAACCAGTAGCATGTCTAGACTTCGCTTCCTCATCCCAGTTTCTTCCTCTGCCCTGGTATTTGCTATCCTTTGCCTTCTTGTACCCTAACAGTTCGGAGACCTCCACCATATCCAGATAACCAACCGTCTCTGATGTTCCAAAATTACGCCTTTTTCTCAGTTCTGAGGAAAGGAAAGAGGAATGAAATTTGAGTATTGTTCTGTATCCAGTATTGTATTAGACTGCTTTAAATTCTCACAACAGCTGTTATTCCTATTGTAAAGATATGGAAGATGGAACTGAGAGGTTAAATAACTTGTTCAGAGTCACACAGCTAGCAAGTGGTAGTCTGGATTCATACCAGGTCTTTCTTCACAGCTCAAGCTTTTTTCATTACCACCCTTCTTGCCTTGCTCCTTTGCCTTTAAATGGTGGTATGATTAATGTCATTAAAACTTAAGATATTAACTTAAGATATAAACTTAAGATATATCTTAACTTAAGATATAAACTTAAGATATATCTTAAGATATATCTTTATCTTAAGGTATATCTTATATCTTAAGATAAAACTTAAGATATAAACCCCTATAAAGTAGTTTTTTGTTTGTTTGTTTGTTAAGAAACTAGTTTAGTTTAGTAAAAATCGTTGTTAGAAAGTATAGAACATGATTTAGATAAAACTCTGGAATTTGGTCTCCCTTGCTGCTACAAATCATTTTTCTGTAGTATATGTATCTCCCTTCTCTCCAGCTCTCTTTCTTTTTTGAGGAAAGGTCTTTGCTTTCTAAAATAGAGGTGTGAACAGGAAAGTATAACGGGTTTTATACACCCCAGCCAAGCACAACTGCAGTCATTCCCGTGGAGTGGATCAGAGTAATCTGGGATGTACAAGGTACGAAGTACCCTTTTCAAAGGACCATGCTGACATACTCGTATCACTGTGTTTAAATACAGACACCTTCATTTTTATTGAACTTGACAGTTTAAAAAAACTAGAAATATAGTGAAACAGACCTAACTTTAAAAAAAATTTTTAAAGACAATGGTTCTTTGCAATGCCTGGCTGAATGTAAGCAGGATTATTCATGCAGCAAACACATATTGAATGCCGTAGTGATAGATATTCCACTCCAGTGTAGGGTGGACAATACCTCGAAGTTAGTGGATTTTTTCTACAGCTTTCTTTTTGTATGTTTTATATCCTCAGTTGGCACTTCTTCCCAGCCACAAGGTTCTGATGAATCTGGTCTCAGTTATTGATATTTGTTGATGATAGCTAATTATATTTTGAACTAATTTATAATAGTGTTAGCACTGCCAGCCTGTGCACTTCTGTTGCATTATAAATATAAGTAATACAAGTTTATTATAGGAAATTAGGAAATATAGATAAATGAAAAAATAAAATAAAAATCACCCATAATCCTGCCACCCAGAGATAACTTCTTTTAACATTTGTATATATTACAGTCTAGTCTTTTTTAATGCATATAGAAACTTAAAAAAACTATGGTATCATGCTATGTATAGTGATTTATAATTTGCCTCTCACTTAATATGTAATGATATCTTTTACCATGTTAATATCATTCTACAGCACTTTTAATGATTTAGCAGAATTCTTTAATATGGATATATATTACGTGATTTTTTTTTAAATTTTAATTTTTTTTGGCTGCGTTGGGTCTTTGTTGCTTCACGTGCGCTTTCTCTAGTTGTTAGCGGGGGCTACTCTTTGTTGCAGTGCGCGGGCTTCTCACTGCGGTGGCTTCTCTTGTTGCGGAGCACAGGCTCTAGGCACACGGGCTTCAGTAGTTGTGGCATGTGGGCCTCAGTAGTTGTGGCTCACGGGCTCTAGAGTGCAGGCTCAGTAGTTGTGGCGCACGGGCTTAGTTGCTCCGGGGCATGTGGGATCTTCCTGGACCAGGGGTCGAAGCTGTGTCCCCTGCATTGGCAGGAGGATTCTTAACCACTGCGCCACCAGGGAAGCCCTACTTGATTTTTAGTTAGTATCCTTTTGTCATACGTTTATGTTGGTCCTAACCTTTTAATATTATAAATAACAGTAAGATGAACATCTTTGTCATCAAGTCTCAGCTTATACTCTTTAATTATTTACTTAGAATAAATTAGTAGAAATGGAATTACTGAGTCATTGTGTATATGCTTTTAAATATCTTTTGATGTGAATTGCCAAGTCGCCCTTCAGAAAGGTTATGTCAGTTTATACTGCTACCAGTGGTACCTGAGAGTACCCCCATCTCTACTTCCATTCCACTTCCCTTAATTAGATGATGGGACCTCTGGTTTCCATGGCCGAATGTGAGCCTCCTAGACTTCATTGGATGGAACAGCCAGTTCAGAGGCCATGAAAATGGATGAGGCTTCCTCAGCCTCTGATACACTGTATTTCCTCAAATCCTAGTTGGGAAAGTACCTCTTCTTCTGCCCTGATATCTGCAGCTGGGCTCAGGGTGAAAAGACAGTGTTCCCCACCAGGTCTTTTATTAGATTTTCTTTTCTGTGGATCACCTCAGTTGCATCTGTATACAGAGGTAGTAATCCCAGCTGTTTTCACTGTTACAGAGGGCGTAGCTTTCTACCAGGTAACTATTTATGATTATCAGATTCTTGAATTCCTCAACAATATATAATTCTCCTTTTCTAGCTCGTTGCATCACTTTTGAGCACAATACTCTTGTTATGTGTTGCCATAGCTATGGTCAGCTGGTAAGATTCTGGTTGTTTAACTTACCAACTGGATAGAGCATTGTGGATTTCTATTCATTACCTAATTCAAAGGAGAGGTCTTTGGTGTGGAGTGATACAAGTGGCGTAATTCCTGGTGGCATTAGGATTTTTCACTGATCCCTTTGCTCTGGTTGCAGGAACCCTGTGACTGTTTTGTACAGTCCTCTGCAGTGTATGCAGCCTAGAGTGGTGTAAAAGTACAGACTCTGGAGGCAGCTTCCTGGATTTGAATTGTGACTGCCATTTGACAGCTGTGTGATCAAAGGAAGTTTCTTAACTTCTTTAACCTTCTCTTTCTTCAACCATAAAATGGAAAGACTAATACTACTTTCTATTGTGATGATTAAAAAGATAGTCCATGTTAGAAGCTTAGCATAGTGCCTGGCACATAGAAAGTGCTTAATGAATACTAACTGAAATGGCTATAGTAATAGTTTGGCCCCTTTAAATTGTAGATTGATTAGTGATATTTGCAGTGGTTCTAGATTCGTGTATCTCAGCTGTCTGGAATACTAATGTAGAATTTGAATCAGAAATTTTCTCCTGGTCTGAGTAGACGCTGGTGGGAAACCCATATATCAGTGTCTAATTATGGCCACTTGGTTATTGATGCCTTTGGATTCAGAGTAGCATATAAACACGGGTATAATGGTTTTTTGCCACTGGTTCTAAGAACAGGAAGTTTCTGCATCATAACTTCAGGGGCTTATTGCACTGGATAGTTTCCAGTTAAGTAGCCCAGTTGGCAGAGTTTTTTGTTGAATGCAGAATTAAGACTCACATTTGAATTTGTCATATTCACATATATTAAGCTAAAGCCAGTAGAACCATGCCATTTCAAATGGTGACCGTCCTCATGTTCTCGGACATAACGATCATACGCCTGTGGTAAGCATAGCTGTTACTGTTGCCCTTGTGTTCGGCAGGGTGGCGCATGTTACCGCCGGTTGCTCATCCCTAGTTTTTTCCAGTCTTAAAGAAAATCTTAAGTCCTTTTGATGCTCTTAGATGTTGACTTTCTTTTCATGGACCTCTGATCTTTGTTTTCAGGTAGTACAGTGCTAATTGTTAAGAGCACAGACTCAGGAGTCAGACTGTCTTAATTTGAATTCTGGTTCTGCCACATACTAACTCTGAGGTCCCGGGCAAGTTACTTAACCTCTTTATACCTCAACTTCCAAATTGGAAAATGAGGATAACCAAGTATCCTACTTCAAAGGATTCTTGAGAGGATTAAACAAATTAATGTATGTAAAGAGCTTAAGATAGTGCTTGGCCCTTAAGAGTATAAAAGTGTTAGTTATTATTTTGCTTAGAGTCAGTTGATTGTGCTTTTACTTCACATGATTTATAGGGACTATAAGCATAACTTTAAGCTGTGCTTCTTTGAAGATGGTACCTCGTGCCTTGTACACCCCAGATTACTTTGAGCCGTTCCATGGGAATGACTGCAGTTGTGCTTGGCTGGGGTGTGTCATCCCCCCCCCCCCCCCCCCGCCTTTTGTTAACATAGCAGTTACCTTAGACTAATTCCATAGTCAAGTAATTGAGAGGCTTAATTTTGATAGTGTAGGTTTTCTTGAGCTCCTGGTGACTGAGGTGCGTGACCAAAGGATAATGGCTGAGATTGCCTATGCATACTGCCTCTGGAGACATACATTCTATATACTTTGCTGTGATCCAGCGGAATTCGTATTTGTCAAAGCATATCTTCAGACCTGTATCACCTAAAGCTTTTAGTCATGGCCACCTGAAGTCTTGCAAAATCAGTTATATTATCTAGATAAACTTCAGATAATTTATATTGCCTTCATCCATCTATGTTTATCTGTCACTTTATCCATCAGTATTTGGAGGGTAATGGGAGACTTGAGGTCTGAGATGAAGTCTGAGAGACCCTGGTAGGCATTCTTTCAGGTTGATAGAGTCCCAGTTGAAAGTTGTCTTTGCCCTTCTTCACCATCAGGCCTTGATAATAAAAGAAATGAAGCAAGTGTGCATGTGTGTGCACGCGTGCGTGTGGGTGTATACTTAGATATATAGAATGGGCTCATTCTATACTTTTTTGGAACTTGTTTTAACAAAAAATTGTGTATATGTTTTAGAACAGGAGGAATTGATAAATGTGAGGGTTCCCAGGTGGGAAGCAAAGCATATTAGAGAAACTCACAGCAGGCTACTGCAGCTGGAATACAGCAAGAGAGAAGAAGTCTGGTGTGAGTTGAAACAGGTGAGGTAGGCAATGGGAAGATCATGCAGGGTCTTACAGATTATGTAATGTCATGTTTAAGGTCATGTTAACAGCTCATGTTAAAAGATTTTCAGTTTTATCCAAGGACTTGTGGCAAGACGATTAATCAGGAAGAGTGATGCTAACATATTACTCTAGCTGCAATATAGAGAACTGATTACTCGGGAGAAAGAATGGATCAGAGACCTGTTAAGTTTTGCAAGAGTATAAGTTGCGATATGATACTGACTTGTGGTAATAGTGATTACAGAGTTATTTAGGAGGTAAAATCTACAGAAGTTGGTGACTGCGTGTAGAGCACAAATGAAAGGAAAGGATGTAATGATGATGGCCTAGGTTTCTGGGGTTTTTTTCCTTCCAGTTTTATTGACATATATCACTATATAAGTTTAAGGTGTACAGCGTAATGATTTGACTTACATACATCATGAAATGATTATCGCAGTAAGATTACTGAACATCCATCATTTCATGTAGATAAAAAATAAAAGAAAAAGAGAAAAGTAGTTTTTCTTTGATGAGAACTCTTAGGATTTACTCTCAACAACTTTCATAAATACTAGGCAACAGCGTTAATTATCTATAACATATAGCAGTGTTAATTATATTTATCATGTTGTGCATTATACCCCTAGTACTTGTATCTTTTGACTACCTTCATCTACTTCTGAGTCCCCCCACCCCCTCCCTGCCTCTGGTCAACACAAATCTGATCTCTTTTTCTGTGAGTTTGTTTTTGAAGTATAATTGACCTACTGTGTTAATTCCTGTAGGAATTAACTATGTTAATCACACAACATAGTTATTTAATATTGCTATGCATTACAAATGATCACCCCAATAAATCTAATTACTATCTGTCACCATACAATGATATTACATTATTATTGACTATTTTTACCACACTGTACATTTTATCTCTGAGACTCATTTATTTTGTAGCTGGAATTTTTTACCTTTTAATCTCCCTCACCTACCTCACCCATCCCCCTACCCCTCTCCCCTCTGGCAACCACCTGTTTGTTCTCTGTATCTATGACTCTTTCTGTTTTAATATGTTTGTTCATTTGTTTTGTGTTTTAGATTCCACATATAAGTGAAATTATATGGTATTTATCTTTCACTGTCTGACATATTTCACTTAACATAATACCCTCTAGGTCTATCCATGTTGTTGCAAATGGCAAGATTTCATTCTTTTTTATGGCTGAGTAATATTCCAGTGTATATATCTCACATCTTCACTATCCATTCATCTATCGATGGGCACTTAGGTTGCGTTCTTATTTTGGCTATTGTGAATAATGCTGCAGTGAACATAGGAGTGCATTTATCCTTTTGAATTAGTATTTTCAGATTAGTATTTTTGTTTTCAGGTAAATACCCAGAAATAGAATTGCTGGATGGTATGGTAGTTCTATTTTCATTTTTAAAGAAACTCCCTACTGTTTTCCATAGTGGCTGCACCAATTTACCTTTCTACCAACAGTGTGCAAGGGTTCCTTTTTCTCTGCATACTCTCAAGAGCTTGTTATTTGTTGTCTTTTTGATAATAGCCATTCTGACAGGTGTGAGGTAATATTTCATTGTGGTTTTGATTTGCATTTCCCTGATGATTAGTGGTGTTGAGCATCTTTTCATGTACCTGTTGGCCGTCTGTACGTCGTCTTTGGAAAAATGTCTGATCAGGTCCTCTGCTGATTTTTTAATTAGGTTTTTTTTTTTTCTGTTTTTGATTTTGAATTGCTAGGTTTCTGGTTTTACAGCTGGTAGTGCCATTGGCAGAGATAGAACACTAGAGGAGGGCTCAGGTTTAGTGGAGGACGTTATGACATGTTGAGTTTTGAAGTGCTTTTGAGAATATCCGAGTGGAGATTTCAAGTAAGCAGTTGGATTAAAATGGTCTGGAGCTCAGAGAATAGGTGCTGTACACAGCTTACATCACTTTCTTTGAGACTTCTGGCTTTGCACTTCCTCCTCAGCTTCTTTATCAATTACTTGTGTCTCCATTATAAAAGCTAGTGATTAATTTGGAGGCCCTGGAGGGGTAGAGTAGGGTAGAAAACTCCATGCATTATGGTATCTTTTAGTTCTTTTTTGCCTCTTTCTCAAAGTTTCTTATCCTGCCCTGGTATGTTGCTTGCCATATTTAGAAAATACTTTAAAAAAAGTTCTATTGGACTTGCCTCCCCTTGCATATCTCCTATATTAGGAACACAGTATCCCTGTATAGATCTCTTCCCTGGGTCTTACCACCTAGAGAAAACTTTAACCTCATGTCACATACACAGGCTAGGGTAAAGTTTCAGAACTCAGCTTATGTAGTCCTGCTTTCAGAACTTTTTTCTTGGAATACCAGAATTTCTATATGTGTTTATATTATGTCAGATTCTTGAATTATTTTTTTAAAAATGATACTCCTTTCTTTTTTTTTTTAAACATTTATTTATTTATTTGGCTGCACCGGGTCTTAGTTGTGGCACACAGGATCTTTTAGTTGTGGCATGTGGGATCTTTTAGTTGTGGCATGTGGGATCTAGCTCCCTGACCAGGGATCGAATCCTGACCCCCTGCATTGGGAGCGCAGAGTCTTAGCCGCTGGACCACCAGGGAAGTCCCAGATTCTTGAATTATAATAGCTGTATGTGGATAGAAGTTAAAATGTTACAATCAAGTTCCTTTACCAGAAATTCACTAATTTCAGTGGACAAAGCTTAAGCTCAAGCTGTGATTCTCCAAGAAAATTCCAGTGGTTTTATATGTCATTGAAGAGTCTTAGCAAACCAAAATATTAAAACAATATGTAATTTATTGTATGGGTGTTTCATATAATGGGCAAATTGGTTAGGTTTAGAGGCAGTATTCTCAAGTGGTAAAGAGCATGGGCTTTCGAGATAGACTGAGCATAATCATTACCTTACAAACAGTGTCACTTTGGGCCACTGATTGAATCTCCATTTTCTCATCTATATAATATGGAGTAACCCTACCATTGGGAGGGTTAGAAGAGGATGCAGATAGTCAGTCTGTTAACCTGAAAAGCCCAATCTTAATTGAAGCTTACTGTACACAGGCCGAGGACTGGCAGAATCATTTTTACTGTTCCATTGTGTTTTTTAAAGTATATAGAGAGTCTGTCTTGGAGGAATACTCGAAAGACTCTTAAGTCTTCTACCCTCCTTTTCTACATCTCTGTACTACGACTCTCGTGCCTCCAGCTGTGCCCACCCCTCCCCCAGGTACTGGCTGCATTCTGCGTTGTCTTTGTATTCAAATCTCCATGTACCTGTTTCTGGAGGGAACACCGAGAGGATAAACAGCTAACTCTTTCACAGCATAACTTCATTGTGTTATTATATTAAAATAACAACAGTGGTGAGGATGGGAAGAAATAGCATTGGTAAGTGAAGCAGAGAGGCTTAGTCCGGCCCAGGGATGATAATACCTACTTATCTCCAGGGATTGTTGGGAGAATGAAATGAGAGCTGTAATTATTTTAATTTTTTTACTATAATGCTTTATGAACATTTATATGAAATGTTATCCCGTTATCAGATTATTTCCTGAGCTCTTTATATTTAGCCTTTTATCAGTTTTTGATAATATTTTGAGAAGAAACTTTATTACACAAAATCTTACAGGAAATTATTGAAATATTTATGTTTGTAGGTGCTTACGGAAATAAAGCTTGTACTTCTGGGAAAAATTATAAAGTGGAAGTACTTGCTTTTGATTTTTACTGAGAATGCAAGTACCTTGTTTGGATTTTGCTTTTACTACCCATGAAGAGTTATTAAACAACTAGACCTGTGATGTACAATATGACAGCACTTGTCACATGTGTAATAAAAAGTGAAACTAATTCAAGTTAAAATAAATTTAGTTCCTCAGTTGCTCTATCCACATTTCAAGAGCTCATTAGCTTCATGTGGCTAGTTACCACCATACAGAACAGCACATATATAGGATATTTCCATTATAGCAGGAAATTTTATTGGACAACACTGAAGTAGAGAGTATGAGAAAGTTAAATAATCAAGTGTTTTATTTAAATAGGAAGCATTATCAAAAAGTCTGAGGTATTTGCTACTAAAATTACCTTATTTATTATGGTTCTATAGCATCTGTAAATATTGCAATGAATGTTGTAATTTTAACTGCAAATTTATTATCTACTTTCATATTTCTAAAATATAATGTTTTTAATTTTTATAAATAAATAAAATGTCAAATTTCAGTGTCCCTGCTTTTATTCCTCATTTCCTGATGTTGATTAGAAGTTTCCATTTATTTTTGCAACGTTTAAGGATTTGGTTCTGTTCGTTTGCCATGGCCTTATGACCTAAAGTAACAGTCTTTATGTTAAATAATATTGATCATCTTCAGTGTGAAAGATATGGTGGTAATTAAGTTGTACACTAGGAATAAGAGGTTGTAAAACAGTACCAATATATATCCCATCTTTTGTAATTATAGTGTTTGAACAATGAACAGTTTTACATTGCTCCTGTTTATTATGTAATATACTCTTATATACAGAGTTTGTTTAGAGAATTGTTGTTATAAAGTTTATAATTCTCTTTTAATAAAATATCATAGTGTTAAATTTTTTTTTTATCCTAGGAAGCTCTACAAAGGATCATTTCAACTCTGGCAAATAAAAATGATGAAATTCAGAACTTTATTGATACACTAAATCACACACTAAAAGGAGTTCAGGTATGAATCTGTTTTAAAAAAAATTTGTGTGAATATGTCACAATTAATGATTGTTGGATCGAATCAGAAGTATAAATATACACTGTCAACTATAGATTATAAACTAATGGAGGTGAGAGCAGGGGTTTTAAATGGCAGATAAATAAAAATGCTTTATTTGCTATTCCCACATTCTCCATGGAAAGATCGAATAGTAAGGGAAAAAGAAAACTCTGGAATATTGCTAGGAATATTATAATGTTCACTTTTCTTCCTTTCCATTTCATGTTTGTCTTTTCTAATTCCAATTAAGAGCAAATTGTGCCTTTCCAAAAGTACTGGGAAGCTAAACATTTCTTTTACTGTAAATAGTAGAAGGAAAATGTAGATGGTAAGAGGTCCACTTGCAGAACTAGATGAAAGTAAGATATAAAAGTAAAAGGTAAAGTGCCCATTGAGGAGAGAGGGGAATACTTAAGGAAATGGTCCCAGGTATAGGTGGATAATCCATACTGTAAATAATCAAATGTTGATTGTGGAAGAGACCTTAAGATAAGCTGGTGATGCTTTCCCATGAATGCGCCTTAATTAATTTAAGGGTCATTTCTTTGTGAAATAAACATAGAAGATTTCCAGGATACTTGTAGACAGTGAATCCTTTCCTGTGGTTTTTGTTTGGTTCAACCTAGGTAATTGCCTGGCCTGTTAAACCTTATGGTCTTGTATTTTCTTTACTTCTGAATTTGCTGTAATTGAAGTTAGTTAATTATAATCTTCACCAGTTTAACTGTCTTTCTCAAACTATTTTATTGGAAAATTTGGTGAATCCACTAATCCAGTTTCTTTAAATAAGCAGAGCTAGTGGTTCTAAAACTCTTGGTCTATGGACAAGAGAATCATCACATTTGAAATCTGTAAAAGGGTACCGTTAGATGGAGCTAGCTCACACTGTTTTTCTGATTGACAGATTATTAGGACTTTACCTTAGCATCCATAAAAAAAATAGAGGGGGAATTAAGCTACACCCTCGTCACTGAAGATGGGAGCATAAGCTGTAGTGGACGAGAGACCATAAGAATGTGCCAGTTGGTTATTGAGGGGGAAAAGAGCAGTCCAGTTCCTTTTTACAGATGAAAAAATTGAGGTCCAGGAATTTAAGTGGCTTGTCCAAGGTCACACTGTTACTGAGTGGTTAATGTGGAATTTGACTTAGGTCTTCTGCCTTCCAGACTGCACATTTCTTCCTCCACGTCATGTTCTTACTACTGTAAAGAAACTAGTAAAATGATTAACACCACTTTTGGTAAGACTCCAGTGAGATGATGTCTGGTTTTTATAAACATTTTAAGCAAAAGTTTGGATTGTAATATTACAGTAGATTTTGTGTATTAGTTTTGTAAACCAGTGCCAATTTCGCTTCTCTTAGTTGAATGATTCATCTACGTTGAAAAATGCCTTAAGATAATTTCTTCTATCTCATAATTGTTGCAAGTGTGAATATCGCTTATCTAGGGATTTCTCGGATATTTTATTTCTTGTTGAAATAGCATCATCTTGCTTAATGAGGCAGTGAGGAACTCTTGGAGGTCAACAGACTTTATAAACAGATTTTAGTTTATAAAATTTAGAAGTTTGACTACAAATTCTAGTCAGTAGATGATTTCTGAGGTTCCTTCTAGCACTGAAATTCAGTGTTTGAGAAATCTCTTAGGACCTAGTAAGGAATTGCTTAGTGTTTTAATTCTGCTTATCTTATGTAAATGCAGTGTTTTAGGCAACCTGAAAGATTTAAAAATTTGCGCAAAATCAGCCCCATCCCTATATGCCCAGACTATTTCTCAGAGTTACAGAATCAAAATCTCTGGAATATTTTAAATTTATTTATTTATTTATGGGTGTGTTGGGTCTTCGTTTCTGTGCGAGGGCTTTCTCTAGTTGTGGTAAGTGGGGGCCACTCTTCATCGCGGTGCACGGGCCTCTCACTATCGCGGCCTCTCTTGTTGCGGAGCACAGACTCCAGACACGCAGGCTCAGTAATTGTGGCTCACGGGCCCAGTTGCTCCGCGGCATGTGGGATCTTCCCAGGCCAGGGCTCGAACCCGTGTCCCCTGCATTAGCAGGCAGACTCTCAACCACTGCGCCACCAGGGAAGCCCCTGGAATATTTTATTAAAATCTGCTTCACTGATGATTCTGATTTGCACCAAAAGTTGAGAACCACTGGCTTAGGGTCTGCCTTAGAGCCTAAAGGTCTGGACAAAGTTGACAACCTTAAAACAAATTTTCACATTGTCCTGTGGAAACAGTCTTATAAAAGGTGAGGAGAGTATGGGCTAGTTCATAAAAGGCTGCTTAACTCATAGTATTGCTGAAGTAGAACTATCAGCATTAGCAGCCAGCTTCTTGGATTTATCTGTTTTTAAAGGTGTATGTCAAATATTAGAATTTTAATTATTTTATGATATTAGGCTGATATTAGATTCATAATATGAATCTATTCTCTTCTTTGATAAGTACTATTTCTTTTAGTTTTTTTTTTTTTTTTTTAAAGTTTTACTTGATTTTATTTATTTATTTATTTATTTTTGGCTGTGTTGGGTCTTCGGTTCGTGCGAGGGCTTTCTCCAGTTGCGGCAAGCGGGGGCCACTCTTCATCGCGGTGCGGGGACCGCTCTTCATCGCGGTGCGCGGGCCTTTCTCTATCGCGGCCCCTCCCGTCGCGGGGCACAGGCTCCAGACGCGCAGGCTCAGCAATTGTGGCTCACGGGCCCAGCTGCTCCGTGGCATGTGGGATCTTCCCAGACCAGGGCTCGAACCCGTGTCCCCTGCATTAGCAGGCAGATTCTCAACCACTGCGCCACCAGGGAAGCCCTCTTTTAGTTTTTTAATGTTTGACAGCTCTTAAGTAAAATCTTTGTTTTGTTTGTTTATTAAACAGGAAAATTCTTCTAACGTACTTTCAGAGTTAGATGAAGAATTTGATAGTTTATACTCCATATTGGATGAGGTAAAAGAAAGTATGATTAACAGTATCAAGCAGGAACAAGCTCGTAAATCACAGGAGTTACAGGTGAGATCGTGCAACTATTTAAATATGAATAATTTTAGTCTGTATAATGCTTGATTTATTGAAAACAAAAATTAGTGAATTTTTTGTATAACTGTACTGATATCTTGTAGAAGAATGATTCTTAACTTTGTTTTGGTCATAGATATCGTTTTCTTAAAATTGTGGTAAAAAACCTAAGATTTACCCTCTTAACCATTTTTAAATGTACAGTAGTATTAACTATATTCACATCGTTGTGTAACAGATCTCTAGGACTTTTTCATCTTGCAGAACTGAAACTCTATACTCATTGAACAATGCCCCATTTGCCCTTTTCCCCCACTGCCTGGCAACCACCATTGTATTGTCTACTCTAGATATCTCTTATAAGTGGAATCATACAGTGTTTGTCCCTTTGTGACTGGCTTATTTCACTCGGCATAATGTCTTCAGATTCATCCATCTTGTAGCATGTGACAGGATTTCCTTCTTTTTTATGGCTGAATAATATTCCATTGCATGTATTTACCACATTTTCTTTATGTGGTATGTCCATTTATCTGTCTATGGACATTTGGGCTACTTCCATCTCTTGGCTGTTGTGAGTAATGCTGCAGTATACGTGGGTGTATATTGAAATTTTGATAGTGATTGCATTGAATTTGTAGATTGCTTTTGGTACTATGGTTGTTTTAACAATATTAAGTCTTCCAATCCATGACCATAGGATGTCTTTCCATTTATCTGTGTCTTTAATTTCTTTCAGCAGTGTTTTGTAGTGTTCAGTGAATAGGTCTTTTGCCTCCTTGGTTAAATTTACTGCAAAGTATTTCATTCTTTTTGGTGTTATTGTAAATGGGATTGTTTTCTTTTTTCTTTTTTTTTTACAAAGGAATAATATTTATTGTTCATATGGAAAATTTAGAAAAATTATAAAATAGAAAATAAAGATCATCCATAGTCCTGTCACTCAGAAATAGTCACTATTTTTTTCTTTTTTGAAATATACATTTAAATATACATATATAATACACATATATAGGGGCATTTTTAATAAATTAATATCTTATGTATAATTTTTAACCTGGCTTTTTAATCACTTATTATGCCAGGTACATTTTCCCATGCCATTGAAAAGTCTTTGAAAACATTCTTCTTAATATTACCTACCAAAATTTGTTAAACCAATTCCCTATAGTTAGGTATCTAGTTATTCTGTTTTTTGCTACTGTAAGTAGCTCCATGTTGTACAAGTATTTTGTATTTTTGTGGACATCTCTGATGATTTCATCAAGATTAAACAACATTTTTCGTGTTCTTTATACTACCATGTTGTCTTCCAAAATGGTTGTATTCCTTTACCCTCCATGAACAAGATGCAAAAACGATCTTTTCACTGCTGGGTAAGGATGTATTTTTTTTTAAATTTCTACCAACTAAATGGAGGGAGGAAAGCATGTTATTATTTGAAGTTCCTTCATTATTAGGTTGAATATTTTAACATGCTTCTTGATATTTTTGCCATTTATGAATTATCTTTTATGTTCTTTCCCTTTTTTGGTATTGGTATGCTTGACTTGTTGATTTTATTTATTTATTTTTTTTTTCCGAATTTTGAATTTTATTTATTTTTTTTATACAGCAGGTTCTTATTAGTTATCTGTTTTATACATATTAGTGTATATATGTCAATCCCAATCTCCCAATTCATCCCATCGCCACCACCACCACCACTACCCCCCCCTTTCCCCCCTTGGTTGTCCATATGTTTGTTCTGTACATCTGTGTCTTGCAAACCAGTTCATCTGTACCGTTTTTCTAGATTCCACATATATGCGTTAATAGACGATATTTGTTTTTCTCTTTCTGACTTACTTCACTCTGTATGACAGTCTCTAGGTCCATCCACGTCTCTACAAATGACCAAATTTCGTTCCTTTTTATGGCTGATATTCCACTGTATATATGTACCACAGCTTCTTTATCCATTTGTCTGTCGATGGACACTTAGGTTGCTTCCATGACCTGACTATTGTAAATAGTGCTGCAATGAACATTGGGGTGCATGTGTCTTTTTGAATTATGGTTTTCTCAGGGTATATGCCCAGTAGTGGGATTGCTGGGTCATATGGTAATTCTATTTTTAGCTTTTTAAGGACCCTCCATACTGTTCTCTATAGTGGTTGTATCAATTTACATTCCCACCAACAGTGCAAGAGGGTTCCCTTTTCTCCACACCCTCTCCAGCATTTGTTGTTAGTAGATTTTCTGATGATGCCCATTCTAACTGGTGTGAGGTGATACCTCATTGTAGTTTTGATTTGCATTTCTCTAATAATTAGTGATGTTGAGCAGCTTTTCATGTGCCTCTTGGCCATCTGTATGTCTTCTTTGGAGAAATGTCTACTTAAGTCTTCTGCCCATTTTTTATTTGTTTTTTTTTTTTTAATATTGAGCTGCATGAGCTGTTTATATATTTTGGAGATTAATCCTTTGTTCGTTGATTCGTTTGCAAATATTTTCTCCCATTCTGAGGGTTGTCTTTTCATCTTGTTTATGGTTGCCTTTGCTGTGCAAAAGCTTTTAAGTTTCATTAGGTCCCTAAATGGGATTGTTTTCTTAATTTCCTTTTTGGATTGTTCATTGTTCATATATATAAATGCAACTGATTTTTGTGTGCTGTTTTGGTCACAGATGTCTTTGAGAATCTGAAAGCTATGGAAGAATACAAATGTTATCTTTCTCTTACAAACATGCTGTACACACACAATTTCCCAGTATTAAATACCCTTTCAAATCTGTCCATTCTTCCCAGGTTGAGATTTGTTGTTTATATTTAGGAGGTAGGAATTGTATTGCAGTTGAACAACGTGGGTTTGAACTGTGAGGGTCCACTTATACACTGATATTTTTCAATAGTAAATACTACAGTACCATACAGTCTGTGGTTGGTTGAATCGTGGATGCAGAAGAACCACAGATATGGAGGGTCAACTCTAAGTTATATATGGATTAACCCCCCCATTGTTCAAGAGCCAACTGTACTTAAATCATTTAAAGGTAATTAGTTTAGTCATAAAGTATCCATAAATTTCAATAAATAAGAAATTCATTCATTTAAAAAAGCAATATTGGAGAATAAAGGAAAACTCAGCATCTTCTGAAGATCTCACCCATGACTCATCCTGTGGAGATTTCTGTTCTGTCTTGGGCCCAAATCCTTCTTCATAGCACCAGTTTGGTATACCCTTTAAGCGTTCAGTTACTTAATCTCTAACCTTCCCTTCTCCCTCCCCATACTTTTTCTCTGCCAGAGCAGCTCTAATTATCTTCATTGTATTCACCAGACACCATTTCTGTCAGCCTGGCCTATACCACATATTAAACTTGCTACCAAAATGGTCATGAGTCATATTTTTTCTCCTACATTTTCCTCTTCCCATCAGGTGACAAAAATCTCATGCATATTGAATGTGCATTATCAATTTTTATCTGCCACCTTTAACCATCCCTGGAGTGAGTGATGCTCCAGTGCTGCTACTATTATTTTTCTTCTCTCTTACCTGTAAGTTTCAAATACCTGGTTGGTGCCTTTTTTTGTTGGCGCCTTCTTTCTGCTTAACTATGCATGCAGTTTATTTTTCTGGCATTGTTAATAGGGAAGCTAGAAGCAGCCAATAGACACAGTTTTAAAAACTTGCAACTGGGGAGTTCCCTAGTGGCTTAGTGGTTAGGATTCCAGGCTTTCACTGCCGTGGCCTGGGTTCAGTCCCTGGTCGGGGCACTGAGATCCTGCAAGCCATGCTGCGTGGCCAAAAAACAAAACAAAACAAAACAAAACAAAAACAAAAACAAAAAACCTTGCAATTGGCTAAATAAGATTGAACGGTTAACACCCTTCATTAGAGTAGAAACTTTTCCAAGGAGGAAAAATACTTCCTCCTTGTCCCATATTATTCACATATCTTATTATATTGCTAGGTTTTAAATAATGGCAGTTGACTAGCTTCTCTTAGGTCCTTTTCTCTACTTTTCCCTTTCTTCCTCTCCTCAAAATTCACATACACTGGAAACCAAGCTCATATGATAATAGCTTTAGAAATGCATTATTAGACATTGAAGTCATAATTATCATTGGATTTTTAAAAATTATTTTATCATCTTCATTATGTCCTGTTATGCTTACACTAAAGATAGTTTAGAGTCATAAAAGAATTTGAAAAACCTTAGAATGTTCCACATCTTTTAATGTTCAAAATTCATATTTGAGAAGCTACCTTAATAATTTATGGGGAAGTCAGTGATAATATTTGATTGCCAGTATCAAGATTTTATGCATTCATTCAGTAAAATTTGAGTTAGGCTATGCTGGATTTAGAGTAAGTAGTAGTGAGCAAAACAGTTCCTGCCCTCATGCATTTCACATTCTCATGGAGGGTAATTTGCAAGAAATGCAGAAGAAAGGACAATCAAATTCTTTTGCCAAAGAGATTAGAATTTATAAGAGTAAGCAAAAATGTATGTAAGATATAACCGATTTAAGAATAATGTTAATGTAAACACTCTACAGCTGTATATAATGCAGAGGGATCATGAAGGGAATTGAGTTCAGGAGCAATTCTTAGAAACTGATTTGAAACACTTTGAGGGAGGGAAGAGCTTACTTAATAAAGGGAAGAGAGGGTATTCCAGGTAAGAGGCAGTTCAGTTGTTAAGATAATCAAAGATTAAAAGTCTAGAAGAGTCTTAGAATCATCTTTAAGCCAAGTCACTGCTGATTTGGAGGAGAGATCTAATATTCATGTCATGGCATGTGGATTTTGATATTTAGGTGTGCTGTCCTTAAGTCAAGATGTTTGAGATTTTCAGAATTAGGTACTCTCTATCCATTGTGGATTTTTGGTTTAAAATATGTCCTTTGACTTCTAGAAGAAGTGTGATATTTTCATATCAGAACTTACTTTCTGGCAGCCCTATACAGAGCTAGGTATATGTGTGCACACGTAAAATCTATAGTGCTCATCTTAAAACAGGCTGCATTTATTGCTCTTGTAAACTATTGAATTTATATTTCTAGTTATTGGCTAAATTCCCAGTAATGAATAATTGGGTCATATAAATTTATTTAACCTTTTTTTCTCATGGAGTCTTAGATGAAGTTTGTCCACTTTGGGTTTTGTGACTCTTAATTACAATGCTAATGAACATAATTATTATTATTATTTTTGCAACTGATCTGATTCGTGGAAGTCTTCCATGCAAACTGCATTTGGGCTCTTTTTAAATGAGATGATGTTACTCTGATTTTTTGATCAAGTATTCTATCAAATTCACCATTAGCTGTTGAATATTGATGGGGGATTCAAAATGTTGCAGAAAATGAGAGGAACAGAGTTCTAAATACTCTTTGGAAGTGGTGACTGCAGAGATGTTAACACCATCTTTTCTTCCTTATCATCATTTCAGATCTTCATTTTTTATAGCGATTCCATTTTTTCCATCCTTTTATTATCCTTTGTGATTCTTAGTACTTGACTTTTCTTCTCAATGGCACAAAAATTTTCAGTTTTTTTAAATGTATTTTTTAAAAATAAAATTATTTATTTATTTATTTATATTTATTTTTGGCTGCACTGGGTCTTCGTTGCTGTGTGCGGGCTTTCTCTAGTTGAGGTGAGCAGGGGCTGCTCTTCGTTGCAGTGCGTGGGCTTCTCATTGCGGTGTCTTCTCTTGTTACGGAGCAAGGCTCTAGGCACGTGGGCTTCAGTAGTTGCAGCACGCAGGCTTAGTAGTTGTGGCTCATGGGCTCTAGAGTGCAGGCTCAGTAGTTGTGGCGCACGGGCTTAGTTGCTCCACGGCATGTGGAATCTTCCCGGACCAGGGCTCGAACCTGTGTCCTGTGCATTGGCAGGCAGATTCTTAACCACTGCGCCACCAGGGAAGCTCCTTTCACAGTTTTTTAATATAAATGGTTATCTAGGGGAGAGCATGGGATATTGAGGGGACAGTAGGTTGTAAAATAAAACTCTTAAGTTATTGAGATGTAAGCTTAGTGAACATAACTTCATTCTTCAGTATGTTCTTGTGTTATGGTTCAAAGGAAAACCTATGGTGATCTCAAACCATAAAGCTTTCTTGGGGTAGTTTAAAAACCAAGTATTAAAAAGAATCACAACTTGGCTACTGATTCCATTTCTTTATTTGGAGTTAATAGAGCATCTCTGTTCTTTCTTTGGGTTCACAAACTCAATAGCACGTTGTTTTTATTAAGGTATTTTAATAATTCCTCTGAATAACTAAGTGCTCTTTAAGTTGTAATCCTTTGTTCTCCCTTTTTTTTTTTGCTTTCCCTCTTGACTTCAAAGCAAATTTATAGCATTTTCTTAGAATAAGATATTTTTTTTCAAACTTTGACTTCAGATTGGTTTTTTTTTACTTTAATAGTTCCTTGAGATATTTATTCTTCTTGGTATTTTTTACCTTTATACTACATTAACTTACTCTGCCCTAGTGATCCTGTATGGACCATTTATACCTACCATCTTATTCTCAGTGATTTTGCTTTTATAAAGCTCTATTTCAAATGGTGGTTTGTTAATTCTTTGAAACTCTTAAGAGGCTTACTCATAGGAAGAGCAGTATTTTTATGAAATTGTAGTTAGGTTCTTAGAATGACACATGAAAACCTATTCTAATCCAAACTATGACTGAACTATTCTACTTTTCCAAAGTAAAACAGGACACATCAGAAACCAATAAAATCAGATGTAGTTTATCTTTAGTTTGTATCAGAAGGGAAAATTAAGTAGATTTGAATATGGAATAGATATTAATAAATATTCTGAAGAAGAATCTTGGATACATTTAAAAGCTTAGAAATGGGTCCGTTTCTTTGTTTAAAGGTATCACTAACAATATTTTCACATAACTAGGCTTAGTTTTAAATCTACAAATGATAATGTGAGAGAAGGGGGGAGGGGAGGGGAGAGAAAGAACTGAATAAGAAAGGTTGTGTTAGGTGAAATTAACACATCACTATAACAGAGCTTATCACTGTAACAGTTACCATTTTTTGTTCCTATTTGATTTTTTTGAAATCTAGGCACTTCCTGTGTTATCCAGTTTTGGAAACTGTAAATTAGCATTTATAGGAGTATGTATTACTTGAGTAATGTGATAAGTGGAGTACTAAGATTGTGCTCAACTGAATGTACCTGTAACTTGATTCATGAACTTTAGCTTAATTAAATATCATCAAGAAATTTTGTCTTCATTATAGAGGATGTTGCCTGCAGGTGGATTCTTTTGATATTTTACTTTAAATTTTCTGACTACCTGATTGAGAAGAATCTTTAAATAAATTTGACCCCAACCATTTATAATTGCTTTGTTTTCTTTTTTGTTTTTAAATGATGAGTATATCTTTATCTGTATGTAATTAAGCTGTTCCGGACAAATTATGGACAGGTTAAGATAATTAAAATTTGTTATATATATGACTAGTGATTACCTTGCTTCAGTACCTCTCTAAAATGTTTGTTCAATTATTGCTATTAAGATTGTAACATTCATTGTAACAATATATATTTAAGATTCTGATGACAATAGGAAATTCTATTTTAATGATTTTTTGTTATTATTATTTTTAGAGTCAGCTTAGTCAATGTAATAATGCCCTGGAGAACTCGGAAGAACTACTAGAATTTGCAGCAAGGTCATTAGATATAAAGGAACCTGAAGAATTTTCAAAGGTACCAAAAAACTAACCAAAAAAATTAAACTAATCCACTTAAAAAGGAAAGTTTTGTTTAAAAGAAAATGGTGTTTTCCCGTTTGATTTTGGATTCATTCAGTCATTTCTGATACTAGAAAAGGCTTGGCAGTTCTTGTTAAGTAAAATGCTAGCTGTTCATTTATTCCAAAGCATATACTTAGAAGTGTGTGTCATTGGGGTCACGAACAAATTAATTATTTGTTTAATGCTCAATTCAGATGAATGACGTTATGCTTTTTTTCAGTTACTTCCCCCTTGGTCATTTATTTTAAAGGTACTTGTATACTTTAGCTGAGTCATACCTTTGTTATAAACATTTTATAACTAAGGAAAGGAGATTGATATTGCTATTAACATTCATAAAAATCTAAGTTGGTGTTCCTTTCAGTGAGCTGATTGGGGAAACATTGTCACTTGATGCATATGAAAGCATTGTGAAACTTACTAAATTTGTTATTAAATGCCCCAGTGTTCAGCTTAAGTAATTGTTTGAATGCTTTATTAAAATATGAAAATGTAGGTCCCTAAGGGGTATATTTGGTGTGAAGATACAAATAGTAGAGCAAGAAGACTGCTAATGTTTTAACCTAGATCCTGGTGTTTAAGAGATTCTGAATTCTAGATTCTTACTCTTACTTTAAGTAGAGTCATTTTTAAATGATTGCCAGTTTATCAAATCATTTGATATTTGATATAGAATAAGTATGTAGACTGTATAGAAAATGGCATGAAAGAGTGTGAAATAAAGCTATATAATTAGTAAAATATATACTGTGAAGTAGTCTTATCAAGATAAGATATTTGAGTTTGATATTTTCTTGGTCTTTGTGGACTGTGTAGTGAGCTGCTTGAAAGGTAGCTTTATAATCCATGTGTGCCCACCAGTGATTTCATTTTATGATTTTTCTATGAACTTGAGGGTAGAAGAAACTTCCTTGAGAAGATAACATTTGCTGACTTAAATCCCTGCATCTTGAAAATGAACTTTAAAAATTAATTCCTTTTGACTAAATGGATGGAAATTTCTTTTGCTGTAAACGAGTTAACTAATTAATTCTTGAATTTGGATGTTGGTTGTAAGAAAATTCATCTTTGCACTTTGTAAGACTTATTATATAAAGGAATTATGAGGGAATAGTATCATACTTTAAATTATTCTGAAAGTATAGATATGTCACCTATTCAGAGGGCATTTATGTGATAACCTCAAATATCTGGAACATAGCCAAAAAAACATGCAGAAAGCAAAAGATGTCTGAGTCAGCAGAATCAGTGTCGCACAGTTCATGAGTGGGAGTTAATATCTTCTATTCATGATAGTGTCTCAGAATCTGTTGACTATTAGTATGTACATGGTACTACTAAGTTTTTCGGTTTTTTTCCTTTTTGTTTCCTGGTTGTCAACAGATTCCCCTTCTAGTGGAGTAGGGCAGCTGTTAATGACAGGCATAATCATAGCAGCAAGAATTAACAGCTGAGTACCTGAGAGTGGAAGAAGATAGGAAAACTATAA
Organism: Balaenoptera acutorostrata; assembly: GCF_949987535.1. NCBI lineage: Eukaryota > Metazoa > Chordata > Mammalia > Artiodactyla > Balaenopteridae > Balaenoptera > Balaenoptera acutorostrata. The sequence goes on from NC_080069.1 coordinate 97,936,602, forward strand.
AATGTGGACATAGTACTCAAAAATAGCTTGAATCCAGTTGAATTTAAATAGGACCTGATGCTTGGAAAAACTGATAAAAGTTTGTTTCTCCCAAGTTTCTCTTTCTATTGACATTTTCAGAGTCCTTTCTTCCTCTCAAAAGATTCTGTTCTCTCTTTCTCTCTCCTTTGTTCTTTCCAGCTTTGTTAAAACTTGTTTCCAGTATACTGTAAATTGGAAAGGTTCTGATAAAATAAATCACCTTGTGGTTTAATATATTTTCTTCATGTGCCACTTTGCTTCTTATCTTACTATTTTGGTCTTGTCTTCCAGCATTTTGCAATACTTCCTAGTAGCTTGATCCCTTTGGAGATGTGTTGAAATGAATTATTTGTCAGTGTTTCCTAGCCAGAAATCTGAGTTTATTGTTCAAGAAAAATGCTTAACTGAGAGTTACTTGCAATTATTTTCTTAGTATATCCAAATAGTATCCAGATAATGTTTTGATTCCAAGTCAAAAACTAAATGTACTTTCCTAACCAGCTGCATGGACTCCAGGCTTGCCTCAGATACCTAATTGCTGACAGAGTAGGGAAAGATGACTTGGAAGATTAATTATTGGACTAGGAGTATATTGTTAGATATTTGGAAACAATTCTTTTAATGTATATTATTTGCAAATATCTCATATTAAAGTGATTAAAGCAGATTAATATGAATAACTCACGGGGACAAAAAATATTGTAGGCTGAAATCTAGGCCATGAGTCTTTTTAGACTTCATTATCTTCAAAAAGAGTATTTTAAATACTAATATTTAAGTGATCATGTTGCAGTACATCAGCATGAGAATTGAACACAAAGCTATGCTAATTATTTACCAGCATTAGACAGTCTGAAAGTGAACAAGTAAAAATAGCACAAATGGAAAAGGATTTTAGAATAAATTTTCACTAATTTTTTTTAACTGTTAGAAGTTTGGTTGATAGTAAATATATGCAGGAAGATCACCAGCAAATGAGTTCTGGATCATTAGCTTTATTTCTGGATGAACAAGTAGCCAAAGCCCCAGCAGACTTGGTTTTTCTGCTAATAACTGGCCTGCAGAACACTGCATGGATCCCTTAGCAAAATTAATATTCCCACCAACTCCCCCTCTCCTCCGAATTTAGAACTTGAATTTTACCTATGAAAAGAGCTGAGTTTATGGGACATTTTCCAAGTCAATATAACTAACCACTTCATCCCAATCTTGCCACACATAACTCAGTTGTCAGACAAGGAGGGAGGGAATTGGTTACCTGCCCACAGGTGCTTACACTGGAGAAAAAAGTACAGAGTAAGGTGAAAGGGAAACAGTCTTCTAGATTAGATCACAGATGAAAAGGGAGAAAGGATTTTGTGTATTTCCAACTTCTGACTCACAGTAACTCACCATTAGAATATTATTCAGCAGGTGTCAATCTCTGACCTCTGGAAGGAGCAAATAAGGAGAGGGGTGGAAGCTCACTCAGTATCTTCAAGGGAGCAGAAGTAGTACTGGCAGAAACTGCTTCTGTGGCTGCAGTCAGGAATTCTGGGAGAGGAGAGGACCATCAACAAAAGCATGAGGGAATTCCCTGGCGGTCCAGTGGTTAGGACTCTGTGCTTCCATTTCACGGGGCATGGGTTCGATCCCTAGTCAGGGAACTAAGATCCTGCAAGCTGCTCGGTGTGGCCAAAAAAAAAAAAAGCATGAATGTTTCAGTTATGAAGGCAGTTTAAAAACAAGTCTAAATATTTAAGAATAGCTCAAACTATAATTTTTCACCTTTACTTCGTTTGTAAGTGTTTATGTCTTATAGAAATGCAGTCTCCTATTATATAAATGTACTTAGTCATAGAGTACAGATGTATGTGGTACTGTATTCCATGTTTATTTCAAGTTATTTACTAGGGTTTTGTGAAGAAGACTTTTAAATGATCATGTTTTTGGAAAATAGTGCTTTTTATAAACAGATAAATATATGTATAGGAAATACAAAACTTCTAATGTTTGGAATCAACCAGTATGCAGTAATTTTTTTTGAAATCTAGTATTTTTTGCCTAAGGGAAAATTGCACTTTGAAACGGTCTCTTATTTACTCTCTCTGACTGAGTCCCCTTCATTTCCCAAGTTATTCCTTAGTATGGTATTTTTGGGGTGAAGGTAGAAGTCTCAGTATTATATTGTAAAAAGTATTAAATATTTGCCCCCTAGTCATTTTCAGATTGTCTCAAGGAAAGATCGCAAAATTATCTGTCCCAAATCTAATAGGATAATCTTAAGTATGAAACAATGTGAACATAGAGACATAACTTGAAAAGTTTCCTCAGTGTTGTGTGGCATTCACATTTTTACTATGAACTCTATTGGACTTTACTGCAAATCAAAATCAAGATAAATCTTCTCCTGAAAATGTGACATCTAGCCTTTGCTACATTCATTGTTTTGACAATGTTAGTATATTTTTCTCTCAGCAGTTATCATTCAGAAACAGATATATTCTTACTTTTGTTCCTGTTTATCAGTGCTCTGATTTTAACTAACTTTTCCCTTGCTACCTTTCTCCATTTCAGCCTGTATTTTGGAGAATTAGATTGTTAAAATGTTTAATTTATTTTAGATAATTTTAAAAAGTCATTATCTACACATAAGATGGCTTAGGATGGAGTTTAAGGTTCAAAGATATCATTGTGCTCATCATTTTATAGATGAGATAATTGAGTCCTAAAAGAGTTAAGTGACTTGCTGGTTAATGTGATGGGCTGAAACTCAGAGCTCTTAAAACTTGGTCTAATGCTCCTTATTTTTAAAAAGTTTAAAAATTTCTGCTGGTTGGGAAGAAATTTGGAAATCTCAGATTTTGTTCTGTTTGGGTAAATGATTCATTGAGTACAGTAAGCAAGATCTAAAACTTCTTTATTATTCCTATTTTAATTGTGTTTAGGAAAGACTATTTAATTAGCTCCTCCATATATGGAACTATTTTAGAGTACTTTGCTTCTAATGTCTTTCTATAAAAGGAGAAAAATGAAGATATTAAGAAGAAATATAGAAACAATAAGACCTTAATCTTCAAAGGGCTGAAATAAATTCACTGAGGAAAGTAGTTTCTATATCTACTCATTGCAGATTGGGAAAAGATCTGGTTTAAATACTTTCTATTTAATTGGTAGTGATAAAGAACCATTTGTGATTACTCCTCCATTATTATTACAGTTTTATTTAAGGAAGTTTGGTCTCAGGTGACAGATTCACATAACTGGTAAAATAAAGGGTCAGAATTGTAGGATTTATTTTAAATAACATTTGAGAGATGGAGGAAGGGAATCTCAGAGAGAGAGAGAAAGGAGCCATCTCTGATGATAATAGAGAGAAAGGAGCCATCTCTGATGATAATAGAGAGAAATGAATTGTTGGCAAACAGGATTTCAGTAGAATATTGAAATCGAAATAGTGATTGAAATTGAAATAGAAAATAGTGATGTTGAGCAAAGTAATATGACTAATGTTTCTTGAAGGCTTTCCAATAGTGTACACTGTCATAACCTAAAAATCTAAGTATTCACTGAGACCTCTTCATAATTCATGAAGTGGTATTATGTAGATACAAATAAATGTATTGGAGACAGAGCAGTGGTAAATCCTGGGATCAGGTGGTACTCATTAAGTAGAGATGTTTAATTGACAAAAATGCATCACTCTTGAAACTGAAACTTAGAGGAATCAAGCAACATATTAATGTGTATCTTTTGGACAGCTTTCTGCTTTGGGAGAAGAAATTCCAGAAAAAAATTAAACAATCTATTGTCCAATTAAAGACATTTCTTGAAGTTGGGCCCTTTTATTGAAATACCTGCATAATTTGAGACTTTCTATCCTTTTCTCATTGCACAGTATAACTTCTTCAACCCCTCCTGCATTTATACAGTATATATACTATAAAATTTGAACCTAAATGAAAGAGGAACCATGGAGGGTCTCCAGTTTTACCAACTGGGTGTATTTATATATATAAATACATGGGGCAACAATTTTTCCTAGATTATATGGCTTTTCATCTATTTATTTTCTGGTTTGTCATGAACAGCCTAGTATATTAAACAATAACATGAAAGCTTTACATGCGTGTGTACATGTGCACACTTGCACACAGATGCACTAAAAAAAATGGCACCTTACTAAATTAATACTAGACACAAAATTGAATCATTATGGTCAGTTTTAAAAACAGTAATGGTCTTTATATTGTTGGGTTATTTGGGAGTGACTGGTAAGTAACATTCCTTTAACCAAGTTCTAAACCAATTGGGAAATAAGACAAAACAATAAAGTTGATAAGAGGCCAAATAAAATGATATTGGAGAATTTGGCTTATATCAATGGGCACACTTCCTAATATTGAATCCTAGAAGTAGACAGACTTACCCCACCCAGGGATGTAAGTACAGGGCTACCTCAGGTCTTTGTGTGTGAGAGGAGCCTGTTTCAATGAAACTTACTGAATAGAGGGAAAGAACCGAATATAGAATATATGTTCTCTGTGGGCAAGCAAGCTGCCAGAAAGAGGGAAAGGTGCTGAGCTACTTATTTCTAGTTTGTCCTTCCAGACTCATAATCGGATTAAGTCATATCGTCTTCCCAGGAGAAAATGAGGGAATAGAGAGTAAGGCTAGTGGCACTTTTCTCCATGTGTAAAGAAACATCAAGTGCAGAGTCGAGTCTCCTTTTCCCCTCCTTTCACACTTGTATGAAAATCTTTGGTTATAATTCTAGCTATAATGACAATAATTTTTAAAAAATCAGTGTAATTAACTTTTTAAAGGTAAATTCAACATACAATATTAGTTTCAGATGTACATGTAATTGACTTTCTTTAACATTTCTTATTCCTAGTACCAAAGTAGGTGCTTTGTACTTTTATGTATGACTTAAGGCACGTATTATAGATGCCACAGAATTGGGTTGTTTGCTGTAGTATTTGGAGCTTGGAATGCATCTTTAGAAGCATTAAGGACCAAATGGAATGATTAGTATACAAGGTCATGGAATTGATTATGATAGTGCTGTGATGTGCTCATTTTCTAAATCTCAATTCTGTTCTTTTTGTGTAGACAGGTGTGCAGACCAGAATATTTTAGGATGGGTATAAAAATGACCAATACCAAGTAAGAACAATATTAGAACTGAAGAAGAGAGACAACAGAAACATTGCTGAATACATCTAATTAATGTTCAATTAACTTTAGTAGTTATTAAATATTACTATGTGCCAAGCTTTATGCTAGACACTGGGGTTAGAATATCAAGCATAATAGCCATGTTCTACATTAGATGTGTTGTTAATTATGATGGTCAGTGTGGGGAAAAAACCTTTTGTTGGACCTATTATATGGTATGTAAATTTAAAGGGGACAGCAGTTTCTGCATGTATTTTTCATCATTTTTCTGTGACATACAGCACCGAGTAATAGCTGTGCCCTCTTCCTAAACTTGTGCTAGCATTCTCAAAACAAACAAACAAACAAAAGATATCTTAAGTAGCGTAGGTTTAAGTTGGCAGCTTCTATGAAGTCATCTGAGGGAAAGACCCTATTGCTAGAAGTGTTTCTTTGGTTTCTCCTTGTCTGAATTTTTGCCATTACAACTTCATTTTTTGGGGTAAAGGATTGTAGAACTGCAGCCTAGTTTTATATGTTAGCAGGCAAGCTCTCAGAATACAAAGTCCTTGCCCAGTGAAGGCAAGTAGAGAAAACTTGGAAGAACCATTATGAAGTGGTGAAAGAGATCTCTGAAGAAAAATTGAAGAGCAGATTTGAAATGTATAAGAAAACCATCAGAATGCATAGAAATGTGTGCCCCATGAAGGAGATTGATTGTTCTAGTTGAAGAGTGTCAGACTGAATGAAAGTGGAGGTGTGTGTTGATATCTTAAGGTAAGAAAAAACATTTATAGTCATCTGGAATTAGTTTGAAGTGTTAAATTTTCCTCCTTATTTTAAGGTGATTTATAGGGACTGGATTTCCAACTATAGTTCTAACATCACATTATGCAAGCTGATGTGAACTGTACAGATTTCTTGTAATTTATGTTTTGGTGAATATGAACTAATCTATTTCAGGGTTTTTATCCTAACTTTTCTTGCATGTCACTGCCATTGAAACTTGCATGAAAAGCACTAACTGCCTTCTTTCTCTTCTCCCTGATTTGCTCCAAGGCTGCCAGACAGATCAAGGATAGGTATGGTATAAAACCTACATTTTTATTTAAGTATCAACATTGAAGTCAGAAATGAAATTCAAGAAGTTTCTTATTAGAATCTCATTAGTTAAAATAAATATACCTAATGGCGAAGTGCAAAAAACAAAAGAGAAAAAGTCTTCTGCATATATTCCGGAATAAACAGTATATCAGCAAGATTTTTTAAAAACATAGTTATTGACAATTATGTACTTCCAAAAGAATTTCATTTCTGGTATAATATAGTTTTAGTACAGTTCTTAATTAGCTATGCTAGTAGTTGGGGAACCATTTTGAATAATTAAAAACATATATATTCCTGAATGCATTTTTTGTTGTTCTTAAATTTTACGAATATAAGCGTGTCTTATTTTATGAGAAGTTACAGCCTTATATCGTTCCTCGGAAGCTAAAGCTCTCCTTTTTTGCTCCCTCCTGCAGCTGGCGCAGCCCTAATAAAGCCTTGCCTGAATTTCTTGTCTGGCCT